>NW_027361811.1:3595000-4175000 GCF_039654945.1 Dendrobates tinctorius | reverse complement strand
ATCTATCTTTCTATCTATATCTATCTAACTCTATATCTATATATCTATATTGCATTATTCCCTATGAGGGGGGCAGTATTATACCCTATGAGGGGGCAGCATTATACCCTATGAGGGGGGCAGCATTATACCCTATGAGGGGGGCAGCATTATACCCTATGAGGAGGCAGCATTATACCCTATGAGGGGGTGCATTATTCCCTATGAGGAGGCAGCATTATACCCTATGAGGAGGGCAGCATTATACCCTATGAGGGGGTGCATTATTCCCTATGAGGGGGGCAGTATTATACCCTATGAGGGGGCAGCATTATACCCTATGAGGGGGTGCATTATTCCCTATGAGGGGGGCAGTATTATACCCTATGAGGGGGTGCATTATACCCTATGAGGGGGGCAGTATTATACCCTATGAGGGGGGCAGTATTATACCCTATGAGGGGGGCAGTATTATACCCTATGAGGGGGCAGCATTATACCCTATGAGGGGGTGCATTATTCCCTATGAGGGGGGCAGTATTATACCCTATGAGGGGGTGCATTATTCCCTATGAGGGGGGCAGTGTTATACCTTATGAGGGGGGCAGTATTATACCCTATGAGGGGGGCAGTATTATACCCTATGAGGGGGGCAGTATTATACCCTATGAGGGGGGCAGTATTATACCCTATGAGGGGGTGCATTATTCCCTATGAGGGGGGCAGTATTATACCCTATGAGGGGGGCAGTATTATACCCTATGAGGGGGTGCATTATACCCTATGAGGGGGTGCATTATACCCTATGAGGGGGGCAGTATTATATTCTATGAGATGGCTGCATTATATTCTATGAGATGGCTGCATTATACTATGTGAGGGGGCTGCTTTATATTCTATGAGGGGGCTACCCCAACTCCTGCTACATAATTAAGACATGTACAACCTTATATTATACCCGGATATTAGCGTGTTTTACCACATAATTGGTGGTCTGGTATTTAACTCTATGCAGCTACATAGTGGGCCCCAAGAATGATTTTCTCTGGTGGGCCCAAGGTGTTCCAGTCCGACGCTGGACATGCCTGTATGCCTGTCCTGGGACACCCACACAGCGCCCCCTAGCGGACACAGTGGTCACTGCACCACACTATCGATCTATCTATCTATAGATAGATCTATCCATCTATCTATCTATAGATATATCTATCCATCTATCTATAGATCTATCTATCCATCTATCTATAGATATATCTATCCATCTATCTATAGATATATCTATCTATAGATCAGACGCGTAGCTAGGGTTTTGGTTCGGGGGAAAGAAACTTCTGAGTGGGCCCCTAACCAGGGAACCTCAGCAGATGACCGCGCTGTTGCCAAATCTACCGTATATACTCATGTATAAGCCGAGATTTTCAGCCCATTTTTTGGCCTGAAAGTCCCCCTCTCGGCTTATACACGAGTCATGTACCTGGGGGTCGGAGGGGGGTGTCAGAGATCACACTTACCCCCCTGGCGCGGTCTCTGCAGCCCCCCCTCTTCTCCACGGTCTCCCTTCCTGCCTTCAGCGGTCACGTGGTACCGCTCATTAAACTCATGAATGTACCACGTGACCACTAAAGGCAGGAAGGGGGACCGTGGAGAAGCGGGGCTGCAGAGACCGTGCCAGGAGGGGGTAAGTATAGTGATATTCACCTGTCCGGGGTCCATCGCTGCTCACCACTGTCTGCTGCGTCCTCTGTCTGTGACGTTTAGGAGCAGAGGGCACGATAACGTGGTTAGTGCGCACTGCACCCTCTGCTGGCTGAACAGTCACAGGAAGGGGCAGACAGCGGTAAGCAGCGATGGACCCTGGACAGGTGAATATCTCAGGTGCTGGGTCCTGAGCAGGAGAAGTGAGTATGGGGGCAGCATATGGGGGCATAGTCTATGGAGCAGCATATGGGGGCATAGTCTATGGAGCAGCATATGGGGACATAGTCTATGGAGCAGCATATGGGGGCATATTCTATGGAGCAGCATATGGGGGGCATATTCTATGGGGCAACATATGGGGGCATATTCTATGGAGCAGCATATGGGGGGATATCATATGGGGCAGCATATGGGGGCATAGTCTATGGGGCAGCATATGTGGGCATAGCCTATGGAGCAGCATATGGGGGCATAATCTATGGACATTCTTATTGGGGCATAATCTATGGAGCATCTTATGGGGGCATAATCTATGGAGCATCTTATGGGGCAATAATCTATGCAGCATTTTATGGGGGCATAATCTATGGAGCATCTTATGGGTCCATAACCTTTATGGAGCATTATATGGGGCATATTATTTTATGGAGCATCTTATGGGGGCATTATTAACCTTTGTGGAGCATTATATGGGGTATATTTTGTATGGAGCATCTTATGGGGCCCATCATGAACTGTATGGAGAATTATATGGGGCTCCTGATTCAATATGGATATTCAAAAACATTTAACCTACTGATGTCTCAATTAATTTTACTTTTATTGGTATCTATTTTTATTTTTGAAATTTACCAGTAGCTGCTGCATTTTACACCCTAGGCTTATACACGAGTCAATAAGTTTTCCCAGTTTTTTGCGGCAAAATTAGGGGGGTCGTCTTATACACAAGTCGGCTTATATACGAGTATATACAGTATATATAAAAAGACCACTATTGATATTACCGCCATATGGTCAGTGGTAAATAATTCCAGTCCTACAGAACATATAATAGATTACAATGGTTTTTAACAGGGAAAAATGCAAAGTACTACACCTGGGCAATAAAAATGAAAAAAGCATATACAGAATGGGAGGAATAGGGCTAAGCAACAGCACATGTGAAAAAGACTTGGGTATACTAATAGATCACAGACTGAATATGAGTCAACAGTGTGATGCAGCAGCAAAAAAGGCAAATGCAATTCTAGGATGTATTAACAGAAGCATACAGTCTAGATCATGTGAAGTCATTATTGCCCTCTACTCCTCTTTGGTCAGACCTCATCTGGAATATTGTGTCCAGTTTTGGGCACCAGATTTTAAAAAAGACATCAACAAACTGGAGCAAGTTCAGAAAAGAGAGACCAGAATGGTGACCGGTCTGCAAACCCTGTCTTATGAGGAAAGGTTGCAGGATTTGGGAATGTTTAGTTTGCAAAAGAGAAGACTGAGAGGAGACTTAATAGCTGTCTACAAATATCTAAAGGGCTGTCACATTGTAGAAGGATCATCTTTATTCTCATTTGCACAAGGAAAGACTAGAAGCAATGGGATGAAACTGAATGGGAGGAGACACAGATTAGATATTAGAAAAAACTTTTTGACAGTTAGAGTGATCAATGAGTGGAACAGGCTGCCACGAGAAGTGGTGAGTTCTCCTTCAATGGAAGTCTTCAAACAGAGGCTGGACAGACATCTGACTGGGATGATTTAGAGAATCCTGCTTTGAGAAGGGGGTTGGACCAGATGGCCCAGGAGGTCCCTTCCAACTCTACGATTCTATGATTCTATGATTCTATGATTCTACAGCAGAGTTACAGATAATGACTTACCGCTGACGTTTTCAGCCAAAGCCTGTTCCCGCTGCTAAAGTGAAATGAATATTCACGCTTCCCCACGCTCCCATTGGCGTGGAGAGGAGTGAATATTAAGCGGGCAGTGTTTACCGCAGGCTGCGGCTAACACTGCCTGCTATAAGGGCCCGCAGATCAGGGCCCCCGCACCCCCCAGGGGCCCCCAGGGGCTGAAAGACAGTGCGCGCCGCAGTAATGAAAGAGAGAGCGTCACATGATACCCCGCAAGAGGGGGGTCAGCATGATACCCCGTATAAGGGGGGCAGCATGATACCCCGCATAAGGGCGGTAGCATGATACCCCATGAGGGGGGCTGCATTATATTCTGAAGGGGCTACATTATATTCTTTGGGGGCAGCTGTATTATACCATATGAAGGGGGCTACATTATAGAGAAAGAAAGAACAGAGAGAGAAAGAACAGAGAGAGGAAAGAAAGAAAGAACACAGATAAAGAAAGAATGAACAGAGAGAGAGAAAAAAAAAGATTAGAGAGAGAAAGAAAGAACAGAGAGAGAAAGAAATAACAGAGAGCAAAAAATAGAAAGAACAGAGAGAGAGAGAGAGAGAAACAGAGAGAGAAAGAAAGAAAGATTCTATACGATACTATAGCAGCCCGGCACCCATTGTAGTGCCCACCTGAGTCTCCCGCTGCAGGACATATCATGATCCACTCACATGGCCAACATCCCTGAGTCCAAGGCGATCCCGCCATCTGCGCTGTCGGAGGAGGACACAGTGATGGATCTGAAGCATTCCCTGAAGTGCCTCCATGGTTCCATCACAATCTCCTCTGAAATTACCTAATTTTCGGTCAGCTACTAGCACGTCACTTCCGGTGGAACGTCACGTGTGAATTTTAAAGTGCTCCGCCATGTACTCCTGTGTCCCCGGGAAAAGTAAGCTCTCGGCCGGGGCAGTGGGGCAGACTCTATCTCAAAATCGGGACTGTCACGCTGGATCCGGGACGGTTGGGAGGTATGAATGTTCCCCACTATACACCTTGTACACACATGGCTCCGCACACCTCATAAACACATGGTTCCACTTTCTAGGCCTCGTACACACACGGCTCCGCTCCGTACACCTCACACACACGGCTCCACTCAGTACACACATGGCTTCACTCCATAAACCTCGTACACATGCGGTTCTGCTCCATTGTACACCTTGTACACACATGGCTCCACTGCGTAAACCTTGTACACATGTGGTTTTGCTCCATACACCTCGTACACACGTCGTTCCGCTCTGTTACACCTCGTACATACGCGGCTCTGCTCCGTACACCTCATACACACACATCTCCGCTCCATACACATCTCTGCTCTGTACACCTTGTACACACACGGCTCCGCTCTGTACACCTCGTACACACACACATCTCCGCTTCGTACACATCTCTGCTCCGTACACCTCGTACACACACGGCTCCGCTCTGTACACCTCGTACACACACGGCTCCGCTCTGTACACCTCGTACACACATGGCTCCGCTCTGTACACCTCGTACACACACGGCTCCGCTCTGTACACCTGGTACACACATGGCTCCGCTTCATACACCTCGTACACACACGGCTTCGCTCCATACACTTCGTACACACATGGCTCCGCTCCATACACTTCGTATACACACGGCTCCGTACACCTCGTACACACACATTTCTGCTCCGAACACCTTGTACACACATGGCTCCGCTCCAGACACTTCGTACACACACGGCTCTGCTCCGTACACCTTGTACACACATAGCTCTGCTACATGCACACTGTAAACCCCTCCTGACCCCACACATAAACTTCCCCTCATCCAGCACCTTGACAACCAGCACAGCAGAGTCCTGCAGACACTGAGGCCCCTGATCATGTAACCCCTGACTCTTCCCCTCCTGTGACCTCATCACAGGTCCTGTACACACAGAAGAGATTAGAGAACATAGCGGCAGAGCAGGGAGAAAGAGTAGCGTAGCTCTGGGTGGCCCCCTCAGAGCTCGGGGCCCGGGGCCACTGCCCCCTTTGCCCCCCGGTAGCTACGCTACTGCTATAGATAGATCTATCTGATCTATCTATCTGTGTATATAAACATTATTCTTCAATAGAGTATGTAAAAGAAGAGGTTGGACCAGAAAGGACATCACAATTCTTCTTTTTTTTGTTAAATAATAGATCTTTATTTAGCTTACAAAAATGCATACAAATCCTCATGAAAAAAACGCATGAAAATCTGCATCAAAAACGCATAAAAAACGCGCAGAATTTTTAACTGCGTATTCTGCCAAGAGATGAAGAATCTGCGCAAAAAATACCACAGGCAAATCCGCAACGCGTGCACATACCCTTATAATCTGGGCTCTGTTACTAATCCTCATCAGAGCTAGCTTTATTGCTGCATGGCTATCGGTTGTAGAGGAGCACATATGAGAAGGAGAGTTGGAGGAGTTATCTGTGACTGTTGCTTGGTTTGTATGCGTGGTAATTCCCTATCCTTCTCTGTTTTAGTTTATTCCCCTACTTGCACACCCCGATGCATTCCTCTGTGTGAGTGAATATTTTGTATGCCTGGAGTTTTCAGTTATCCTTTGTCTGTGTAGCTTTGTTTGTCGGGTTGGTGTACTACGGTGCACAGTAATACCCCCTCTTCCCTGGGTGGAGGAAGAGAACAGACAGAGGGCTAACTCAGGAGATAAGGCAAGGGCGGAGGCCCCGGCATCTTTGCCATCTGAAGTATCCTGGGGAGCAGGGAGAGCTAGGGCGCCCCTTAGTGTTCAGGACAGGGAAGAAGTCCCAGGTCACCTGACAGCTGTGTCGTGACATGTTCGTTGTTTGTCGACATGGTTAGATGGGCTGATAATTGGTAACCAGCATTCAATACAAAAGCTCATTCCCTGATCATTGGCCCATCCAAATAGGCCCTTACACACTGAGCAGAGAAAGCCAAGATTGCCTTGTTTTCTTAGTACTTTAAAGATAAATTGCTTCCTAGACAATGATAAGCAGCAAAACAACTCACAGAAAAAGCTTGCTCAGCACGTTTACCAACAGTCACCAGACAGGTTTGTGAAAGGTGTAACCCTATCTGTCCTGGTGAATGCGTTTAGAAGGTTGCAAATGTATATCACAGAACCTTTTATCTGACCATACACTAATCAATGTATAACCAATCAGACAAAATTTCAATATTCTTCACTTTTTGGAAGTTATTTTTTATAGACAAATACAATGCAAGAGGGCCAAAACCAGACCAATTCCAACTTGGTATACTGCCATCTCTTTGCAGCAAGTGTATAATGCTAATTTATATGAATCACTTTTTCCTGGTAAAATGTTGAGCTACTATTAAATATATCAATATATGTGGCCCATTATACTGTATGGAGCAATATATGGGGCTCATTATACTGTATGGAGCAATATATGGGGCTCATTATACAGTATGGAGCAATATATGAGGCTCGCCATTCTATATGGAGCAATATATGGGGTCCATTAAACTGTATGGAGTAATATATGGAGCTCATTATACTGTAAGGAGCAATATATACGGCTCATTATACTGTATGGAGCATTATATGGGGTCCATTATTCTGTATGGAGTACTATGTAGTGCCCATAATACTGTATGGAACAATATATGGGGCTCATTATTCTGTATGGAGCAATATGTGGTGCCCATAATACTGTATGGAGGACTATAATCTCTGGTTTCTGAGCTATTGTAGAATTTACAATACAGTATAAAGAGCCTCATATATTGCTCCATACAGTATAATGAGCCTCATATATTGCTCCATACAGTGCAATGAGCCCCATATATTTCTCCATACAGTATTATGGTCATTACATAGTGTTCCATACAGAATAATGGACCCCATATAATGCTCCGTACAGTATAATGAGCCTCATATATTGCTTCATACAGTCTAATGGACCCCATATATTGCTCCATACAGAATGATGAGCCTCATATATTGCTCCATACTGTATAATGAGCCCTATATATTGCTCCATACAGTATAATGAGCCCCATATATTGCTCCATACAGTATAATGAGCCTCATATATTGCTCCTTAGAATATAATGAGCCTCATATATTGCCCCTTACAGTATAATGAGCCTCATATAATATTCCAAACAGTATAATGAGCCCCTTATAATGAGCCCTATATATTGCTCCATACATAATGAGCCCCATATAATGCTACATGCAGTATATGATGGGTCCCATATATTGCTCCATATGTGATAGGCTCCATATAATGCTCCAGTATATGATGGGCGCCATATAATTCTCCATACATAATGTGCCCTATATAATGCTACATACAGTATATGATGGGCCCCATATATTGCTCCACATGGAATAATGAGCCCCATATATTGCTCCATGCAGTATTATAGGCACCAAATAGTGCTCTATGCAGAATAATGATACCAATTTATTGCTTCCTACAAAATAATGGACCCCATATAATGCTCCATACAGTATAATGAACCTCATATAGTGCTCCATACACTATAATGGATCCCATATGTTGTTCCATACAAAATAATGAGAACAATATACAGAATAATGGACCCCATATAAAGTTCCATACAGTATGAGTCCAATATATTGCTCATTACAGTATAATGAGCCCCATATAATGCTTCAAACAGTATAATGAGCCATGTATAATGAGCTTCATATATTGTTCCATACATAATGGGCATCATATAATGCTGCATACAGTATATGATGGGTCCCATATATTGCCCCATACAGAATAATAAGCTCCATATATTGGTCCATACAGTATTATAGGCACCACATAGTTCTCCATACAGAATAATGATTCCCATATATTGCTCCATACAGAATAAAGAGAACAATATTTTGCTCCATACAGTATAATGGACCCCATATAATGTTCCATACAGTATAATGAGCCACATATAATGCTCCACATAGTATAATGAGTTCCATATAATGCTCCATACAGTTTAATGAGTCCTGTTGTGAGCTCTCTTGATCCAACTTTTGAGGCAAGGCTCCCCCTGGTGAATACTGCTGGTAGTGGTGCTGGTCAACATGATGTTAACCCAACAGCTGCAGAAGATAATTGGAGGAGTGGTGGTAGTGACTGGGACTACATAAGCGAGCAGACTTCTCTCAGTGACTGCTGGTGATACTCCTTTCTTTGCTTACTGAGGATTTCTGTCTGCTGCCTGATTCTGCATTTTTTCAGCTAAGTGTCATTTGCTAAACCCTTTGCATCTGTTTTTGCCTTGCTGTCAGGGGTCAGCTTGCTCCCCCTGGGGCTGCTGGCTCCTGCCCTGCATTTTTGTATCTTGTGTTTGTTTGCTCAGTCCCCTGCTGTATTAACCTGTTGTTAGCCGCCAGTTCACTCCTGAGTGCTGATATAGTGGGGGCGAGGTTGTTCAAACCTCAGTATTTTTGTACATCAATCGTGTTGGAATTAGGGTTTTTGCGTGATTGCAGACAGTGCCTTTTCTGTCCTGTCCTACCTAGTCAGTGTGGGCCCCATCATTTGCTCAGTCTATTTTCTGTCTGTGTTTGTGCTTCATCTAGTCTCACCGACAATATATGTTTGGGGGCTGTCTATTCCTTTGGGGATCTGCTCCAGGGCAGTTTTAGATTTCACCTTTCTGTCTTTAGGCTTACTTAGTTCTCCGGCTGTGGCGAGGCGTCTAGGGCAACGTAGGAGCGCTCCACGGCTACTGCTAGTTGTGTTGTTAAAATCAGGGGTCTGCAATCCGCTGAGCAACCAACCTCTCTGGTGTTCTGGTGGCATAGCCTATTGCGCTCTCCTCCTCGGTGACCCATTCATAACAGAGTCCCATATATTGCTCCATACAGAATAATGAGCCCCATGCATTCATCTATACAGTATTATAGGCACCACTTAGTGATCAATATAGAATAATGATCCCAGGGAAGTAGAGTGGCCAGAGCTGAGAACAGCAGCACGGGTGAGTGCAGTGTCTGCGGCAGTGGGGAGGAGTGGTGCAGCTTGGTGGTCTGCTCTGCAGTCTGAGAGATCTTGGACCGGATCGCGTTCTGTCGGAGGTTAAGGGGAGAGGAGAATAGGCACGGAAGGCCTGCTTTGCCGCATCTGTAGCTGCTGGAGGACTTGTGTTTCGGGCGTTGTAGAGGAGAGGGGATGTTCCGATCGCTGAGAGGGTTGAAGATCAGGGGCTGCATGGGATGTCTGTTATTTTAATTCCCTGTGTGGTTATGGGACTCACCAGCTCCTCGGTGAGGATCCTGCCACCTCCTTTGTTCCTTCCTTCAGTATTGCTCTCTGTCGGTCAAGCATGTTCAACTCAAGTGTCTGTGGAGCCGCTGATCCTTAGGGCTCATATCCATTTGCGAGAAAAAAATGGTCCAATTTCAAGACCAAAAAAACGGACACGTGCTATGCGAGTGTAATGCGATTTCGGTGCGATTTTTCAATGGAACAGCCATATGACATGCGTATGCAATCTGTATGCAATGCGATTTTAACATGAGGATTTACATAGAGAAGTTCTCTCCATGTAAAAGCTCATGTTAAGGCCCCGCCTCACATAGCGAGATCGCAAATGCGTCACAGATTTTGTGATGCAACAGTGATCTTGCCAGCGATCTCGCTACATGTGACACGCAGCAGCGACCGCTAACTCCCCCCCGCTGGATATCGCTGATCGTGCTCGAATGTCCTGGGCCATTTTTTTGTCATCGGAGTCCCTCTGGCCAGCACACATCGCTGTGTTTGATCGCTGGATCATTGCTGTGTCGCTGAAGAAATCTGCCTGTTTGGCAGCTTACTAGCGATCAATTAGCGACGAACCAGCGATCCCTACCAGGTCGTATGGTTGTCAGGATCGCTGGTGCGTCGCTAAGTGAAATGGGACCCCCAAAATAGCATTATAAAAAAAACTGTACACATCATTTTAAAACAAAACAATCTTCAAAATATACATATATATGTGTGTGTGTATATAGGTAGATATATAGATAGATATAGTAAAAGCTGGCAGATGCGCATGCAGTAAAGAGTAGAATAGGTTAGAATAGAATAGATAGAATAGATATATACACGTAGAATAGGTGTGTATATATATCACATATGTCACATATATATGTCACTGGAATCAGGGTCACTGTCTCTACATTTGCTGCTTTTAGATTATGTGGCAAAATTATGATGACAGATTCCATTTAATGCAGTCCATGACATATTTATGCTAGGGTGAGCCAAAGGGTTAAATAGAAACTAACTACAGTAATATAATGAATCAGCAGATGATTTACTGTGATTAATACAAGGGAAAACTGTAAAAATGGTGTATTTAAAATTTTGATTGACATTGTTCTGTATTTTGCCATTGCCATATTTTCTGTTAAAGATTAACAGTGGGTGCGTAAGGCCTCTTTCACACATCAGGTTTTCGCCGTCAGGCGCGATCCGGCGCTTTTGACAGAAACCGGATCCGGCGAAATGCAATGCCGGATCCGGTTCCCCCCCCATTGACTTGCATTTGCGCTGGATCGCGCCGGATGGCCATGCGTTTCATCCGGTTTTCGCCGGATCCGGCAATGTGTCGCGATCCGGCGTCTGGAAAAAACGGAGACTGTAACGTTTTTTGTCTCCGGCGAAAAAGCCGGACACGCCGGATCCGGCGCGTCCGGCTTTTTCACACAATGAAAGCCTATGAGCGCCGCAATGCGCCGGATCCGGCGAAAGCCGGATCCGGTGGCCGGATCCGGTTTTTTGGGTCTGAGCATGCTCAGTAGCTCTGCCCACAAGACATATATAAAAGCAAGACAGTGGGACCCACAGCCACACCCAACATGCCACCCAAGAAAGCAACCAAGCGCAGCAGGAGAAGGCAGGAGACCACTGCAGCACCATCAGCACCACCACCACCCCAAATGGAGCAGCAAATGGAACATGCTGAAGAGGGGAGGCCAGCAGCAGATGAGAGACGGTAATTATCAAATCCCCCATTCCTCCAAACTAGGGCTATTGAATATCAAGATATTCATTGGCCCTTTGTTTCTCTTTATTCAACAGCCGCCCAATAGATGCAGCAGCAGCAGCAGCAGCAATGGCAGCAGGTGGAACACCACCCACAGGCATGGAGTGTGGCCACCAGGAAGACAGCACATCATCTTCTGGGAGCCCTCCCTCGCATCGTCAGCGTTTGACGGTAAGTTTTTATTTCCAAAATCCATCATCTCTGTAATATATGTCTATTCATTGCCTTTTATTTCAAAACAGGATTCACAAGATGAAGAGGAGCTCCCAGAAGAAGAAGGAAGGGGTGGACAGACACTTGGAGTGGGCTCACAATTGGTAAGTTTTTTGCATCAAACGCAGAAACACAACATCACACTACACACAACACATAGAAAACAATGTTCTGCAGACCACACACAGCAAACAAATGCCTACATCCAAAGACATAACATTTTTTGTTTTCTTCTCTAGTCTTCCCAATCTGGTGCTCGGCCAAGAGGTCCTCGCAGTGCCTCCCAGGGTCGTCGGCGACAGCAACACGGCGGTCACCAGCGTGTAAGTATAAATATTTTTGCTTTGTTTTTTTGCACTTTTTATTTCATTTCTTTTGTGGAGGCTAATTATGTTATTTTTGTCTTTTTCTTTAAGAGCCTTCACAGCGTGCTCCCGACTCTGACGGTGAGGATGGAGGACTCGATGTGGACCACCTCATCGATCTCGTCAGAGAAAGGGAGCCGCTCTGGAATATGGCTGACCGCCGCCACGCTGACCTTATTGTTACCCGACGACTGGGAGGGAAATCTGTTCGCTCCTTGTGTGCCGCTGGGAGGACCTCGATGTTCGGGCCCAGATTAAAGAGCGTAAGTATATACAGTACCGGTTTCTTGATGTAAATCAGTGTTTCCCGAACTCCAGTCCTCGTGGTCCCCACGGATCATGTGTTCAGGATTTCTATTTACTATGGAAATCCTGAAAACATGACCCCTGGGGACCATGAGGACTGGAGTTTGGGAAACACTGATGTTGTATACTAACCACTTTGTCCTTTCTCGTTTCAGGGAACAGAATTGTGAATCGGTGGCGGTCTGTGAGGGATCGTTTCAAGAAGGAGTTCAATAAAGAGATGCGGGCCCCGAGTGGATCTGGAGGACGCAGGAGCAAGTACAAGTACGCAGAAGCCCTGTCGTTCCTCTGGGAAACAATGGTCATTAGAAGGTAAATATTACACACCACATGTGAAAAAAAATGTTAGATGTAAATTTTTTTTTCCAGCCAGGGCCATACCATGTCAGTATTTTAATTGTTTTTTTTTCTCTTTATTCCACAGCACGGTGAGCAGCACTCGGGAGCCTGCACGATTGGACCCTTCTGAGGCGATCCCTGAGGAGACCGGCACCGAGGGACACTTCGACCGCCCCGATACATCTGCACCTTCCCAGCCTTCCCACACATTCGACCCATCTGTCCCATCCACCAGCACAGGAGCATCGTGGCCGCCTACATTACATGAAGCTGCTGGTGAGGAGATTGCTTTCCCTTTACCCCACCCTTCTGCCCCTGCCACCTCTAGTACACCTGCGGGTACTGGGCGGCAGCGGCAGAGGGGTCAGGAAAAGACTTATGCGCCAGAGTTCTTGCATCTGAATGCATCTTTCCAGAACTGTCTAAAAGTCTTGTCAGAGCAAATCTCCGCAGGCTATCAGCAGATCAACTCCAGCATTCTGGAGGTGAAGACACTTCTGCAAACCATGCATTCAGAAGCAAGATCTTCGCCAAACCACTCCTTTTTCAGGTCTGTTGTGGAGCGCATGGAAACGCTCTCTCCTGCCCAGCAGATGCATGTAATGCATTCATGCCACACTGCTCTCCAGCAAGTTACCTCCCAACCTCCTCCTCCCACCACAGTAGTTCCTCCACCTGCACCCCCTCCAGCCACTTTCCATCCTCCCTCTCCTATTACATCTACACCCCCTCCAGCCACTTTCCATCCTCCCCCTCCTATTACATCTACACCCCCTCCAGCCACTTTCCATCCTCCCCCTCCTATTACATACCATCCACCTCCCCAGCACCATCCACCTCCCCAGCACCAGCAACCTCCCCAGCACCAGCAACCTCCCCAGCACCAGCAACCTCCCCAGCACCAGCAACCTCCCCAGCACCAGCAACCTCCCCAGTACCAGCAACCTCCCCAGTACCAGCAACCTCCCCAGTACCAGCAACCTCCCCAGTACCAGCAACCTCCCCAGTACCTGCAAACTCCCCAGTACCAGCAACCTCCCCAGTACCAGACATCTCCCCACTTCCAGCAACCTGCCCCGTACCAGACATCTCCCCACTTCCAGCAACCCACCCCGTACCAGACATCTCCCCACTTCCAGCAACCTGCCCCGTACCAGACATCTCCCCACTTCCAGCAACCTGCCCCGTACCAAACTCCTTCCCCATACAACTTGCCATCAACATCATCTGCTCCTACAGTCCCTGCCCAACCCTCCACTCCACCACCCACCACCTCTTCTGCTTCCCACATGTCCACCCATTCTGTAGTTTTTTCCACACCTTCACCTCTAACTGTTCCTTCCCCACCACGATCCCAGTCCTCTCTCCACACTCCCAGTGTCGAAGTGTCCCGCAGCCCCTCCAGCAGTATTTCCACCACACACTACACAGATTTATAATGTGTGTATTTAAATAAAAATGACCAGTTTTATGGTTTCAAAGCTTTATTAAACAAGTTTATTAAAATTTTAAAAAAGTTTACTAAAAAAAACATTTTTCAATAAAAGTTAAATTATTTTACACTGGTTGTCTGTCATTTCTTTCTGCGGCGAAAAAGGTTAAATACAGGGTATTTAAAAGGTGAAATGGTATTCAAAACTAGGTATATAACTGTGGGTAAATTTTAGCTTTTTGCCACAGTTGTGTTCCTGGTTGTGTTTGAAGCAAAGTATTTCACCTAAAAAATTGTGTTTATTGTTGGTGATTTCCTAACAATGTACACAACTTTTGTTAAAAGGTGAAATACTTTGCATAAAACACAACCAGGTACACACCTGTGGCCTAAAGCTAAAAATAGTAAGACCATGACAAGATAGCCAACTTTGGTTGGCAAAGGTATATACTGTTGGTCCAGAAGGTACACAAGTTTGGTTAGGGCACAAATCTTTCACACTCTGTCATCCTGCCAGTGTACTCTGCCTTGAGGTGACAAAGTATATTGCAAAATTGTCCCTCATTACTGAAACCGTCACAGAACTTCTAGTGGTAATGTCATGGTAATCTTGCAAGGTGGTTTCTTCAGAGGTGTCCTCAATGGAAATGGGTTCCTTGCAGATAACAAAATTGTGGAGTACCACGCACGCTTTGATCACCTCGTCCACAGTTTCTGTCTTGAGGTTGATCGTAGTCAATAGGACCCGCCATTTGGCTGTCAGAATACCAAAGGTACATTCAACCATTCTTCTTGCTCTTGTGAGGCGGTAATTAAAAATGCGTTTTGGTCTTGTCAATCCTCTGCTAGAGTACGGTTTCAAAAGGTGTTCTGACAGCTGGAAGGCTTCATCCCCTACACAGACAAATGGCATAGGTGGACCAGATGTTTGCGGCAGCGGTCTAGGTGGTGGGAACTGGAAGGTGTTTCCATACAGTTTACGCCCCATGGCAGACAGTTTGAAAACTTGAGAGTCATTGGAGCGGCCATAGGCCCCAATATCAACCGCAATAAATTTGTATTCCGCGTCAGCGATGGCCATGAGGACAATTGAAAAATATTTCTTGTAATTGAAATATTCCGATCCCGATCCAGCTGGCTTTACAATGCGGATATGTTTCCCGTCCACAGCGCCCAAGCAGTTTGGAAACTGACATATCTGTTGAAACTTGTCAGCAATTTCAATCCACCTCTCTGTTGTGGGCTCTGGTAAAAACTCTTCAGCTAAGGAGTCCCACAGTGCACGGCATGTGTACTTCACAATTCCAGATATGGTGGAAATCCCGAGTCTGTACTGGAAATGCAGTGACGAAAGGGATTCTCCAGTTGCAAGAAATCTGTGGGGAATTAAAAAACAATAAATTAGTTTTAAATCACAGCATTACATACCAAAACTGACCTATAACACTTGGAGATACAAACTACCACCAACAAGATTGCAGTGAAAGTGTGCTCTGATGCGATCACATCCAATAAATGTGGCTTACCTTAAAGTCACCATCAGACGCTCTGCGGGTGAAACAGAGAAGCGGCAATAGGTGTCCGCTTTTCTTATGAGGTGTGCAATGCGCTCCACCAAGTAATCAAAATTCTCCATTTTCATCCTAACATATCCAAAAAATTTATCCGGGTTTCGTCGAAGGTCCATGCAGAGTGTAGAATAGACCCCACGCGTCATTCTCTTGGCTGTGATGGGGTGGATCCACAAACGTCGTCTACGATGCCTGATGCGCTGCTGTCTCGCTCTCTCCTTCTCCAGAACAATCACCCTCAAACGATTCGCCTCCGCTATAAAATCCGCCAAATTCTTCAAAATATTTCCAATGACAACATCCATCTTCGCCAGTAACTTGCTCTTCTCTCCAACCTGCACTTTCTCCTCTACAACCTGTCAAAGAAGGGCTGTAGGAACATGCTATATATAGTTTTCCAGTAGCCAATCCCGTTCGGAAGGCCACAAGGGTCAATTTTAAAAACCGGATCCGGCGTAATCCGTCGAAAAACGGATAGAAAAACGGAGGAACCGGATGAGACGGATCCGGTTTTGTCTGTCAAGAAAAAGACGGATCCGGCAGAAAACCGGATCCGTCACATCCGGTTTTACGAAACATTTGCCGGATCCGGCGTTCCGGCACGACGCCGGATCGCGCCTGACGCCGAAAACCTGATGTGTGAAAGTAGCCTTAGATTTGTCAACATGTAGCTAACTCTCCTAAACAATATTTGCAAACACCTCACAATGCTATCCTCTGAGCTACCATATATTTATCTTGGTGGATGCCGGAAAACATCCATATCTGAAAACCTGAGCCAATAAAAACCCTTATCGCATTTTAATCTTCAATTTAAAGCTAATATGACTGCAATTTAGCTGATCAGACTATGACCATCTGCGGATGACCTACTTCTAGCTGGTCAGTGATAGATGGCTGTCAGAAAAGGCCGGTCATCTGTCAGATCAGGCAGAGATGGGTTACCACAAAAAGGCAAATAGCACATAGAACAGTCCCAGCCAAATACCCAAGATGGTACACATTACAGAGTCTCACCCTTCCGCTGACTCGCCAAAATAAGTGCAGCTATTTCTTCAGAGATTCCAGGGCCAACTACCCTACCTGTGACACACAGACCAGAAGTAATGACAAGCTTAGGGAGTTGACAATCCATTAAGGTACAAGGCCAGTTGACACTTGACAGGAGGGTCACAACCTGGCTTCAACTTCCAGGGCTGACTACCCCACTTGTGACAGGCACAGAGAGAAGGTAACGACAAGCTTAGGAAGATGACAGTCCATTGAGCTACAAGGCCAGATGGCTGGAGTGTCACAACCTGGCTACTCCAAAAATCTCAATATAGCCAGAAGACCAGCAGGTCCCAATCCTGGCTTTCTCCACAAATGTATCCATGGGGCTCAAGTGACCAGCAGGTCCAAATCTTCACTACCCCAAACATATCCATGTTTCAGTGATGGTCAAAAGAGCAGATCAGTATTCTTCCAGGCGGGGCCATGGTCTATTAAGCTGGCATCCTGAAATAAACAGGGAAAAGACATAGTATATGTGGGGGCAAGAAATGCCTAGCCCAAAGAAGTACAAGAAATCATCATGTTACCACATACACAGGGACTAAGATAGGAAAACTGCATAATTTAGAAATAGCACCAAAGAGAAAGCAGTCAAAAAAACCATAAAATTCACAATTTTATTGAAATCACATGTATAAAGGACACAACAGTACATGGAATGGGGAAGAGAAATATCCGAACGTGCACAGTGGTGCAAAGGATCACAACACACTGTGTCCACAATCCCAGGATAGTCAATATCTATCCCCAATAGAGAAGTCAGAGGCAGTTTATCATGGGCACACTGATGGATAATTAATACCTATCCCCAATAGGGGTTTACACAATTTATCATACACACATCAGTATATAGGCAAATAGCTCAACCCTCACTGCTGCCCAAGATTCCCATCGGGGAAAAATACAGAAATCTACAGAGCAACTGCTCAAAAGAAGCGCCCTGACAGCATCATCAGTGTGAAAGCAACATCAGTTGCATAAATGCCTAGAGGGGCGCCCCCTGAGGAAGGAGCCACGGCTCCGAAACGCGCGTTGGGGACTGGATCCACCACACCGCCTCCACTAGACCCGGGTAATGACGCCTTACAGCACTTATACTGTTATGTGTATTTTCAACATCCGCCATATAGGGGTTTGTCCTCTAGGCATTTATGCAACTGATGTTGCTTTCACACTGATGATGCTGTCAGGGCGCTTCTTTTGAGCAGTTGCTCTGTAGATTTCTGTATTTTTCCCCGATGGGAATCTTGGGCAGCAGTGAGGGTTGAGCTATTTGCCTATATACTGATGTGTGTATGATAAATTGTGTAAACCCCTATTGGGGATAGGTATTAATTATCCATCAGTGTGCCCATGATAAACTGCCTCTGACTTCTCTATTGGGGATAGATATTGACTATCCTGGGATTGTGGACACAGTGTGTTGTGATCCTTTGCACCACTGTGCACGTTCGGATATTTCTCTTCCCCATTCCATGTACTGTTGTGTCCTTTATACATGTGATTTCAATAAAATTGTGAATTTTATGGTTTTTTTGACTGCTTTCTCTTTGGTGCTATTTCTAAGCTGGCATCCTGTAGAATGACAAATCTGTGTCCCTTGTGATGGAGTCATAATGTCTTGGCTTCTGTCCTATAAAAAGTCTCTTTGGATGTTTTTATGTTTGAATCTCTTCCCTGAATATCTGACTCATCATACAGAGGCATGTAACCTCTTTTTATAGTTAACAAGTGTCATTCAATCCAGCATACACAGGTAAAGGGGACGAATGGTGACAAGATCGAGTCCCATTATTTGAGTATTTAATCTATCTGTTAATTTTTAAACGGAGGAGGACAAACTATGCAAACTAGCTGGCCTGGACAATGTGTAATCAACATATCACCAAACATCACTGTTCCGTGACCCTGTATCACAAGTCATCCAGGATAAGAGCACAATATGTTACAACAAATTGTCAACTTACAAGTCAATGTTACACTCTTACACGAGCAAAAGTCTGCTTTCTTGACTAACCAGAAAGAAACACATAACTTCAAAAGTCAACATATAGATAACAGTCTATTCTTCCTGGCTTGCTGAAAATAGATGTCTGGTTAATTAAGATACAATGCTGTGTCCTCACAATGTCCTTCATGTTTAAAGTGGTTTCACACTCCAAACTATGTATGTGTGTATTATGGTATAGCAGTTAGGGTAAAAGTTAACTTTTAATAAATTTGGATAAAATAATGGACCACGCAAACCAAAAGTGCCAAGTGCAAGCACGAACACACATAAAGGTGTTTGGTATACACAGTTCTTGCTGTGGTCTTCCTATTACTCTCCAGAATACTACTTGGGCTTGTATTTGTAAGGGGATACCATGGTGTCTTTGATAAAAGGACCAAACGGCATGAACCACCTCTTTGATGTATATGTTAGCTTCTGCCTTCTTGAAGACTATATACCTATAGACACTCTGAATAAAGGGTCAACCTTCTTCCTCTCATGGACAAATTCAAATATACCATTTACTACATAGATCAAGGCTGTGTATTAAACCATACTATGTGCTGATCATCTAGTATATCATTGGATGAGACTGCTAAAGCCAAATTGCATCTACTGTTCCATGAAATACAAGATCTCAGAAAGTCCTAAATATGAAACAGATACACTTAGAACTCCATAGACACAAATTCAGGAATATGCCTCCATTATTGTCCTATATTAACACATTTCCAAATGACAAAACGGTACAACATGCACACTAATAGATATAGCATAGGTAATGATGATTATATGAACAATCGTTTCTCTAAAGTTAAGACGACATATATTTTTTCACAACATTCACTGCAAACAAGAAGTGGCATTAGAGAAATTTTTGGAACAGTCCCACCAGACATTATTTGAAGGAGGTGACTGATACCACTCTTAACAATCCTTCCTGATATGTCAGTCAGTACAGCCCTTCACCCAAGCTTCCGATGAGTGTCTTTTCTTATCAGTGGAGTACTGTGGGGTGTGTAGTAACCTGTAGCCAACTGTCAGAACAAATGCTGTCATGTGTTGATACAGTTATATGCATCCATCTAAATATACGCACCTTAACCAGTGCACGAAGTACTTCCAGTCCGTGTCTGATGCACTTCCGGTCTATGGACCGCAAATTAAGGCAGATATCTGGTCTTTGAAGCACAGAAACTGCGGTGACACACAAGCGCCACTCACAGCGCTTGTGCAGGATGGTAAGTCTTTGCTGTGACTGCCTGAGTTACCATCATGATATTATAATGGTAGCTTATTGCAATCTGCCAATCCAGAGGTTAAACCCATATGGCCTAAACTTCCCAAATTCCCCGTCTGTTCTATCTTTATAAGAAATGCAATAGGGAACAGTGGGTATTCAGATAAATACCAGATGTGAAAGGATAAACACATTCATGCCAACCAAGATATACCACAAGGTAGTGTGCAGCATCGTTAACACGGTACTAATGTGTATAATAGGATAAATCTGAGACTCCTAATTCTGGCACTTGTGGCACCACTTGCAGTGGTGGCAAGTGGGGTTCATATTTGTGGGGTTGATGTCACCTTTGTATTGTCTGGTGACATCAAGCCCACGGATTAGTAATTGATAGGTGTCTTATAGACGCCTCTCCATTACTAATCCTACAGTTGTATGGTCAATAAACTCACAGCAAATATAAAGTCCTTTATTAGAAATAAAGCAAAACACACTTTTACTTTTTATTTAAAAATAAACTGTTGTACTCATCTAAAGCCCATTCCATTGAATCCCTCCTCTGTAGTAAAACAAAATAAATAAACAATATCCCTCACCTGTCCATTGTTCTGTCCCACACTGTAATCCATGTCTGAGGATAAACGTTTTCAACCTGGATGGTGCCAAGATATGACCTTTCAGGCTGAGAACCACGGATGAATGAGCTCCTGCGAGCACACCCTCAGTGGCTAGCGGTGATGTCATTGAGATTACCTCCAGTCACTGAGGCTGCTTTCCCAACTGGGACCCTGAACTGCAGTGATCACCACTAGCACAATGAGGAAAAGTCTCACAGTGCAGTGGTGGGCCTATCGGGAGAAATTTCTGCCGTTGAACTCACCACTGCACTGTGAGGCTTTTTCTCACTGTGCGAGTAGTGATCTCACCGAGGTCACCGCAGTTCATTGTCCCAGCTGGGAATGCAGCCTCAGCGACTGGTTGTAATCTCGATGACGTCACCGCTAGTCACCGAGGCTGTGCTCGCAGCAGCTCATTCCCCAGTGGTTCTCAGCCTGGACGATTGCAACTTGAAAACTATTTATCCCCAGACATGGATTACGGTGTGGGACAGAACAATGGACAGGTGAGGGATATGGTTGTTGCTTAATTTTGTTTTATTACTGGAGGCGAGGGATCCAATGGAATGGGCATTAGGTGAGTATAACTTTGTTTGTTATTTTTAAATAAAAAAAGTAAAAGTGTTTGTTTTATTTCAAATAAAAGACTTTACATTTGCTGTGTTCTTATTTACAAAACAACTGTAGGATTAGTAATGGATAGGTTTCTTATAGAGACCTCTCCATTACTAAGCTGTGGACTTGATGCCACCTTACAATACAAAGGTGACATCAACCCCACAAATATGAACCCCACTTGCCACTGCTACAGAGCAAGTGAGAAAAGCCAGTCAAAGCGCCAGAATTGGCGCATCTAATAGATGCGCCTTCTCTGGGTGGCTGAAGGCTGCTATTTTTAGTCTGGGGGGGCAATGTCCATGGCCCCTTACCAGCCTGAAAATACCAGCACCCTGTTGGCTGCTTTAACTTGGTTGGTTGTCAAAAATGGGAGGGATCTCACGCCTTTCTTAAAATTATTTAATTAATTAAAAAATCAGAGTGAGGACCTCTCTATTCTCGATAAACAACCTTGCTAACGCTGACAGCTGAGGCTTGCAGCCCCCAGCTGTGAGTTTTGGCTAGTTATCAAAAATACAGGGGAATCCACACCATTTTTTTCATTATTTTATAGAGCAAAGGCAGCGGCTGATGAGTACTCCCATCAGCCACCTGTTGTGAATTCTCTTACTTCCGAGTCGGGGCTCCCTCTGGTGGTTACTGTGGGTGGTGGAGCTGGCCGGATTGACAGAGGTCTGCCACCTGACGATGATGATTGGAAATCTGGGGTTACTGATTGGGAGTATTTAAGTCAGCAGGCTTCCCTCAATTGTTGCTGGTGATTAGTTCTTCCTGTGCAACTTGAGGTCTGCTGTCTCCTGCCTGATCCTGCATTTTTCAGCTAAGTTGTTCATTTGCTAATCCTTTGCTTCTGATCTGGTTTTGCCTCTTTCTGCTTTGTTGTGCGGGTTCAGCGTGCTCCCTGCTGGGGCTGTGCTGGACCCCGCTCCATATGTTACAGCTTGTGTCAGTTTGTTCAGTCCCCTGTTATATTAGTCTCTTTTGCTTTGCTGCCAGTTTACACCAGAATGCTGATATAGTGGAGGATAGTTCGTGAGACCTCAGTGTTTTTTGTACATCAGATGTGTTGGATTTTTTAGGGTTTTTGCGTGATTGCAGACAGTATCTTTTCTTTCCTATCCTATCCAGACAGTTTGGGCCACATCATTTGCTTACTCTTTTTTCTACCTATGTTTGTGCCTCATCTTGTCTCACCGGCAATATATGTTTGGGGGCTATCTATTCCTTTGGGGTTCTACTCCGGGGCAGTTTAGCTTACCCCTTTCTTGCTTTAGGCTTAGTTATCTCTTTGTCTGTGCCAAGGCGTCTAGGGCATCGTAGGTACATCCCATGGCTAATTCTAGTTGGGTTGTTAGTTTTAGGGGTCTGCAATCCGCTTAGTTACCAACCTTTCTGGTTTTCTGGTTGCCTAGCTTATTTCCCGGCTATCCTCCTCGGTGACCTAATCATAACATGTCCCTGCGTGCCCAATGTTAAAGATGGGTACGCAGGGAAACGCTGGACGCATGCGGCGGTAGGCGGAGCATGGGCGGACCTTCATGGAGGAAGAAATGAGGAAGCGGCTGCCTTCCGCAGCCCTCCTGAACGCTAGTGTAAAACTAGCCTTACTCTGCTGTCCCCATAGAAAATACCTGAACATTCGGCTGAGTCAAGCACTCGTGTATGGGGCAATCAGGAGAGAGCTACTGGCCAGCAGTTATCTAATGTCTATGGGCACAACTGTGGAATGGTAGCCCACAATGGCAGGGTCCTGTGCCCCCTGTACCGGTCTCTCACTATTAGTTTCTTCATAGTCATTTCTATTTGCGTTTTGTATGTAACCCCTTCTAATGTACAGCACCATGGAATCACTGGCGCTCTAAAAAGAAATAATAATATTAATTTAGTCTCCAAAATTAGATTTTTTGTTAACTCTTATGCCAAGACATTGCATTCCAGCTAATCCTTAAAATTGGCTAAAATACCATTATCTTACATGACATCTGACAGGTAAACTATTTTTCTCACACAATGTGCACAACATTACGTGTGTATGTGTGCTACCTGATGAAAGTGTCAAGGACATAAACACGTAGCAGTTATTCATAGGTATCACACAGACAGTACATTACTGAGGACTTGTACCACTACAGGCCATTGTTAATCATCAATAAGGCTGTAAGGCTATACACAGTGGTGAAAGGTCACTTTGGTTATGGGTTGTTAACCTGCATAATAAAGATTTGTTTTTACCACCCAGCTTGGTTATTGTGAAGAGATTCCTTTACTATAACTATAAGGGTATGTGCAGATGTTGTGGCTTTGCCTGTGGAATTTTCTGTGCAGATTCTGCATCTCTTGGCAGAAAACGCAGGTAAAAATCTGTGTGTTTTTGATGCGGATTTTCATGCGTTTTTTCATGCAGATTTGTATGCATTTTTGTAAGCTAAATAAAGATATATTAACAAAAAAAAAATTGTGATGTCATTTCCTTGTCCAACCTCTTCTTTTACATACTCCATTGAAGAATAATGTTTACACACACAGATGAGATATATCTATAGATAGATAGATTTATAGATAGATCTATAGATAGATATCTCTATAGATAGATAGATATACACTGCTCAAAAAAATAAAGGGAACACAAAGATACCACATCGTAGATATCACTGAATGAAATATCGCAGCTGCAAATCTTTATTCATTACATAGTGGCATGTGTTGAGAACAAGAAAACATAAAAGTGATCAATGTAAATCAAAATTAATATCCCATGGAGGTCTGGATCCAACTTCAGTGGAAATGCCTTAAGACAAGGAAATGATGCTCAGTAGTGTGTGTGGCCTCCACGTGCCTGTTTGACCTCCCTACGACACCTGGGGATGCTTCTGATGAGTTGGCGGATGTTGTCATGAGGGATCTCCTCCCAGACCTGGACTAAAGCATCCGCCAACTCCTGGACAGTCTGTGGTGCAACGTGACGTTGGTGGATGGAGCGAGACATGATGTCCCAGATGTGCTCAATCGGATTCAGGTCTGGGGAATGGGCGGGCCAGTCATAGCTTCAATGCCTTCATCTTGCAGGAACTGCTGACACACTCCAGCCACATGAGATCTGGCATTGTCCTGCATTAGGAGGAACCCAGAGCCAACCGCACCAGCATATGGTCTCACAAGAGGTCTGAGGATCTCATCTTGGTACCTAATGGCAGTCAGGCTACCTCTGGCGAGCACATGGAGGGCTGTACGGCCTTCAAAAGAAATGCCACCCCACACCATTACTGACCCACTACTAAACCGGTCATGCTGAAGGATGTTGCAGGCAGAAGATCGCTCTCCACGACGTCTCCAGACTCTGTCACATCTGTCACATGTGCTCAATGTGAAACTGCTTTCATCTGTGAAGAGCACAGGGCGCCAGTGGTGAATTTGCCAATCCTGGTGTTATGTGGCAAATGCCAAGCATCCTGCATGGTGTTGGTCTGTGAGCACAACCCCCATCTGTGGACGTCGGGCACTCAGACCATCCTCATGGAGTCAGTTTCTAACCGTTTGTGCAGACACATGCACATTTGTGGTCTGCTGGAGGTCATTTTGCAGGGCTCTGGCAGTGCACCTCCTGTTCCTCCTTGCACAAAGGCTGAGGTAGCGGTCCTGCTGCTGGGTTGTTGCCCTCCTACGGCCCCCTCCACGTTTCCTGGTGTACTGGCCTGTCTCCTGGTAGTGCCTCTAGACACTATGCTGACAGACACAGCAAACCTTCTTGACAGAGCTCGCATTGATGTGCCATCCTGGATAAGCTGCACTACCTGAGCCACTTGTGTGGGTTGTAGAGTTCGTCTCATGCTACCATGAGTGTGAAAGCACAACCAACATTCAAAAGTGACCAAAACATCAGCCAGAAAGCATTGGTACTGAGATGTGGTCTGTGGTCCCCACCTGCAGAACCACTCCTTTATTGAGTGTGTCTTGATAATTGCTAATAATTTCCATCTGTTGTCTATTCCATTTGCACCACAGCATGTGAAATTGATTGTCAATCAGTGTTGCTTCCTAAGTGGACAGTTTGATTTCACAGAGGTTTGATTTACTTGGAGTTATATTCTGTTGTTTGTGTTCTCTTTATTTTTTGAGCAGTGTATATAGATAGATATATAGATAGATATATCTATAGATAGATAGATAATACCAAGCCCAATGTTTAGTAATAAACATAATAAAATGGTACATAAAGAGTTAAATAAAGACAAACACACACAAAATCTGCATAAGGCCGGTGTCACACTTGTGAGAAACTTGCACGAGTCTCGCACCTCAGTACGCCGCACTGATGCAGGTGTGGCGCCCCTGAGGCTCAGTCGCCACAGAGGTACTGCACCTTCTCCTAAGGTGTAGTGCCCCACCATCCTGGTAAGTTGGGAGCTCCTTTCCGCACTCCAACACCTGCATCCCACACACAGGATAGTTCAGCACTGATCACATTGCGGCTCATGCTTAGAGGGTAGCAGAGCACCTCTGGTGATTCCTTGCTTCGTAACACGAGATGTGCTGGGAGGTGGGTGGAGTTGAGATTCATATAAAAGAGTGGGAAGGTTTAGAATTGGAGTTCAGTTCAGTGCAGTTCAGTTCAGTTTAGTTCAGTTCAGTTAAGCCACTCAGTGAGGAGCGGGGAATCCCTGGAAGAAGGGATGGAGGAAGGAGTGCTGCAGCTGCCTCAGTGACCTGAGCCAGCTGGCACGGGAAAGAGAAGAGAAGGAGAAAGTAGAACTGCAACTTAAGCTTCCATAAGAGAGGGAAGGAACAGCGTGGAACAAAGGAGTAGGAGAACAGAGAGGATTTGTGGGTTGGAAGAGGAACCCTGCCTATAGGTTCTCAGCGCAAGGCCGGGGCCCGGTCCCCGAGGTTGTATGGACACTTATGGTTCTGCAGCAGACACCGGTGGAGTAGATGGTTGTAAATGCACTACTCCCATCCAAGACTTGGGACACAACAGCAACACGGATAGAGAGCCGGGATCCAGGAGGTCCCTGATCAGGCTACAGCTGTCTGTCATACAAGTAGAGTTGTTAGGAACATCTGACAGGAGGAGCTTCAGAGAACCACGGTACTGGAGCTCTTCACACTAAAAGGCGCAATAGAGGAGTCATTCAGGAAAGGCACATGTTGGCGGAGTGTTGGAGAGGAGAGCCCTGACTTGCCCGGGAGGTTGATTGAGTACCCTGGAGGACACGGCACGGAGGCAGGCACCAGTGTGTACTATGAACTGTGAGTAAAGCTTTGAAACTGCAAGTTCCGGTGTCCTCCATTAATTCGTCGCTAACACCTTCAGCACCACTACATCTGGGTACCAGCATGTATACCCTTCTGCGCCTCTCCTCATCCATTGCCCCTACACTGCCCTGGGACTAGAGCTCCACCTGTGGGGAGCTACACCATCTTTGCTGCATCACACCATCAGTCCAAGTGGATCTGCAAGCAGCGTTGGCTTAACATCTTACTTGCCAAACACCACAGGTGGCGTCACGAACTTTCCATATAAACTACATTACAAACATCATCCGCCATTGATATTGGGTGCCCAGGGCCACGGACCGGGTCACCGCTGCTGTGACACATCCCCCTGACACCGGCCCGGTACCGAGTACCCCACAGCCCTGGGAGGGGGCGACCCACAGGCACTCGGACCAGAGCGCTCACTGCATACTGTACATGCAGCTGCACACTCCGATCCCGAGTGCCGGGTACTGAGGTGCGAGACTCAGCGAGTTTCTCGCAAATGTCACCCCGGCCTTATGCAATATCTGTTTAATTGAAAAAAATTGAAAAAAATGGTGTGGCCTCCCACGAAATTTTCTGTGCCAGAGAGGGAAAGCCAGCGACTGGGGGCCGAAGTTTATAGTCTGGGAAGGGGTTAATATCCATGGATCTTCCCAGGCTATGAATATCAGCCCGCAGCTGTATATTTAGCCTTTACTGGCTACTAAAATAGGGGGTCCCCCCCAAAAAAAATGACATGAGGTCCTCCTATAATTATTAGCTGTGGGCTGATATTAATAGCCTAGGAAGGGGCCATGGATATTGCCCCCCCGGCTACAAACACCAGCTCACAGCCGCCCCAAAAATTCCAGCGCTTACCCTCTCTCTTCCCACTGCCCTGTAGCGGTGGCATATGGGGTAATATTTGTGGAGTTGATGACACCTTTCTATTGTAAGGTGACATCAATCCCGGCTTATCAAGTTGAGGATCCAAGAAAAGCACTTCAGAGCATCCGCGCTGCTTTAGTGATAAGCATTCTTCAGAAATCCATATAAATCTTTCAAGTTCTTTATTATATGTACTACAGAAACTACGCGTTTCGAGGTGACAAACCGCACCTCTTCTTCAGGTTACAGTACAGAGTTGTCTGCAGCAGCTATATGACTGCAACAAACGTTGAGAGTGGTTGTGTCTGAACACAACCCATAAAGGGTGAGTACTCCAGAGTACTTTTATATTTTAATTGATTTATACCAGGTGAAGCCCTATGTCTGCGCCCTCGCCCTTGTTTTCTCTTATATCAATCCCGGCTTAGTAATGGATAGGCGTCAATAAGATATCTATCCATTACTAATCCTATCATTAGTAAAGGGTTATAGAAACACACAGCCAGAATAAAGTATTTTAATGAAATAAAACACTACAGTTTCCCATCTTTATTGTACTCCTAATTCCTGCAACACCCTCGATCACCTGTAAAAAAATAAATAAAAATAAACCAATAGTACACTCCCTGTTCCGATGTAACCCATTTAATAATGAGTGTCCCATGATGATCTCCCCTATAGAACTGTCACATTGGGAGATGGGACCTTTCTACAGGGCCTCCAGTGACACACTGACGGGAGATAATGGCTCCTGCAGTTTTATCACTGAGGGTTCACTGGAGTTCATGCTCTCACTTTACGGCACTGCTGCGTTATAATTTTCCCACACAGCAGTGCCGCAAGTGACAGCATGAATTCCATTGACCTCTGACGGCGGAGTGATACACTGCGGGAGGATACTTGCCATCATTGTATTGCATTGCATTGCCGATGTGACAGCTCTCCACGGGAGATTGTCGTGGGACAATTGTTATTACATGGATTACTTGGCAACAGGGAGTAAACTATTGCTTTATTTTATTTTTTTTTTACAGGTGATTGAGGGCGTCGGGGATTAGCTGTATGGTGAGTATGTACTGTATGTGTGTATGTGTTTACTTTTTACACTTGAACACGCTAGCCGGATGATGGGACTGCTATTGTCCCATTATCGGCTAGCTGTCACTGTAGCAGGCATAGCCGGATGGGACTAGTAGTGCCATCGGACGATGTCTACCTTCATACAGACCCACACACACACACAGCCCTGCAGACCCCTGCAGAAACACGCACATACACACAGAAACCGGCACACAGACACGCACATCTTCTCCGCACACACATAATCTCCACCCACACTCCGCCCACACACTTCCTCCTCCCGATCTGCAGCGTTTCTCACCCGCAACTCCGCAGCAAAACCGCAGATCTTTTTAAACCTGTGGTTTTGCTACAGAATTGCCTGACTCAATGGTAGTCAATGGGTGCAGAAATGCTGCAGATCTGCAAAAAGAATTGACATGCTGCGGAAAATAAAACGCTGCAAATCCATGCGTATTTTTCCACAGCATGTACACAGCAAACCTGTAATTCCCATTGACTAACATTGCTTGTGCACTACACTGAGGATTTGATGCAATTCCACGCCTCCAAAAACGCTGCAGAAACATATCAAAATCCACAACGTGTGCACATAGACTAAATTCGCTATTAAAATTAATGTCTATTAATATTTGGTATCCTAAGCTAAACTTTCCAGACCACTTTCTTATTTCTTTCCATCAGTAGCTTGGCAAATAAAATTATGGTATTTAAAGGGCATCTGTCAGTAGGATTAACCCTCCTAAGCCGTCTATATGGGCATGTAGGTCAAAGAAAGCTGAATAACATGATACTTTGATTTTGGGGATCTGATGTGCTATTCCTGAGAAATGCATGTTTTTCTTATATGTAAATGAGCTGCTACGATCTATGGGCAAGACACTGATCTGCATGAGAATCTACCTCCAGAGTTTATTTTAAAAAAAATGGGGCATTACCTGTGTGAGACATGTAATGACTGACAGTCTGCTCTTCTGATCTCACTGCTGAGTTGTGTGTGATTATAACTGACAAAAACGGAACTGAAAAACAGAAATTCAAACACTAGTGTGACCCAGCCTTAGCTGTTTGTATATTTCCATATACTGAGTATGTATGTCTTTATGTAGTAAATGTTAGCGTATGTACTCTTGTGGGCCACTGTTACTTCCTAGACAGGAATGATTTTTATTTTCAGTTCAGCTCTGACACTGACATGCTTAGATATTATAATAGACAAGCACATGGTTCATGCCCTTCAGCCAGTACTTAAGGCTATATTTATGTGAGAAAGTGGTCAGCCATCAAGTTATGGATCTAAAGGTGAAAATATTGGGAAGTTATTGATCTAAAGGGACACCTACATATTACACCTATAGGAACTTTTATGACATCACATTCCATATCCACAGGCATGAATATGGAGTTGTTCCTTCCTTTATAGCTACACCTGAAAAACAATCACATAGCATTATCCTTCCATCACAAAACTACAGTTGGCATAATGTAGTTAGGTTGGTAAGTTCTCCACATAACATACCATATTTCCACTGCTCCGTAGTTGAGTGGCAGCATGCTTTACACCACTCCATCTGATTTTTGGCATTGTGCTTGGTCATGTAAAGCTTGTTAGGAGCTGCTCACCCAAGAAAACCCATGTCAGGAAGCTACCAGCACACCATTTTTTGCTGCTGTTAATGCCAGAGGAGATTTAGAGCTCTGTAGTTATTTAGTAAGCAGAGCTTTTGCCTATGCCCCTCAGCACTTGGTGACCCCTCTCTGTAACTTTATATGGTCTGCCACTTTGTGGTGGAGTTCCTGTGGTTCCTAAATGCTTCCACTTTTCAATAATACTAACTACAGTTGATCATGGAATATTTAGAAGGGAAGAAATTTCACAAACTAATTTATGTCAATGATTGTATCCTATTACACATTATCTTTAACCCCTTTACTCCCAAGGGTGGTTTGCACGTTAATGCCCGGGCCAATTTTTACAATTCTGACCACTGTCCCTTTATGAGGTCATAACTCTGGAACGCTTTCATGGATCCTGGTGATTCTGACACTGTTTTTCTTGTGGCATATTGTAATTCATGTTAGTGATAACATTTCATTGATATAACTTGCGCTTATCTGTGAAAAAAATGGAAATTTGGTGAAAATTTTGAAAATTTTGCAATTTTTCAACTTTGAATTTTTATGCCCTTAAATCACAGAGATACAGCACACAAAAATCTTAATAAGTAACATTTCCCACATGTTTACTTTTCATCAGCACAATTTTGGAACCAAAATTTTTTTTTGTTAGGAAGTTATAAGGGTTAAAAGTTGACCAGCGATTTCTCATTTTTACAACACCATTTTATTTTTAGGGATCACATCACATTTGAAGTCACTTTGAGGCATCTTTATGATAGAAAATACCCAAAAGTGACACCATTCTAAAAACTGCACCCCTTAAGGTACTCAAAACCACATTCAAGAAGTTCATTAACCCTTCAGGTGTGTCACAGGAATTTTTTGAATGTTAAAAAAAAAATGAACATTTAACTTTTTTTTCACAAAAAAAATTACTTCGGGTCCTATTTTTTTTATTTTACCAAGGGTAACATGAGAAATTGGACTGAAAAAGTTATTGTGCAATTTGTCCTGAGAACACTGATACCTGATATATGAGGGGGAACCAATGTTTTGGTGAATACTCAGAAGGGAACGAGATACGTTTGACTTTTTCAACACAAAATTGGCTGGAATTGAGATCGGGCGCCATGCCACACTTGGAGAGTCCCTGATGTGCCTAAACAGTGGAAACCCCCCACAAGTGACCCCATTTGGAAACTAGACCCCCCAAGGAACTTATCTAGATATGTGGTGAGAACTTTGAATCCCCAAGGGCTTCACAGAAGCTTATAACATACAGTCCTACAATTAAAAAAATCATATTTTTTCCAAAAAAATGATCTTTTCACCCCCAATTTTTATTTTCCCAAGGGAAACAGGACCCCAAAAGTTATTGTGCAATTTGTCCAAAGTACGCTGATACCCCATATGTGGGGGTAAACCACTATTTGGGTGCATGGCAGAGCTCGGAAGGGAAGCAATGCCATTTTACTTTTTTGGCTGGAATTGAGATCGGACGCCATGTTGCATTTGGAGAGCCCCTGATGAGCCTAAACAGTGGAAACCCCCCACAAATGACACCATGTTGGAAATTAGACCCCCCAAGGAACTTATCTAGATGTGTGTTGAGAACTTTGAACCCCCATGGGCTTCACGTAAGTTTATAACATACAGCCGTAAAATTAAAAAATATTTTTTCCACAAAGATGATCTTTTCACCCCCAGTTTTTATTTTCCCCAAGGGAAACAGGACCCCAAAAGTTATTGTGCAATTTGTCCTGAGCACGCTGATACCCCGCACTGCTTCGGGGGTCTTAGGGAAGCGCGCAGGGAGCCCCTCCGTGCGCGATTCATCCCTGTGCCCCCGGTATACTGCGATCATGTTTATTAAAATTTTTAGCTCTTCTTCAAAAAAAAAAGTGTTACATCTCGAATGGTTCATTGCTTTGGAGTTCAACCACTGTGCAAGACAACAGAACATTAAGGCTGTGGGCCCACGTAGCATTTTAAAACGCTCACTAAAAACCGGACTCCTTCCCAGAAATCGCGCGTTTTTTTCCGCGCGATTTCACCGCGATTTTACTGCGATTATGATCGCATTTTGCCGTGATTTTCGCGTGCGATATTCAAGCACTTTCCAAGCGATTTGAAGCATCGCTTGGAAAGTGATTGACAGGTTGGTCACACTCGTCAAACATAGTGTTTGACAAGTGTGACCAGGTTTTTACTATTGAGGCCGCCTATGCGGCATCAATAGTAAAAGATAGGATGTTAAAAAGCTAAAAAAGAATAAAAAAATCGGGGTATATTTACCTTCCGGCGTCCCGCGATGCATTCCCGGGCCTCAGCGTTCCCAGTAATGCCTTGCGAGACCTGTGATGACGTAGTCTCGCGTTGCTATAGCGATCTCGCGAGACCGCTAGAGTCATGCGAGACTACGTCATTACAGGGCCTTGCCGCAAGGCATTACTGGGAACGCTAGGCCGGGAATGCAGCGCGGGACACCGGAAGGTAAATATACCCCGATTTTTTATTTTTTATTCTTTTTTTACAGGGGTATGGTACCCAGGGCCTGGAGGACAGTCTCCTCTCCTCCACACCGTGGGTACCAACCGCACATGAGACGCTTAACTTCCCGCATGGTGGGCATAGCAGAGTTGGTTGTGCAGCAATATGGTGGAATAATGATTACTGCAGGTTGTAGGCTTGTACTAAGAGGTTGGTCTTCAGGTTCCTTTTAAAAGTTTCCACGGTAGGCAAGAGTCTGATATGTTGGGGTAGAGAGTTCCAGAGTAGGGGAGTGCATGGCAGAAATCTTGCATGCGATTGTGGGAACAGGCGATAAGAGGGGAGTAGAGAAGGAGATCTTGGGAGGATCGGAGTTTGCGTGTATGTAAGTAACGGGAGACTAGGTCACAGATGTATGGAGGAGACAGGTTATGGTTGACTTTGTATGCCATGGTTAGGTTTTTTGGACTGGGGACTCTGGGCAATGCTGAGCCAGTGAAGGGATTGGAAGAGAGGAGAGGCCAGGGAATTGTATGGGGGATAGGTGGAATAGTCAGGCAGCAGAGTTTAGGATAGATTGGAGGGTGCGAGAGTGTTAGAAGGGAGGCCACAGAGCAAGAGGTTGCAGTTGTCAAGGCGGGAGATGATGGGGCGTCCACTAGTATTTTTGCAGATTTTTGATTAAGAAATGTGCAGATCTGGGAAATATTTTTGAGTTGGAGTCGACAGGGAGTAGAAAGGGCTTGGCTTGCAGGACTGGAGAGAGTAAGCAGCCACTAACTATAATGGATAGGTCAGTTGGGGGGATTGAGTGAGATGGAGGAAAGATGATGAATACTGTTTTAGCATGTTAAATGTTAGAAATCTAGCAGTGAAGAAGAATGAAATAGCAGACAGACATTGTGGGATTCTGGTTAGTAAGGGGGCGATATTGGGTCCAGAGTGGTAGATCTGAAAGCAATGATACTGAAAGCTGTGGGAATCTATGAGCTGTGCAAGGCCAAAAGTGTAGGTGGAGAAGAGCAGGGATCTAAGGACTGAACCTTGGGGGACAAGATGAAAAGGTGGTGTGTGAGTGGGAGACACTGAATTTTTTGCCTGTTAGGTATGAGGAGATCCAAGATATGGCCAAGTCTATGATGCCAAGAGATGAGAGAGTCTGTAGTAAGAGGGAATGGTCCACTGTGTCGAAAGCAGATGACAGGTCCTACAGGAGGAGGACAAAGTAGTGTCGCTTAGATGTGAGGGTTAGTAGTTCACTGGTGACTTTATTCAGGGCTTTTTCAGTGGAATGGTGCTGTCGAAAATTACCAATAAATTTACGATAGAAATTAAAAAGCAACAAAAACTTCTGGAGAGCCTTCAAAGAAGTAGGCTGAACCCAATCATAAATGGCCTGTACCTTGGCCGGGTCCATTTCAATAGTCGATGGAGACAAGATAAATCCCAAAAATGAAATCCTCTGTACACCAAAGAGGCACTGTGTTCCGGATTTTGAGGGAGAATTCCCTGTTTGTTAAGGGATCGAAGTGCCTCTTTGGTGTACAGAGGATTTCTACTTCTTTGAAGGCTCTCCAGAAGTTTTTGTTGTTTTTTAATTTCTATCGTAAATTTATTGGTAATTTTTCTAGTATTGTCAAACCACTGACTGATCTGACCAAGAAGGGAGCGGATGTGCTGAATTGGTCTCCTGAGGCTGTCTCAGCATTTCAGGAGCTTAAGCGGAGATTTACTTCAGCTCCAGTTTTACGGCAACCTGATGTCTCACTTCCATTTCAAGTGGAGGTAGACGCTTCTGCGATTGCTGCAGGAGCTGTTTTGTCCCAAAAAGACCCTGTGACTTCTAAGATGAATCCCTGTGCCTTCTTTTCTTGAAAGTTTTCCCCATCTGAACGCAACTATGACGTGGGGAATCGGGAATTGTTGGCCATGAAATGGACATTTGAGGAGTGGAGACATTGGTTGGAGGGAGCTAGACATCAATTTGTGGTCCTCACCGATCACAAGAATCTGATTTATCTGGAGTCGGCTAAACTCTTGTATCCTAGACAGGCTAGATGGGCCTTGTTTTTCACGCGTTTTAATTTTGTGGTCTTTTTTCTTCCAGGCACTAAGAATGTTAAGGCAGATGCCCTTTCTAGGAGTTTCTTTGTGGATTCTCTTAATGTGACCGAGCCTACTACTATCCTAGGTGAGGGGGTAGTCCTTTCTGCCATTTCGCCCGATTTGAGATGCGCCCTGGAGGAATTTCAGGAGGATAAACCTGAGTGTTGCCCTATGGGAAGATTGTATGTTCCCAACCAGTGGAGAAAGAGAGTGATGTCTGAAGTCCATTGCTCCGCATTGGCTGGTCATCCGGGTATTTTTGGTACCAGAGATTTGGTGAGTCGGTCGTTTTGGTGGCCTTCCTTATCTCGTGATGTCAGGAATTTTGTACAGTCCTGTGGGACTTGTTCTCGGTCTAAACCCTGTTCTCGTTCTAGTGGGTTGCTGATGCCCCTGCCGGTGCCCAAGAGGCCATGGACCCATATCTCAATGGATTTTATTTCTGATCTTCCTGTCTCTCAGAGAATGACTGTTATCTGGGTGATTTGTGATAGATTTTCGAAGATGGTCCATCTTGTACCACTCCCAAAGTTGTCATCTTCCGCTGAGTTGGTACCCTTGTTTTTACAACAGGTGGTTCGGTTACACAGGATTCCTGAGAACATTGTGTCCGATAAAGGGGTCCAGTTTGTTTCCAGATTCTGGAAAGCCTTTTGTTCCAATCTGGGAATTCAGGTTATCCTTCTCCTCCTCGTTTCATCCCCAGACCAATGGGCAGACTGAGAGAACAAACCAGACCCTGGAGTCTTATTTAAGATGTTTTGTATCTGCTGATCAAGATGATTGGGTCTCATTTTTGCCCTTGGCCGAATTTGCACTGAACAATAGAGCTAGTTCTGCCACTCTGATGTCACCCTTTTTCTGCAATTTTGGGTTTCATCCTCGATTCTCTTCAGGGCAAGTGGAATCTTCGTCCTGCCCAGGTGTGGACACTGTGGTTGTGAGAATGCAGCAGATATGGGACCAAGTGGTGGATAAGTTGTCACTCTCTCAGGAAAAGGCCCAGCGTTTTTCCAACCGGCATAGGACCATTGGTCCCCGGTTTAAAGTGGGTGATATGGTTTGGTTGTCGTCTAAGAATATTCCTATGAAGGTTGCATTTCCAAAATTTAAGCCAAGATTTATTGGACCTTATAAGATTTTGGAGATTCTTAATCCTGTTTCTTTTCGATTGGCTCTTCCAGTTACGTTCAAAATCCATAACGTATTTCACAAGTCACTGTTGAAGAGGTTTGTTGAGCCAGTAGTTCCTGTGGCGGTACCTCCTGACCCTGTATTGGTTAAAGGCAATGTGGAATATGAGGTAGAGAAAATATGGGATTCTCGTTTGGTTAGACGGAGACTCCAGTATTTGGTCAAATGGAAGGGTTATGGCCAGGAGGATAATTCTTGGGTCTCTGCCTCTGATATTCATGCCAATAAATTGGTTCGTGCTTTTCACCGGGCCCATCCTGATCGGCCTGGTGGCATGGATGAGGGTTCGGTGACCCCTCCTCAAGGGGGGTACTGTTATGAACTCATTTTCTGCTCCACCAGTTGAGAGTTCTCCTTCCGTTCTCCCTCTGGTGGTGACAGGAGGTAGTGAGGTTGGTTTAAGTGGTAGTGATCTCTGGCGTGTCAGACTGGATATAAGACAGCCGACGCCCTATCCTGGTGCTGGTGATTCAGTCTGCTTTTCAGGTCTTGTTCTTCAGCTCTCTTCCAGTCTTCTCAAGTTAAGTTTGTTTTTTGCTAATGTTCACACTTGTTGGTCAATTCAGTTTCTTGTGTGGTCAACCTGCCCCTGCTGGGGCTATGCTGAACTTCCACTCCTATTTATCTGTATTTGCCAATTTGCCTTTTTTGTCCCTTATTAGATTGGCCTCTTTTTGCTCTGTTTCAGAATATTTCAGAGTGCTGATATAGTGGGAGAAGTCTAGTGACTTCAGGGTTAATTTTGTTATCAGAAGTGTTGGACATTATTTTGGTAGGGTTTTTTGGCAGATTGCAGACAGTGGCATTCCTTTCCTGTCCTTTCTAGTTAGTCGGGCCCCATTGTTTGCTCAGCCTATTTTCCTGCCTTTGTTTGTGTTTTCATCTTGTTTCACCGTCAATACATGTGGGGGGCTGTCTTTCCTTTGGGGTCTGCTCTGGGGCAGTTAGTTTTCCTCTTTTCCTGCTTTGGGCTTATGTAGCTCTCCGGTTGTGACGAGGCGTCTAGGACCACCGTAGGAACGCTCCACGACTGCTGCTAGTTGTGTGGTTAAGATCAGGGATCTGCAATCTGCATAGTTACCAACCTCTCTGGTTTTCTGAGACTTCGCTTGTTGGGTTTTTTTTCCTCCTCGGTGACCCATTCATAACAGCTCACCACATATCTAGATATCTAGATAAATTCCCAATTTACAAAATTGGGTCACTTGTGGGGGGTTTCCACTATTTAGGCACATCAGAGCTCTCCAAACTTGACATGGCATCCGATCTGAATTCCAGCCAATTTTGCAGTGAAAAACTCAAAAGGCGCTCCTTCCCTTCCGAGCTCTGCCATGCACCCAAATAGTGGTTCCCCCACACATATCAGGTATCAGCGTACTAAGGACAAATTGCACAATAACTTTTCCAGTCCAATTTCTCCTGTTACCCTTGATAAAATAGAAAAATTGAACCTGAAGTAATTTTTTTTGTGAAAAAAAGTTAAATGTTCATTTTTTTTGAACATTCAAAAAATTCCTGTGAAGCACCTGAAGGGTTAATAAACTTCTTGAATCTGGTTTTGAGCACCTTGAGGGGTGCAGTTTTTAGAATGGTGTCACTTTTGGGTATTTTCTATCATATAGACCCCTCAAAGTGACTTCAAATGTGATGTGGTCCCTAAAAATAAAATGGTGTTGTAAAAATGAGAAATCGCTGGTCAACTTTTAACCCTTATAACTTCCTAACAAAAAAAATTTGGGTTCCCAAATTGTGCTGATGTAAAGTAAACATGTGGGAAATGTTACTTATTAAGTTTTTTGAGTGCCATATATCTGTGATTTAAGAGCATAAAAATCCAATGTTGGAAAATTGCGAAATTTTCAAAATTTTTGCCAAATTTCCATTTTTTTCACAAATAAATGCAAGTTATATGAATGAAATTTTACCACTAACATGAAGTACAATATGTCACGAGAAAATAATGTCAGAATTACCGGGATCCATAGACGTGTTTCAGAGTTATTACCTCATAAATGGACAGTGGTCAGAATTGTAAAAATTGGCCCGTGCATCAACATGCAAACCACCCTTGGAGTAAAGGGGTTAAAATACGGACTAGTGGGCATCGCCAACCACCAGCTGCCCCATCAACCACATCTGCTTCTTTCTCCTCCCTCAACGTGGCAAGTGTTCTCGCACAGGTCTCTGTTCCACTTGTTTACCCACTACATTGTGGTAACTCACATCCCATCAGCTGTTACGCAAGTGGACATGTGTGCTGTTTTAGAAACCACCGGAGCAATAGGCAGAGGAGGGCATGACTTTGGGAAGGGTGGATCTTAAACTCCTGCAGTTTTGTGTGTATAGTGGTGTAGATTTTAAGCAAGAGTAATGTTGCTTTAAGACTGACTATATATTTGTGCCTGGTGTGTCACTGTGAGGAGGGTGGGGCTTATATAGTTGAGGTAAATCTGTCTCAAAGGAAATCCTAAAAACATGACCTGTTGGTGGGCCTTGAGGACTGGAGTTGGGGAACACTGATATAGAGGAGGCAAATTTGTCTTTCTACCTCTTTCTTTCACCAGATGAAATGGAGAAGACATCACTGCAGTTTCAGGGAAGTATAATACTGGGGTTATCACTTCACTTTACAGCTGATAGGAGCACATTCACCTCTGACATTATGTATTAGTGTAGTATCAGCTTCTACATTATACATGGGATTAACATTACCTCAGAGATTCATGTGGCCACCATGTTCACTCGTGTGGCTGCTACAGGTTACTACATGCACTGCTGAGACAGCTCATGTGTGACCTCCCTGCAGACATGTCTGATATGTCACACTACTGCTGTATTGGAGAGAGTCTTCATGAGCTTTGTGTGCTACTGACTGTATAATATGGGGAACAAGGGCTGTAAGCAGATATCGGCCATTACACAGGGTCTGCCATTAACATGGTGGAGCTGGGTTTACTGGACACTGGTGCAGCGGCGCGATTCAAATTTTTAACAGGTTCTGTGTTTATGTGTTGGAAAACCACACCCATTTTTAAGCCACACCCATTTACACACACCTCAAACATATACTGTACAAGTAGGGACGCAGTCAAGCAGTTGAAAAAAAATAAATTGGAATGAGATCAGAACAGTGCACATTCTGGCCAGCGGCTCTCCTGACCCGAGTGTGACAGCTGCATATATTTCTATGCAGCTGTCTCACTTGACTGATCTGCTGGTCAGGCTGTGCACTACATTCTGATATTAACAGTTCCCATCAAACACCAGATCACACATATAACCAGCAGCTTTTGTTCTGGCCAAAATAATTTTTAAGCTGATACCACGACACGGTAGACTCTTTCGGCCAGGCCCTACTCTACTCTAAATGATTAAAAATAAATATATATTTATGTATTTTTCTTTAAGGGAATGAGTCATATACATTTACATTTTTTTGAAACAACCATTAATACCACATACAAAGGACAAATATCGTCACACCATGACCAGACCACATATTACCACCACATAGTGACCGAATAATACCACATACAAAGAACAAATAACGCCTCACCATGGCCAGACCACATATTACCACCACATAGTCACCGAATAATACCACATACAAGGAACAAATAACGCCGCACCATGACCAGACCACATATTGCCACCACATAGTCACCGAATAATACCACATACAAGGAACAAATAACGCCGCACCATGACCAGACCACATATTACCACCACATAGTCACCGAATACCACATACAAGGAACAAATAACGTCGCACCATGGCCAGACCAAATATTACCACCACATAGTGACTGAATAATACCACATACAAGGAACAAATACCGCCACACCATGGCCAGACCACATATAACCACCACATAGTGACTGAATAATACCACATACAAGGAACAAATAGCGCCACATCATGACCAGACCACATATTACCACCAGATAGTGACTGAATACTACAATACTGATCATCAATTAAAAACACAATACTAAGGGCAATTGTATACAGGAGCTCTGTATTTACTGTCAGTGTACAGGCAACACACTGACTCACCAGTGACATCTCTAGCTGAAGTCCTTAATCTTTGCTTTTCTTTTTCATCCAGCACAGACCGCCATCACTTCTTCCAGCCAGGACTCGTCTTTGCATGAAATACCAGTTACCTAGAGCACGGCTTCCAGAACACATTCCCCATTTTTTCCCTTTCTTCTACACTACACATCTGAATACAGACGTCCACCCACCATTAATACATAATTGGATATTATGCAACCCACCATTCCAAATATAAATTATAATCCACCACTGTGCACCCACTAACTATAAGTGCCACTTTCCCCATTTAATATATAAATTAATCAGCACCTGTACTTTTTCCCCCAATTCATTACCAGGCACTTCAACCTTAAAGCCCCCAACTATGTACCTCCCACTCTAACCCTAACCCCGATTCATTATATTTACATGCCCCTCTCACCTCAATTCATTGTCATGTCTTTCTCTCCCACCCTCTATTAATTATCAACTGCTCTACCCTACATTCAATACATCACTTACTCCCCCACACTCAAAATTCTTTATTTGTTCTCCAGATAGATCATTTTCTCTCCTCATCCCCATCTTCAATTCATCATTTGCTCTCCTCCCCCCTCCACCTTCAATTAAATTGCTGTGCCTCGTCATTCATCATTTGCAGTCCCCCGTCCTCTCCTCTACATCATCATTTGCAGTCCCCCACTTTAATTTGAAGTGCCCTTACTTCATCCATTGCAGTCCCCTATCACCCCTCACTTCATCTGCAGTGCCCCTTCATCATTTGCGGCCCCCTATCCCCCTTCCATTTCATCATGTGCAGTCCCCCTTACCCCCATTTCATTATGTGCAGTTTCCCTTACCCCCCACTTCATCATGTGCAGCCCCACTCCCCCATCATCATGTGCAGTCACTCTTACCCCCACATCATGTGCAGTCCCCTTTACCCCTCAATTCATGTGCAGTCCCCCTTACCCGTCACTTCATCCTGTGCAGTCCCCCTTACCCCCCACTTCATCATGCGCAGTCACCCTTCATCATGTGCAATCCTCCTTACCCCCATCATCAAGTTCAGCCGCACTCCATCATGTACAGCCCAAGTCACCCCACTTCATCATGTGTAGCCCCACTCCATCATGTACAGCCCCACTCCCCCTTCATCATGTGCAGCCCCACTAACCCAACTCCATCATGTACAGCCCCACTCCCCCCACTCCATCATGTACAGCCCCACTCCATCATGTGCAGCCCCACTCCCCTCCATCATGTACAGCCCCACTCCATCATGTGCAGTCCCACTCCCCCCACTCCATCATGTACAGCCCCACTCCCCCTTCATCATGTGCAGCCCCACTCCATCATGTACAGCCCCACTCCATCATGTACAGCCCCACTCCCCCCATTCCATCATGTACAGCCCCACTCCATCATGTGCAGCCCCACTCCCCCCACTCCATCATCTACAGCCTCACTTTCCCCACTCCATCATGTACAGCCCCACTCCATCATGTACAACCCCACTCCCCCTTCATCATGTGCAGCCTCACTCCCCCACTCCATCATGTACAGCCCCACTCCATCATATGCAGCCTCTGCACCCCCCGCCATCATGTACAGCCCCCACACCACCATTATCATGTACAGGCTCAGCCCCAGCACCCCTCTCCATCATGTACAGTCCCCGCACCCCCCTCCATCATGTGCAGCCCCATTCACCCCCTCCATCATGTGCAGCCCCATTCACCCCTCCATCATATGCAGCCCCATTCACCCCCCTCCATCATGTACAGCCCCCACACCCCCCTCCATCATGTACAGACCCTGCACCCCCCTCCATCATGTGCAGCCCCATTCACCCCCCTCCATCATGTACAGCCCCATTCATCCCCCTCCATCATGTGCAGCCCCATTCACCCCCTCCATCATGTACAGCCCCCACACCCCCTCCATCATGTACAGCCCCCGCACCCCCCGTCCATCATGTACAACCCCCGCACCCCCCTCCATCATATGCAGTCCCATTCACCCCCCTCCATCATGTACAGGCTCTGCCCCCACACCCCTCTCCATCATGTACAGCCCCATAAACCCCCCTCCATCATGTCCAGACCCCGCACCCCCTCCATCATATGCTGCCCCAATCACACCCCTCCATCATGTACAGGCTCAGCCCCCGCACCCCCCTCCATCATGTACAGCCCCCACACCCCCCTCCATCATGTGCAGCCCCATTCACCCCCCCTCCATCATGTACAGGCTCAACCCCTGCACCACTCTCCATCATGTACAGCTGCCCCATTCACCCCCCTCCATCTTGTACAGCCCCTGCACCCCCTCCATCATATGCAGCCCCATTTACTCCCCTCCATCATGTACAGGCTCAGACCCCGCACTTCCCTCCATCATGTGCAGCCTCGTTCACCCCCCTCCATCATGTACAGCCCCCGCACCCCTCTCCATCATGTACAGCCCCATAAACACCCATCCATCATGTACAGCCCTCGCACCCCCCTCCATCATATGCAGCCCTATTCAACCCCCTTCATCATGTACAGGCTCAGCCCCCGCACCCCTCTCCATCATGTACAGCTGCCCCATTCACCTCCCTCCATCAAGTGCTGCCCCTCACCCATTGAATTCATTTAAAAAAAAAAGCTTCCCATACTTATCTCACAGCCGCTCCCCTGCAGCGCCTCTCTGCATCCAGCATCCACGTACATGTCGGCGTTTGCTCGATGATGTCATCGTGCAGGCCCGACACCTGACCCGGAAGAAGAGAGGGAGCTGCGCAGCTGTCAAGGTGACGGCCGTGCACAGCTCCCGGCCCGATACACTGTGACACGGGCGGCTGTGTCTGCTGCTGGCCACGTCAGCGCAGAGGGCACGACCACACACAGTACCGGATCGCGGCTCTGAATCTCCCCGGTTCGGGGAACCGGCTGCTTTTTCAACAAGCGGTTCCACCGAACCGGGGAGAACTGGCTGAATCCAGCCCCTGCACTGATGATAGGAGAGCAGTTGGGGGATGGTATATGTATGAGACGACAGAGCATGGACACATACATTGTCTGCCATTAGTTCTGTGCAAATAAATGCAAATAATGGTGGTTTCTGAAAGGAGCCACTCCTTGGCTGGGTCCTTCCCTGGAGGAAGATCTGGCTAGTCCCGTGTTTGAGACTCTTAAATGAGGCTCCACGGACTTTATTTGCATATTCGTATTTCCCAGGGAGCAATGCACCTAGGATTTCACTTGTTTTCTTTGACTGGTCTCCCTGAGGTTAGTGATGGTTTCGTGATGTTGGCCTACTAGGCATTGCTCCCACCTAGCCAGAATCCTACTCCACACTGATGAGGGGCAACACCCCGAAACAGCTGTCTGTGGATGGATACCTGGCATTGGTATTTCCCTTGTCATATCTGTAAACTCGTAAAGAGCTGGATATTGACGTAAAGGGCCACTTAATATGGTGGTAATGGTGGTTTCCGAAAGGAGCCACTCCTTGGCTGGGTCCTTCCCTGGAGGAAGATCTGGCTAGTCCCATGTTTGAGACTCATAAATGAGGCTCCACGGACTTTATTTGCATATTCGTATTTCCCAGGGAGCAATGCACCTATGATTTCACTGATTGAGCGCCTTTGCCGGCTGCCGCAATGTTTTGTTTGACTGGTCTCCTTGAGGTCAGTGATGGTTTCGTGATATTAGTTCTGTGGGCACATGTGCTGGAGACAAAGGTGAGAGGGGAAGAGTTGGGGGATGGTGTGTTTTTGATGAGGAGTGGCTGCGCTTCATGGCAATGCTGTGTGTACTGGCCTTGCTTTGCTGATTATTCCCTCTCCCCTTCCCATTTATGGAGTCTTGTGACCTGTATGTGACCTCTTCTTTGCTAAATGCTGATCATCTTGTGTGTACAGATTCAGTGCATATTTTACAGGATCGGTGTATCCCCATCAAATTCTTATTCTATATTACTTAAGATGGTGGATAGCACATAAGCATGTGGATTACCTGGAGCTTTAATATATGTTTCATCATATATAAAATAAATATTTGGGGAGTAACTCAGCACAGGGCAGGGGGATGAGTGGGGCACTAATAACGCAGCATATGGCGGGCAGTGAGTGGGCTCTAATAACTCAGGACATGGCGGGGCATTGAGTGGGCACTCCTAGTGTGATGATGCACCTTGCTCCGGAGAACATATCATGGGCCTAGTTTTCAGTCCGGTCTCTCGTCTATTGTATGTACGTAGCGTGACTGAATGGGATACAGAACATGCAGTCTTCTACACATACATCTATGGCTGCAGGCAGATTATACTAGACCTACCTGTTATATTTCTTACTGTTTATGTGCAGCTGGTGATTTGAGAGCCGTATCTGTAACTGCTGTAGAGGAGCAGGCGGCTTCTCAGTTATTGTTGCAGCATATACAGTTGTGGCCAAAAGTATTGACACCCCTGCAATTCTGTTAGATAATACTCAGTTTCTTCCTGAAAATGATTGCAAACACAAATTCTTCGCTATTATTATTATTATTATCTTCATTTAATTTGTCTTAAATGAAAAAACACAAAGAATTGTCCTAAAGCCAAATTGGATATAATTCCACACTAAACATAAAAAAGAGGGTGGACAAAAGTATTGGCACTGTTCGAAAAATCATGTGATGCTTCTCTAATTTGTGTAATTAACAGCACCTGTAACTTACCTGTGGCACCTAACAGGTGTTGGCAATAACTAAATCACACTTGCAGCCAGTTGACATGGATTAAAGTTGACTCCACCTCTGTCCTGTGTCCTTGTGTGTAACACATTCAGCATGGAGAAAAGAAAGAAGACCAAAGAACTGTCTGAGGACTTGAGAAACCAAATTGTGAGGAAGCATGAGCAATCTCCAGGCTACAAGTCCATCTCCAAAGACCTGAATGTTCCTGTGTCTACCGTGCGCAGTGTCATCAAGAAGTTTAAAGCCCATGGCACTTTGGCTAACCTCCCTAGATGTGAACGGAAAATAAAAATTGACAAGAGATTTCAACGCAAGATTGTGCGGATGTTGGATAAAGAACCTCGACTAACATCCAAACAAGTTCAAGCTGCCCTGCAATCCGAGGGTACAACAGTGTCCACCCGTAATATCCGTTGGCGTCTGAATGAAAAGAGACTGTATGGTAGGAGACCCAGGAAGACCCCACTTCTTACCCCGAGACATAAAAAAGCCAGGCTGGAGTTTGCCAAAACTTACCTGAAAAAGCCTAAAACGTTTTGGGAGAATGTTCTCTGGTCAGGTGAGACAAAAGTGGAGCTTTTTGGGCAAAGGCATCAACATAGAGTTTACAGGAGAAAAAAAGAGGCATTCAAAGAAAAGAACATGGTTCCTACAGTCAAACATGGCGGTGGTTCCCTGATGTTTTGGGGTTGCTTTGCTGCCTCTGACACTGGACTGCTTGACCGTGTGCATGGCATTATGAAGTCTGAAGACTACCAACAAATTTTGCAGCATAATGTAGGGCCCAGTGTGAGAAAGCTGGGTCTCCCTCAGAGGTCAAGAGTCTTCCAGCAGGACAATGACCCAAAACACACTTCAAAAAGCACTAGAAAATGGTTTGAGAGAAAGCACTGGAGACTTCTAAGGTGGCCAGCCATGAGTCCAGACCTGAATCTCATAGAACACCTGTGGAGAGATCTAAAAATGGCAGTTTGGAGAAGGCACCCTTCAAATATCAGGGACCTGGAGCAGTTTGCCAAAGAAGAATGGTCTAAAATTCCAGAAGCGCATTGTAAGAAACTCATTGATGGTTACCGGAAGCGGTTGGTCGCAGTTATTTTGGCTAAAGTTTGTGCAACCAAGTATTAGGCTGAGGGTGCCAATACTTTTGTCTGGCCCATTTTTGGAGTTTTGTGTGAAATGATCAATGTTTTGCTTTTTGCTTCATTCTCTTTTGTGTTTTTTCATTTAAGACAAATTAAATGAAGATAATAATACCAAAGAATTTGTGTTTGCAATCATTTTCAGGAAGAAACTGAGTATTATCTGACAGAATTGCAGGGGGTGTCAATACTTTTGGCCACAACTGTAGGTGTGTAAAATAAATAAAATAAATTGATGCCACTTTTGTGGTGTCTGCCCCTAATTTTTGGATATGTTTGCACTCCAAGTTGGGTCTCCTTCATGTGTCTTGTCTCAATTTGGCAGGGCTGTCAGACCACCAGGCCTACACTTGTAACTCATTCACTTTTTACTGATCAATATTTAAGCTAAAAACGACATTCCAAGCTATGTCCCAGGCCCTGTCCTGTGCTAAAATGTGGCCTCCTGGCTGGACCACACAATTAGCACAAAGGATTTATGATACTAAAATGTAGCCTGCTTTCTGTAGCACGCTATTATTGCAAACAATTTAGATTCCGAAAAGTGGACTCCTGGCTGGAGAAAAAATAGTAGCACTAAATATTTATATACTGAAATGGCTTTGTTTCAGGACCATGGTATTAGCATAAAGAATTCATATTTCCACCAGCGCATACAGGCAACTTTTGCACTTTGTGGTTGAGTAATAATGCATTTAATTGTACCGCTACTATGTGTTCCCTTAACAGCATCTGCCCAGGGTGTGGTGATGTGACTCGTTAACACATGTATCCACTTTTATCTTAAATATGTGAATCTTCTTTCTTTGCATTCAGGTACAATTGTACATAAGATTTTTTAACACCAAAATATACTGTATATTCAGATGCCTTGGACCTCATATATGATGAATTTACAGTGTTTCTGATAGCTCCCCCCCCCGGATAGCTTTCTGCAATCCACTGTGATTTATAATGGACTGTTGTGGCATATTATTATTATTATACATTTATATAGCACCATTTATTCCATGGCGCTTTACATGTGAAAAGGAGAAATATAGACAAGTACAGCAAACGTGCAAGACAAGGGACACACAAGTACAGAAGGAGAGAGGACCCTGCCCGCGAGGGCTCATAGTCTACCGGGATGGGTGAGGATACAGTAGGAGAGGTTAGAGCTGGTTGTGCAGTGGTTCAGTAGACTGAGGATTATATAAAGATATATATATATGTATTATCTGTACTATCATTTAATGCTAACTGCCTGTTTGTGCTGTCATATATTTTGTGTCTTCACCATTCTCCTGATACTGGTTCGGGTATGTTCCCACTGTCAGTAAACGTTGCGGGTTGGATGTTGCGTACACTGCAGCGTCAAACCCACAGAGTCCAGATGGTGTAGTATAGTGGATGGGATTTCAAGAAATCCCATGACCACTATGTGTGCACAGACGCATCTGGCTTCCCTGCCGAAATGCACATGCAGTGCGTCTTTCCAGACCGCAGCATGTCAATTTATGTAGCGGAGACGCTCCGTTTCCGCTGTGCACATTATGCATTCACTATCATTAGATGTGGTGAAACCGCATTATCTTCCTAGTCACATGAGCATTAAGTGCAGGAACACAGCATGCTACGCATGTGTACTAATTTAAATAAAGGTGTACCTTGTTTCAGCCAGAAGTTCGCGTACACTGCAGTTCTTGCGATGAGCTGATGTCATGATCTGCTGAGTTCGTGGGATCAGGTAGTTTAGAGGTTAATCTGGACAGCCTCACTCTGAGATTCTGGGAGGCTCATTGTGGGCTCACTCCTTGTCGCTTATACTCAGACCTTGGCCGAGTGTGTGACCCTGGTGTGCTTAGTGATTGTGATACTTTATGCTTGCTTGGTTTTGATCCGGTTCTGTCCCTGTTACGAGTTCTGCCTGTCCCCTTCGTACTACTTTGCTATCTCCGTGTATGACTCTTTTGCCTTGGACCTGACTACGCCCTGATTTCCCCTCTTGTACTGCGTTGCTATCTCGGTGTATGATTCTTTGCTTACATTCTGACTATTCTCTGTCTGTTCCTCTGGTACCGCGCTGCCCTCTCCGTGTATGACCCCTCGTTTGTCTGACCTGAGTTTCCCTAGCCTGTACTCCAGGATTCCTGTAATAGAATCCTACAGTCATCTCCTGGAACAGGATGCTAAGCCACGCCCCCCTGTGGTCACATGATCGTAGGTCCTTGTACTTCTTTCTATCTTCAGTATCGCAGGCCCTGTTCTCTGAACTTTCCCTGTAGCTTCGGACCCCGAGGCCCCCGTAGTCTGGATGAGCTACCCTGCTCAGCCACGGCAGTCCGCCAGCGCTGACAGGATCCTGATAGCTGGGCTGACCGCGAGAACTGCAGTGCACGTGACCACCAGGGACTGAGTTATCTCCAGTGATCATGTTCAAACTCCGCTGTGTCTGGATGTCAGACTGAATGGTGGCATAATGCCACCGTTCAGTCAAAGGCATCCAGATGTAGCAGAGCTGGACTCGTCATGGGACAGTATGTATATCTTCTCGGTGGACATGTAAGAATATTGGTGCTTTTTTATTTTAATTCTCTTCCAGGAGACGAGGGCGTCTGTAGAATAGGCGATGCAGTAAGTATGATTTAATTAAAGGAATCTGTGTCATTATTTCAATTAAAAGACTTTATTCTGGCTGTGTCATTATTTACCATTTAACTGTAAGATTAGTAATGGATAGGGGTCTTATAAACGCAGCGGCACAATTACTGTTTTCTTGACACAATATATGTCCCTTTCCATCTTTAAAAGAGTTGCATGCCCTTCAGTGAATGTGACTATGAGCCGTGACTCCACCTACTAAATCAAAATATTATTGGAGAGGTGGTAATTAGTAATTTTTTAGGAGGCACCATGAATTCAATGTTCTCTCCTGAAAAGCTAATATGACATGTTATTGCTGCTGACAACAGAGACCAGATGGGAAACCATGAGAGAATCAGTGCTGGAGCAACAGGGGATCAATGTTTACCATGGTATTTTAACCCCTTTCTGACAATGGACGTACTATTCCGTCCACGTGCCATGGGACTTAATGCCCATGGACAGAATAGTACATCATGCGCGATCAACCCTGCTCACGGGGGGAGCGTGGCTGATCACGGCCGAGTGTCAGTGGATTCTCACAGCTGAAACCCAGCACTAAGTGCCAGGAGTGGTCAAACATGATCGCAGCGTTCCAGGAGCCGGCAGAGGGGCTGTCAGCTGTGACAGCCCCTCTGTCTTTGGATTGGAGACTCCGCGGCATGACGACGGGTCCCTTTCGCTCCCATGGTGTCATGACGACATCCGGGTTACCAGAGCTCAGAGACTTCCTGTCATTCGAAGTGCATGTCAGGAAATCTCTGAGGTTAGTGACAAATCCCTGCAGCGCTAACAGCTTATATGATATGCAGATCTGCAAGCCATATAAATGATCAGCCTGCATAAAATGAGTGTTCCATAGTGGGACGAGGTGTAAAACATAGAATAAAATAAAAAAAAAATGTTTAAATAATTGTAAAAATATTTTTTTAAAAATAATAATAAAAAATCAATATTTATTATATCATTAACCCCTTAGTGACGGAGCCAATTTGCAGCTTAATGACCAGGCCAATTTTTACAATTATGACCACTGTCAATTTACGAGGTTATAACTTTGGAACGCTTTAACGGATCCCATTGATTCTGAGAATGTTTTTTTATGACATATTTTACTTCATGTTAGTGGTAAAATTTCTTCGATATAACTTGCGTTTATTTATGAAAAAAACGGAAATATGGCGAACATTTTTAAAATTTTGCAATTTTCAAACTTTTAATTTTTATGCCTTTAAATCAGAGAGATATGTCACAAAAATACTTAATAAATAATATTTCCTACATGTCTGCTTTACATCAGCAAAATTTTGGACCCAAAATTTTTTTTGCTAGGAAGTTATAAGGGTTAAAACTTGACCAGCGATTTCTCATTTTTACAACAAAATTTACAAAACCATTTTTTTTAGGGACCACTTCACATTTGAAGTCACTTTGAGAGGTCAATATGACAGAAAATAACCAAAAGTGACACCATTCTAAAAACTGCACGCCTCAAGGTGCTCAAAATCACATTCAAGAAGTTTATTAACCTTTATGTGCTTCACTGAAGCAATGTGGAAGGAAAAAATTAACAGTTAACTTTTTTTACAAACATTTTACTTCAGAACCATTTTTTTTTATTTTCACAAGTTTAAAAAGAGAAAATGAACCACAAAATTTGTTTTGCAATTTCTCCTGAATATGCCGATACCCCATATATGGGGGTAAACGACTGTTTGGGCACATGGCAGAGCTTGGAAGGGAGGGAGCACTGTTTGACTTTTTCAATGCAGAATTGGCTGGAATTGAGATCGGATGCCGTGTTGCGTTTGGAGAACACCTGATGTGCCTAAACAGTGGAAACCCCCAACAAGTGACACCATTTTGGAAACTAGACCCCTTAAGGAACTTATCTAGATGTGTGGTGAGCACTTTGAACCTCCAAGTGGTTCACAGAAGTTTATAATGTAGAGCCATGAAAATAAAAAATATTTTTTCCACAAAAATGATCGTTTTGCCCCCAAATTTTTATTTTCACAAGGATAACAGGAGAAATTAGACACTCAAAGTTGTTGTGCAATTTGTCCTAAGTACACTGATGCCCCATATGTGGGGGTAAAGAAATTTTTGGGCGCACGGCAGAGCTCAGAAGGGAAGGAGCGCCGTTTGACTTTTTCAATGCAGAATTGGCTGGAATTGAGATTGGACGCCATGTCGCGTTTGGAATGCCCCTGATGTGCCTAAACCGTGTAAACCCCCCACAAGTGACACTATTTTGGAAACTAGACTCATTAAGGAACTTATCTAGATGTGTGATGAGCACTTTGAACCCCCAAGTGCTGCACAGAAGTTTATAACGCAGAGCCATGAAAATAAAAAATCATTTTTTTCTTCAAAAAAGATTTTTTTAGCCCACTATTTTTTTATTTTCCCAATGGTAACAGGAGAAATTGGACACAAAAGTTGTTGTGCAATTTGTCCTGAGTATGCTGATACCCCATATGTGGGGAGGAACCAATGTTTGGGCACATGGGAGAGCTCGGAAGGGAAGGAGCGCCGTTTTGGAATGTAGACTTTGATGGAATGTTCTGCGGGCGTCATGTTGCGTTTGCAGAGCCCCTGATATGCCTAAACAGTAGAAACCCCCCCAAGTGACCCCATTTTGGAAACTAGACTCCCTAAGGAGCTTATCTAGATGTGTTGTGAGCACTTTGAACCCCCAAGTGCTTCACAGAAGTTTATAACGCAGAGCAGTGAAAATAAATAATCATGTTTTTTCCTCAAAAATGATTTTTTTTTAGCCCACTATTTTTCATTTTCACAAGGTTAACGGGAGATATTGGACCACAACAGTTGTGCAATTTGTTCTGAGTATGCGGATACACCATATGTTGGGGTAATCCACTGTTTGGGCACACGCAGAACATACTGTTTTGAACGCAAAATTGGCTGGAATCAATGGTGGCGCCATGTCGCATTTGGAGACCCCTTGATGTGTCTAAATAGTGGAAACCCCTCAATTCAATCTCCAACCCTAACACCAACACACCCCTTACCCTAATCCTAATTGCTAATCTTAACCCTAATCCCAACTCCAACCCTAATCCTAACCCTAATTCCAACCCTAACTCTAATTCAAACCCTAACCCTAATGGAAAAATGAAAATAAATATATTTTCTTTATTTTATTATTTTTCCCTACCTATGGGAGTGATGAAAGGGGGTTTGTTTATTTTTTTCATTTTGATCACAGTGATAGACCCTATCACAGTGACCAAAATGAACCAATAGGAAAAATCTTCCTATTGTTGCCGGGTACCAGCCGGCAGATCTCGGCGGGCGCACTGCGCATGCGCCCGCCATTTTCTTCCCGGAAGAAGATGGCGGCACCCATGGAGGGGAAGCAGGAGGGCCGAGAACCACCGGGAGGTACCAGGGGGATTGGGGACCCTATTTCTCTCTCCTTTGATCTGCGATCACATCAGAGGAGAGAGAAATTAAATAGCACATCTGACTTTTTTGCGGTCGCCGTTATACAGTAAAAACCGACCTGAATCATGTTCTCTGGGGTCTCGGCTACCCCCGGCAGAGAAAATCCGACTCTGGGGGATGCTATACACTTTTTTCACAGCGCCGTTAATTAACAGCGCTGTGGTTTAAGTACCCTTACCTACCGCTGTTAAAAGGCGTATTGGCGGTCGTTAAAGTGTAAAATCAATATTTGAATAAATATTTGAATAAAATAATCTAAAACAATAAAAGTACACATATTTAGTATCGTCGCGTCCGTAACGACCCAACCTATATAGCTGTCCCACTAGTTAACCCCTTTAGTGAACACCATTAAAAAGAATAAAAAAGTTATAGCGCTCAGAATAAAGCGATGCAAAAATAATTATTTTTTCTATAAAATAGTTTTTATTGTATATAAGCGCCAAAACATAAAAAAAAATCTAAATGAGGTATCGCTGTCATTGTACCAACTCAAAGAATAAAACTGCTTTATCAATATTACCACACGCGTGTTAGCGTGGGTGGTCTGGAGCAGGAAACTCCTGGAGTAGACCCTCTGGACCATGGCACCGAGGGTCCCTGGGCAAGCTGCCAGGTGGAACCGACCCCTATACAGGGACCGTTAGGAGCAGGCCCAGGGGTTCGAGTACCACGGTAGCCGGTACCGAGAGGGGCGGCTCAGGATGGACCGGAGTAAGACTGAGACTGGAGTAGGACAGCATGAACACTGAAGGCAGGACTGGAGTAGGACAGCAAGAACGCTGAAGGCAGGACTGGAGTAGGATGGCAGGAACACTGAAGGCAGGACTGGAGTAGGATGGCAGGAACACTGAAGGCAGGACTGGAGTAGGATGGCAGGAACACTGGAGGCTGGACTGGAGTAGGATGGCAGGAACACTGAAGGCAGGACTGGAGTAGGACGGCAGGAACACTGAAGGCCGGACTGTAGCAGGACGGCAGGAACACTGGAGACAGAACTGCGGAAGAGAACAAGGAACACGGGTAGCAGGACTGAGAAGCTGCTGCGAGGAGCAGCCGACACTGGAACTGCAGGAGCAGAGTGCACACGATGAAGCGAGGCCAGAGGGTTAGGAAACACAACGATCAGGCGCCTCCCTCAGGGGGAAGCGGCCTGATATGGCCCCGTCTGGTCAGCCATTGGTCCAAAGGTGCTTCCGGGTCAGGGCACAGCCGGAGCATAAGAAGCAGGAAGGCGGCGCGGCCGCGGCCTATGGCGCATGCGAGCCTGTCTCAGGTTACCGCCACGGCCGTCGGGTGGAGAGAGGCTGCGGCATGGGAGCGGAGGCCGACTGCGGCGTGGGAGCGGAGGCCGGGTGAGTATGGCGGAGCGGTGTAACAACGCGCAATGGTATAAACGCCCCCCCCAAAGAAATTCATGAATTGCTGGTTTTTGTTCATTCTGCCTCCCAAAAATCATAATAAAAAGCGATCAAATGATGTCATGTGCCTAAAAATGGTACCAATAAAAATGTCAAATGTTCCGCAAAAAACGTCAGCTCGTCCAGCAAAAAACAAGACCTCACAATGACTCTGTGGGCCAAAATATGGAAAAATTATATCTCTCAAAATGATGCAAAAACTATTTTTTCCTTCACCGATGACAGCACACCTGAGTGAGGGATCCGCCCCACCAGGACAGGAACCTACTAAAATATAAGAGGCGGTACCTCTCCCCCGCCTCAGTTGGGTTCCTGTCCTGGAAGGGAATCCCATACTGACAGCGGTGGTGCCTGTCATGAGGAAGAGAAGAGGCCCAGGACCATCCCCGTCGCCTGGAGGCGCAGTCTGCTAGGTCTTCCTGGGGCTTCGCGTTCATGCGGGCGTGGGCAGGCAGATACAGGGCCTGTGGAGATTTCTCTCTCCTCTCGCGCCCCCCCGGGCCGGCTCCCACTGAATGGCTATGTGGAGAGCAGCCGGGGGGGGCGTATTCCGGCCGCTGACGTCAGAGGCACCGCAAAGGCAAGGCCCCCGGGAACAGGCAGCCTATTTAAAGGCAATCATCAGATTATCATGATGCCGGTAAAAATGGAGTCAGAACAGCGGCGGTCGCCATCGCCACCGCCACTGCCTCCAGCACAACCTCTGGCTCACCAGAAGCAGGATCGCAAGGGTGGCAGCCGGTCAAGTGGCAGAAGCAGCAGCCGTCCCAGCCACAGGTCTGGGGACTCCTCGATGTCCAGGGAAGACACGTTACGTGTCCCTCCACAGCCTCCGAGTCCGGTACCCTTGGTTACGGGTGGTGAGTGATCTTCGTGAATGTTAGTAAACTGATTAATAGGTCCCTTTTTTGTGTATTTAAATCCTTAGGAAAGGCCTAAAAAATCTGGGAGTAAGAAGAACAACATGGTCTGTGCCCTATGTAAAAGCCCCCTAGCAAAGGATTGACAGAAGGAATTATGTTCTAGCTGCATCCAACGAACCATTGCGGAGGAAACCCCTAGTTTTGCAGCCAGCCTTAGATCGGTCATCAGGTCGGAAGTGGAGGGCTCCCTTAAAACCTTATTAAAAAAAGAGAAAAAGAGAGTGAAAGACCCTCCGTCTAGCTCTAACTCAGACTCTTCCTCGACCTTTTCTCAGGGTCTAGTACAGGCTGATCCCCTATCCTCCTCAGATAGTGATACTGGGGGTAAGCCGTGTTTTCCAACAGAAAAGCCCATCAGGATGACAATGGGCCTGCAGGAGGAAAAATCAGCTAAGTCCCTGGAGGATGTCATGTTCGGGGGATTGCAAGAGAGAAAAAAACGAACCTTTTTAGTCAATGAAAAGGTCCAGGCGCTTATTGAGAGAGAATGGAGGAAGCCTGAAAGGTCGGGAGCCCTTCCCTCCTCTAAAAGGAGTTATCCCTTTGAACATAAGGATGCAGAAATATGGGACAAGGTCCCGAAGATTGGTGCAGCAGTGTCCAGGTCATCGAAAAAATCAGCACTGCCCTTGGAAGACTCAGGGGTACTCAGGGACCTGCTGGACAAAAAAGCGGATTCCTATTTGAGAAATACATGGGAAGCAGCAGCGGAGGAATTGAAGCCTGTGTAGGAGGAGGAGTCCCCGCTGTGTAGCCAGGCCGGAACTAAGGGGACTGTCACCAAGGTTCCTAGGGGGACTGTTTAATTAGACGACGGACCAGAGAGAGTTCTTGAAGGGATGGGGGCAGAGCAAGTATAAAAGGGGCTGAGGATGCCAGCAGGACTCACTCAACCGAGCAGGAGAGAAGGAGCAGGAAGGCTAGAAGGCGCCAGAGAGCCAGAGCGAGAGCCAGAGCAAGAAGGAGAGAGCAGCGACTGGAGGGGCTGGAGAGAGACTCACTGCAGACAAGAGAGAGATGGCACCGAGCCGTCTAGCCAGGGCCGGTTTTAGGCAAAGTGGGGCCCTAGGCAAAGTTTAAAATGAGGCCCCAAATGCTAACATATTGCACATCACACAGAAGCATTTTGGTTGTATTTACATGCGCTGTATAATACACTCCTCATAGTGCTCCATATAGTCTAATGCACCGCCACAGTCATCCATGTAGTACAATTCACATCCCATAGTATAATGCACCCCATAGTTCTTCATATAGTATAATGTATTCCCCTTAGTCCTCGATACAGTATAATGCAGCCTACATATAGTATAATGCAGCCACCCCACAGAGTATAATGCAACCACCCCACAGAGTATAATGCAACCACCCCATAGAACATAATGCAGCCCCACTCATGTAGTATAATGTGGCCCCCTCATAGAGTATGATGCAATCACCCCTCATAGAATATAATAAATATAATACAGCCCCCCTAGAATATAATGTAGCCCGAATAGAATATAATACAGCCCACCTCCCCATAGAATATAATATCAAAGAGTATCATGCAATCCTCCCCCATAAAATCGAATACAGCCCCCATAGAATATAATGTAGCCCCCCCACAGAATATAATACAGCCCACCTCTCCATAGAATATAATGTAGATCCCCATAGAATATAATGTAGTCCCCGTAGTATATAACACAGCCTCCCCCATAGAATATAATGTACCCCCTATAATACATAACACAGCCTCCCCCATAGAATATAATGTATAATGTACCCCCCATAGTATATAACACAGCCACATAGTATATAACACAGCCTCCCCTATAGAATATAATATACCCCCCATAGTATAAAACATAGTCTCCCCCATAGAATATAATGTACCCCCCAACAGTCTATAACACAGCCAGATAGTATATAACACAGCCACATAGTATATAACACAGCCACATAGTATATAACACAGCCTCCCCCATAGAATATGATATACCCCCATAGTATATAACACAGCCTCCCCCATAGAATATAATATACCCCCCAATAGTATATAACACAGCCACATAACATATAACACAGCCCACATAGCATAGAACACTGCCCACATAGTATATAACACAGCCTCATAGTATATAACACAGCCCACATAGGATATAACACAGCCCACATAGAATATAACACAGCCCACATAGGATATAACACAGCCCACATAGGATATAACACAGCCCACATAGGATATAACACAGCCCACATCTCCCCCCCAAGAATGGCCCCACAGTCCAGTACTCACTGTTATATATAAAAAAACACTATCCTCACCTCTCCTTGTGCGCCGGCTGTCTCCTGTCTCAGCGGCTGCACTGCCTGACAAACAGTGAGTGCGCGATGACGTCATCGCGCACTCGCAGTGTCAGAGACAGAGGGGAATTATGGGAGAGGGAGTGTCAGCTGATGCTCTCTCCTCCATCAGTGCTTTGAACTGTACCAGCAGTTAATTCATTGTATAGTTCAATGCGGCGGGGGGAGTCGGCACGGCGGCAGGCGGCCCCCCTGCCTCATGAGCCCCATAGCGGCTGCATGATGTGCCGCTAGCTGGGGGCCCCGGGGGGGGCCCTAGGCAGCTGCCTGGTCTGCCTGCCCCTAACGCCGGCCCTGCGTCTAGCAGAGAGACACTGACCGCCCGACCGCACTCCTCGCGGTCGCCACCGCCCGACTCCAGCCCGCAGCTGCGGCCTGCCTGCTGCCGCCCGTGGCCGCCGCCGCTCTACTTCAGCCCGTGGCTGCACCCTGCCCGCTGCCACCCATGGCCACCATCGCCTGACTCCAGCCCGCGGCTGTGGCCTGCCCGCTGCCGCCCGCCAGAGCTCCATTCCAGCCCACAGCTGCGGCCTGCCCGCTGCCGCTTGTGCCCGCCACAGCCAGACTCCAGCCCACGGCTGCGGCCTGCTCGCTGCCGCCCACGGCTCCTGTGGCTCAGCTTGTTTGCCGCCACCCGCAGCTGCCGCTGCCTGTACCCAGCTTGTGGCTGCGGCCTACACCCCTGGTCCTCGGACAACGCCATCCCGCCTCCGCCGGGAGGCGCAATGCAGAAGAACTCTTCAGGGGCCTGCTGTGCCCCCGCTTTGCCTGGGCGTAGGAACGCCCGAAGTCTCCGCCAGATCCTCGTCGGCTGGGCCCAGAGGCTGACACGCCGAAGGAGCACCGACCACTACTCTTTCAGACGTCAGAGAGGATAAGAGACACGTTGTAGTTAATACAAAGGACCCGTAGTCAGCAATACCGCGGCCCTATAGTGACCGGTCTTGACCGGGTAGTCGTGTTCGTGTTACCAGTGTATTCTTGTTTTGATCCCTGTGAGGATAACTGTTGTTAGCTTGTTGGTTACTCAAGATAGCCCCTATAGGTATACATATATATAAAAGTTACATCTTAAGTTCATCCCGTCTCCCGTCTCGTCACTGCATCCTGCGTACCTGCGATTACTACATTTGGCGTAGTCGGCAGGATGCAGCCTCCGAACGCGAGCGTAGATGCCACAGACCAAGGAGGGGCCGTGGCTCGGGGGGCAATGGTGGCCCCTGGTCCAGTATATCCTTGGGGACTATGCTGAGCAACCTGCCTAGGTTCTCCGACACCAATACCATGCTGTGGAGTTGGACGGAACGGATGCGAGGGCTATTTAGAATGCATCCGAATGACCCCCGACCGGGTAAACCCCCATATGGCTTTCTCCGAGGTGGGGAGTCAGGCGTGTGCGGGAGCAGGAAGAGGGGCTCACAGTCCCCGTGGGGAAGGTCTGGAGCACGGAAGTCTCTGTGAACGCCACTGGAGAGCCCCAATGGGTGGAAGAAATGAAACGGGAGCTGAAGAACATCAGGGGCAAACTGGCCGAGGTGAAGAGAAGGGTCAAGGTGAAGAGAAGAGCTGAGGCCACGAGTGAACGGCCTGGTGAAGGCCCAGGGCCCTGGGGTCCTCGCAATCCCAGGGGTGGTCGGCCCCCACTGCCTCGAGAATGTTATGAATGTGGAGAACCTGGCCACCTCGCCCGAGAGTGCCCGCAGCGTGGGAGATACCCACCCCAGTGGCCATTAAACTAGAGGGCTCTGAGCTGGGGGGACGCCACTCGGAGCCACAAACCATGACGTGGGCAGGTGGAAGTCCCGAAGATCTGATTGCAAAGTGTCCAGTGATATGGCTGGGGTTCGAAGGCCGTGCCGTACGATGCCTAGTAGATACAGGGTCGCAAGTGACGACCATGCCAGAGACTTATTTTCGGCAGCACTTTCCCGAAGCAGTGAGACCTCAGTGGGGGTCTGTGATAAAGTTGTTAGCCGCCAAACAGCTACTAGTCCCTGTCGTCGGAGTAGCCTGGATGCAGATTTTGTTATGCAGCAAACAACTCGGCCGCAGAGGAGTGATCCTGACCCAGGGAGACGCAAATGACAAACATCTGGTTACCCTGGGTATGAACATATTGCAAGAGCCCACACAAGAGACTCACCGCAAACAGGAGAGAGACGGCACCAAGCCGTCCAGCAGAGAGACACCGACCGCGCTCCTCGTGGCCGCCACCACCCGACTCCAGCCCGCGGCTGCCGCCGCTCTAATCCAGCCCGCGCCTGCGGCCCCCGCGCCTCGGCTCTGGCCCGTGGCTGCGGCTTTTTTGCCGCCACCAGCGGCTGCCGCTGCCCATCCCCAGCTTGTGGCTGTAGCCTACACCCCCTGTGTCAGTGACACATGTCAGTGACACGTAGTTAATACCCAGGACCCATAGTCGGCCATATCGCGGCCCTATAGTGACCGGTCTTGACCGGGTAGTCGTGTTCGTGTCACCAGTGTATTCTTGTTTTGATCCCAGTAAGGATAACTGTTGTTAACTTGTTGGTTACTCAAGATATCCCCTATAGGTATACATATATATAAAAGTTACATCTTAAGTTCATCCCGTCTCCCGTCTCGTCACTGCATCCCGCGTACCTGCGATTACTACACCGGCAATAGCCGGAACTTGCACAGCGCATTCCCTAATCATTTGGCTGCAGCAGCTGGAACAACAACTTGCCTCCAAAGTTCCAAGGGAAAAGATCCTGGCAGACATGTATCTACTTCATGCAGTGGCAGCTTTTCTGGCTGACACTTCTGCTGATTCCATGATATTTAACGGCGAGAGCAGTGGGATTATCAAACACCACATGACACGCGTTATGGCTTAAAGGCTGTCCAGGCGATCTGCAGTCGAAGGCCAAGCTGTGCTCTCTCCCGTGCAATGGTCGTTTTCTATTTGGTAAAAACCTAGACGACAGCCTAGAGAAAGCCAGTGACAAGAAAAAAGGCTTTCCCAGGTTTCCAGCAGATCAGAGGAAGCCGCCCTTTCGGAGGGGGAAATTCAACAGGGGCCGTCCCCGGGCAATAGAAGGAAATGGGAAGAGAAGAGGAAAAAGGAGTCCAGATTTATGTTCGGCGGATCCGCCTCTACTTCCAAAAAATCCCCACAATGACGCCAGTTTTCTTGTTGGGGGAGAGATTGGCGCTCTTTACCCAGGCCTGGGAAAACATCTCTTCCAACACCTGGATCCTGAACATAGTAAGGGAAGGCCTGAAGATTCGATTTTCTCGTCAACCAAGAACGTCATTCATGATTACCCCTGTCAGGAAGGAGATAGGGGAACAATTGGCCCTGGAAAAGAGATTTTGAGGCTGGTGGACAAACATGTTCTGTCTGAAGTCCCGAGCGAACAGGAAGGGAGAGGGTTCTACTCACCCCTCTTCTTAATAAAGAAACCAGATGGTTTATTCAGGACAATCATAAATCTCAAGGGTCTCAATCATTGGGTAGAAAATCACACCTTCAAAATGGAGTTGGTGACTACAGCTATAAAGCTTCTACACCACAATTGTTTTATGGCAGTAGTCGATTTAAAGGATGCCTACCATCACATCCCCATTCACCCAGGTTATCAGAAATACTTAAGAGTGGCCCTATACATCCAGGGCAATCTCAGGCATTTACAATTCAGAGCCCTTCCGTCCGGTCTATCAATCGCCCCGAGGGTGTTTACCAATTTCATAGCGGAGATGACAGCTTTTCTCCGAATCCAAAATACAATGATAGTACTCTGTCTGGACGACTTCCTAATAGTGGGCGGCACAGAAGACCATTGTACCATGCAGTTGAAAGAAGTGACCGAGACCCTACAGGAACTGGGGTGGATGGTAAACACCAAAAATTCAAAGTTACAACCCCTAAAGAGACAGACTTTCTTAGGGTTTCTCTTGGATTCCGAACAACAAGCCTGTCTACTACCCGAGGACAAAGTAGAAAAGGTGATGAACTTGACCTCAGCAGCCTTAGAGCAACCCCGCATGACCCTGAGAAAGGCAGTGTCCTTGTTGGGTACCCTGACGTCCTGTATCCCGGTGGTCAAGTGGGTCCAATTCCACACCCGACGGCTACAATGGGAAATTCTGTCAGCACAAAATTGGCTAAGAGGACGTTTAGAAGGAAAAGTGAATCTTTCCCTAGAGGTCAGGAACTCTCAGTTGGTGGTTAGACAGGGTGAACCGTGGGAAAGGCCAGCAACCGATGTAATACTGACAGATGCAAGTTCCTCGGGGTGGGGGGCACATCTAAAGGTGCTGTCACACTTAGCGATGTACCAGCGATCCCGACCAGCGATATGACGTGGTCAGGATCGCTGGTACATCACTAAGTGGTCGCTAGTGAGCTGCCACACAGGCAGATCTCACCAGCGACATCGCTGGGGACGGGGGTCGCTACTTACCTGTCACACCAGGCGATCCTGCGTCCTCCCGCCCGGCTCCACGCTCGTCTTTTGTCTCTCCACAGGATGCGCCGCAGGAAGCTGACGACGAGAAACGGTCCAGGACGTTCTCGCACGATCAGCGATAACCAGCGGGGGAGCCGGTCGTAGGTAAGTATCAGACACAGCGATATCGCTAGCAATATCGCTTAGTGTGACATGCCCTTAAGGAGTCATGTGGCCCAGGGGTCCTCAGGAGGAGGGTGCATCATCCAACCTGTAACAACCCTGCTGGCATCACTGCATGGCCTCCCATCCCCCGCACATCAACTTACTCACTGCTCCGGGTCATGCTGTGAATTCTGTCTATTGCCAGCCCTGTGCTCTGTGCCTCTGCTCTTCTGTATGTTTCCTGGCTAACTGTGTATAGGGGGGTGCGCCAGAATGCTCTGTTTCTTATGCAGTCAGGGTGCACCTGTCTAATCTGTCCCTGACCAATCACCTAGAGCCCTTGACTATTTAGTTCCGCCCACTGAAACATTGCCTGTGCAATGTCTAATCTCAGTTAGTATCTTACTGCTGAGGAAGCCAGGCCCTGTCCTGTGTATTTCCTCCGTCTCTGGAGGAATACTTCTTGTCTTGCTTTGTACCTTGTCTGCCTGCCAGGAGGCTGAATATCCTGGCCCTTGAGTCTTGGTCCCAGTACCTTGTCTGTACTCTGTCCTACCTTAGTCTCCCTTTCTCCTTGTCTGTGGCTTCCTTCCCTGCTGTGTCTTTCCTTGTGTCCTCTCTGTCTGTACATCTGCACCCTTGCAGCTCCGTCTGTGCATCTGCACCCTTGCAGCTCTGTCTGTGCCTCTGCTCCCTTGCAGCTCTGCCTGCTCTGCTCCCTTGCTGCTCTGCCTGCTCTGCTCCCTAGCCGCACTGCCTGCTCAGCTCCCTAGCCGCTCTGCCTACTCAGCTCCCTTGCCGCTCTTCCTGCCCAGCTCCCTTGCAGCCCAGCCTACTCCGCACTCATGCGGCTCCGCCTACTCCGCACTCCTGCGGCTCAGTTCCTACCTGTTCCTTTCCGAGCCATGCCTGCTTGCCCTGTGTCTCCGAGCCGTGCCTGCTTGCCCTGTGTCTCCAAGCCGTGCCTGCTTGCCCTGTGTCTCCTAGCCGTGCCTGCTTGCCCTGTGTCTCCAAGCCGTGCCTGCCTGCCAGTGTACCAAGCCGTGCCTGCTTACCCTGTGTCTCCAAGCCGTGCATGCCTGCCAGTGTACCAAGCCGTGCCTGCTTGCCCTGTGTCTCAGCCGTGCCTGCTTGCCCAGTGTCTCAGCCTGCCTGTTAGTCACACCTGTCCAAGTGACTTGTCCCCGAGTGGGATCAGCAGCCACAGCCAGACACCACCCTGGAGTGGCACCTGACAGCTACCTGCCGCACAAGCCTGACCTCACCATCAGAGACTCCAGTGAAGACCGAGGTAGCTGTCGTAGTCATGCCCCTTCCAGGGTAGTCTGGTTTGTGGCACAGTGGGGCCACAACCCCCCCAGCTCGCGCCATTCAGCCAAGACGCGAGCGTGACAGTTTGCACAGGCCATGGTGACACAACCTAAGAGAACTTTGGGCAGTAAGCAGGGCCCTAGAAGACTTTTTTTCCCCTCCTCGGAGGCTGCAATGTCTGTATTATGTCAGACAACAGGGCCACAGTAGCATACATCAATAATCAGGGGGAGACGAGATCACATCCCCTAATGGAAACGACAAACAATATATTTCACAGAGTAGAACAACATCTTCTCTCTCTGACGGCATTACACATAAAAGGGGTGGAGAATATCGAAGCCAGTTTCCTGAGCTGCAACATACTAAAGCAAGGGGAATGAGCTTTAAATCGGTTAGTTTTTCAGAAGATAGTACAGCTGTGGGGGGAACCAGATATAGATCTATTCGCCAACAGGAACAACAGGCAGGTGGAAAAATTTTGTTAATTGAACCTGTAGGAAAAACCGTTGGCTTTAGACTCACTGCAAATCCCGTGCGATTTCAAGATGGCCCATGCGTTCCCCCCAGTGACTTTGATTCCTACAGTGGTGAGGAAAATCAGAAGAGAGTAAGCGAGAGTGATTCATTCTGATTGCCCCATTCTGGCCAAAGAGGCCATGGTTCTCCCTTTTGCGGATAATGTCTCTGTCAGAACCATGGGTCCTATCAGAGATCTCAGACCTTCTTACTCAGGGTCCAATATTTCATGCTCAGGTGAAGGGATTCTATCTTGCAGCGTGGAATTTGAAAGGTTGCTTCTGATGAATAGAGGGTTCTCTCCAGGGTTAGTTGCCACCCTGTTAAAAAGTAGAAAACCTGTAACAACAAAAATCTATGGCAGAACATGGAATAAATTCCCACAATTCCTAGGGAAACTGTTAGACCAAAAGCCCCCAATTGGCCCCATCCTAGAGTTTCTACAGTCAGGGTTACAACTAGGATTAGTGGTGAATACCCTTAAGGTTCAAGTATCGGCATTAGGGGCATTAGACAACTGCAACCTGGCAGCAAATACATGGGTAGCAAGGTTCATAAAATCCTGCCATAGGTCCAAACCTATCCCAATGCCAAAGGTTTCCCCGTGGGATCTAAACTTAGTGTTAGAGGCCCTTACAAAAGAACCATTTGAACCTATACAGCAGTTACCTATAAAGTACCTTACCCTGAAGACAATTATATTAGTAGCTCTTACATCGGCCCATAGAGTAAGTGATTTGCAGCCCCTCTCCATAAACGCACCTTATACGCAAGTATATCAGGATATGGTTGTGTTAAAAACAGACCCCGCGTATCTACCCAAGGTAGTGTCAGATTTCCATTGGAATCAGGAGATTGTCCTTCCCTTTTTTTGAAAACCCAAAAAACCCTGGGGAACAAAAATGTCACAATTTAGATGTTAGGAGGGCCCTGCTAGAGTATATGTCTGTGACTAGCAGGAAGTTTCAGTCCCTATTCATAGCCTTTCAGGGTGCCAGAAATGGTTATGGAGTGTCAAAAGGGACCATTGCCAGATGGATTAGGGAGGCCATTAGTATAGCATACTCGGCTAGTGGTGTTCTGATTCCTGACGGCATCATGGTTCATTCCACCAGAGCCGTGGAAACCTCCTGGGCTGAGAAGGCAGCGGTATCAATTGACCAAATTTGTAAGGCTGCTACCTGGGCCTCACCATCAACCTTCTTTAGGCACTATAGGTTGAACCTATCCTCCTCTGCTGACTTGACCTTTGGTAGAAGGGTGCTGCAAGCGGTGGTCCCTCTCTAAGGTGTTTCGAAGTCTCCAAAAATCTCTCAGGTGTGCTGTCATGGGTGAAGGGAAAACCACCAGGGTTACTTACCGGTAGCTGGTTTTTCCAGAACCCATGACAGTACCCGTATATTCCCCCCTTCTCACCATATAGTTGTGCACAATAGTTGGGAGAACTTATGATGTGGTGTTGGTTAAACATGTAACTAACCGAGAAGTCCTCTCATGCTCTGTAACCAACTGAAGTGGGGGAGAGGTACCACCCCTTATATTTCAGTAGGTTCCTGTCCTGGTGGGGCGGATCCCTCTCCCACGTGTGCTGTCATGGGTTCCAGAAAAAACGGCTACCGGTAAGTAACCCAGGTGGTTTTGCAATAAAAAACGTCTTTCAGTGTGTGACAGCTGCCAAACTTAAAAATCCGCTAAAAAAACAGCTATAAATAGTAAATCAAACCCCCTTTATCACCCCCTTAGTTAGGGAAAAATAATAAAATAAAAAAAGTATTTATTTCCTTTTTCCCATTAGAGTTAGGGTTAGGGATAGAGTTAGGGTTAGGGTTGGTGCTAAAGTTAGGGATAAGGTTGGGGCTAAAATTAGGTTTAGGGTTGGGGCTAAAGTTATGTTTAGGGTTGGGGCTAAATTTAGGGTTAGGTTTGGGGCTAAAGTTAGGGTTAGAGTTGGGGTTAGGGTTGGGATTAGGAATAGGGGTGTGTTAGGGTTAGGTTTGTGGTTAGGGTTATAGTTACTGTTGGAATTAGGGTTAGGGGTGTGTTGGGGTTAGGGTTGGAGTTAGAACTGGGGGTTTCCCACTGTTTAGGCACATCAGGGGCTCTCCAAACGAAACATGCATCTGATCTCAATTCCAGCCAATTCTGCATTGAAAAAGTCAAACAGTGCTCCTTCCCTTTCAAACTCTGCCATGCGTCCAAACAGTGGTTTACCTGCATATATGGGGTCCAATTTCTCCTGTTACCCTTGGTAAAATAAAACAAATAGGATCTGAAGTACATTTTTCGTGAAAAAAAGTTAAATGTTCATTTTTTGAAACATTCAAAAAATTCCTGTGAAGCACCTGAAGGGTTAATAAACTTCTTGAATGTGGTTTTGAGCACCTTCAGGGGTGCAGTTTTTAGAATGGTGTCACATTTGGTTATTTTCTATCATATAGATCCCTCAAAGTGACTTCAAATGTGATGTGGAAATTAAAAAAAAATGGTGTTGTGAAAATGAGAACTTGCTGGTTAACTTTTAACCCTTATAACTTTCTAACAAAAAAAATTTTGGTTCCAAAATTGTGCTGATGTAAAGTAGACATGTGGGAAATGTTATTTATTAACTATTTTGTGTGACATATTTCTCTGTTTTAAGGGCATGAAAATTCAAAGTTTTTTTCACAAATAAACGCAAGTTATATCAAAGAAATTTTACCACTATCATGAAGTACAATATGTCACGAGAAAACAATGTCAGAATCACTGGGATCCATGGAAGCGTTCCAGAGTTATTACCTCATAAAGCGACAGTGGTCAGAATTGTAAAAATTGGCCTGGTCATTAACATGCAAACCACCCTTGGGGGTAAAGGGGTTAAGACATATTTTGCAGCCAGATTTGCATTTTAACCCCTTTCCTACAATGGACGTAATATTCTGTCCATGTGACCTGGGACCTAAGTCCCATGGACGGAATATTACGTCATGCCCTTTAATGCGACTTAAGTCGCGGTGATCGCATTAAAATGCCGACGCCATCTTACCTCAGGATAGATGGCCTCGGCATCCTGGGCAGTCTCCGCCCTGGCCCGCCCCTCTGTGATTTGTGATTGGCTGTTCAATTCAGAACAGCCAATCACAGCGCTTCTCTTTGTTTCAGCCAATCAGATTGGCTGAAACAACAGGATCCTAGGCTAGGATCGAGTACCGATGAAAAGCCCCCAGAATGGCGCGATCGCCGATCTAATCGATCGCGCCAATCGCAGCGCACAGTGGCGCAATATCGCCGCTGTGCCCTGCCAGTACCGGCCCGGATCGGTGCTGTAATAGCACCGTTCCTAGGCCGGAGCCTAGGACAGGCCCAGCAGGGCCTGCAGGAGGTGGTTGGCGCGATCGATTAGATCGGCGATCGCGCCAGCCACGGGGCACAGCTGCGGTCAGGCTGTGACCGCTCTGTGCCCTGCTGATGACCTGGCCATGACCTGCCTAGGAATCGGAGCTGTGAGCTCCGATCCTAGGCAGTTACCATAGTCACCAGGCAGAGCAGGGATTGGTGGGATCGATGTAATCATTCGATCCCACCAATGACAGGTCACAGCAGCGATGTGACTGCTCTGTGACCTGCCCCTGACCTGCCTGCAAGTGTCCTCACTCTAACTGAGGATTCCTGCAGAGAGGTCGGACGCAGCAAGAGCTCCTGTGCTGGGCATTGTGGTGCTACAGCTTGTAGCATCACAATCCCTGCAGAAGAAAGAAGAAAGAACACTACAACTGTAAGTGTTAATTGATCCCTGATCCCCTGCCCAATCTATCTTCACGTTCCTCCCAACAGCGCTATTCAATGGAGGAGGCATATGCTTTACTTGCCTCCGACACTGATAGCGAGGATGACGATCCGACTTTTCTTTATTTTTCGGATTCTTCATCCTCTTCCTCTTCCCCCTCCTCATCTTCCTCCTCGGGTCCTGCGGAACTGCCACGCAGACGCTCCAGGACAGAAGATGAGGCAGCGCCCACCATGCCCGCAGCTGATTCAGCAGACCCTGTGTGGACCTCGCCCCCCGAAAATTATGAGCTACCGATTCCTGATTTTGTGGCAGAATCAGGAATCAAGTTTGACACCACCGACCTCACAGAAATTGAATTTTTCAAAGCCTTTTTCTCTGAGGATTTTGTTAACCTCATGGTGGAGCAAACTAATTTGTACGCTCTACAATTTTTGGAGCAAAACCCGCGTTCATCCTATACTAACTGGTCTCCTGTGGACGCAGTTGAAATGACGCAGTTTTAGGGCCTGGTCCTCCACATGGGTATCCTGAAGAAGCCTTAAATTTCGCAATATTGGAGTGTTGATATTTTATACAACACTCCAGTGTTCCGAATGGTCATGGTCCAGTCGCGTTTTCAGGCCATCCACAAGTTTCTGCATTATAACGATAATGCACAGTGTCCCGCACAAGATGACCCCAACTTTGACCGTCTGTTCAAAGTTCGGCCGGTCATCGAACACTTCAACAAAAAGTTTGCTGAAGTGTACGTGTCCCAAAGGAACATCTGCGTGGATGAGTCCTTGGTCCATTTTAAGGGCAGGCTCGGATTCCATCAACACCTGCCCAGTAAGAGGGCCAGGTACGGAATCAAACTCTATAAGCTGTGTGAGAGTACCTAAGGGTACACCCACAGGTTTAGAGTGTATTAAGGAAAGGACACCAGGAATGAACCCCCTGAGTGTCCTCCTGACCTGGGAGTGAGTTGGAAAATTGCGTGGGATTTGGTGCACCCACTGCTGGATAAAGGTTATCACCTCTACACTGATAACTTTTATACCAGTGTCCCACTCTACAAATCCCTCTCTGCGCGAGGTACCGCAGCTTGCAGTACTGGCCGCAAAAATCAGAGAGGCCTCCCGAAGACGCCACTTGGGCAGATGCTCCGAAAAGGTGAGAGCAGGGCCTGTTGTGAGTTCATTTTCCCCTCCGTCACTGAGGCCTGGTGAACTCCCTATTCTAGTGAAGGAAGGTAGTGAGCCTGATTATCAGGCACCTGGGACTAATGAAGACGATTGGCTGAGTGGAGTCACTGACTGGATTTAAGGCAGCCTACGCCCTTTCTGCCCTGCGGGTGATTTCTCTGTGGACTCTTGGACACCAGTCTGATTCCTGCTCTCCTAAAGCTGTTTTCTGTTTTGCCTTTTTGCTTTTAAGATTTGTTTTTGTTTTTCTTGCTTTTTGGATTCTGCCACTCCCTGCTGGAGTGTGCAGTGTTCCGTTAGCTCTGTCTTCAGAAAGTACCTGAGTGCTGATTTAGTTTTTGAAGCTTAGTTGCTTCAGGGCCATTTTTATATCAGCTTGTTGGCTTTTGTCTCTGATAGGGTTTTGGCAGATTGCAGACAGCAGCCTTCCTATCCGTCCCTATCTAGGTAGTTTTTGGGCCCCGTCTTTGCTCAGTCTGTCTTTCTGTCTGTGTAAGTGTTTTCATCTTGCTTCACCGTCATTATATGTGGGGGGGCTGCCTATTGCTTTGGGGTCTGCTCTGGGGCAGTTAGATTTCCCCTTTCCTTCTTTAGGCCTATGTATCTCTCCGGCTGTGATCGAGGGGTCTAGGTCATCACGGCTACTGCTAGTTGTGTTGATAGGTTCAGGGGTCTGCAATCTGATAGTTGCCAACTTCTCTGGTTTTCTGGACTTAGCTAGCATTTCTGTTTTTGCCTCCTACGGTGACTCAATCATAACAGAATCACCCGCCAAACCGCAGATCCTTGGGTACTCAATAGCAGGAAAGAAATGTGTTTAAAAAAAAAAAAAAAAGTATGTATATTCTTTCCTCTATATCTCTGAGGCCGCAGGGGGAATTTTTTTTTTTCTCTCAATGGAGATAAAGCAAGTGTCTGATCGTGTGGAGCAGCTCGCTGCTGAAGTGCGAGGAATTTCCGCCTATCTTGCTCGTTCACATGCTGTTGAACCAAAGATCCCCACACCTGATGTATTTTTTGGGGATCGATCTAAATTTTTGAGTTTCAAAAATAATTGTAAATTATTTTTTGCTTTGAAGCCTAACTCGTCGGGGAGCCCCGCGCAGCAGGTTAAAATTGTCATCTCTTTGCTGCGCGGCGATCCCCAGGATTGGGCGTTTTCTTTGAAACCAGATGACCCTATTCTGACTAATGTGAACGCATTTTTTCAAGCCTTGGGGTTGCTGTACGACGAACCTAATGCTATTGATCAGGCTGAAAAGACCCTGTTAGCATTGAACCAGGGTCGAGAATCTGCAGAGTTGTACTGTCAAAAGTTCCGAAAGTGGGCGGTCCTTACTACCTGGAATGATAGTGCCTTGGCTGCTCTCTTTCGGAAGGGTTTGTCAGAAGCCGTAAAAGATACTATGGTGGGATTTCCTGTTCCCTCTGGTCTGGACGATTCTATGTCTTTAGCCATTGAGGTTGATTGGCGTTTACGTGAACGCAGGATTACACGAGAGGTGTTGCCACCGGTTGAACAGACGTCTGAACCTATGCAATGTGATAGAGTTTTGTCTAAGGCGCAACGTCAGGAATTCAGAAGGCGTAATAAGCTGTGTTTTTTCTGTGGAGATGCCTCACATATTATTTCTGTTTGTCCTAAACGTGAGAAATGCTTTGCACACACGTTTTCAGTTGGTGGGGTTCAGCCTAAGTTTCTTTTGGTGATTACGCTGATCTGTTCCCTGTCCACATTTTCCGTGAAGGCTTTTGTGGATTCGGGAGCAGCGCTAAACCTAATGGACTTGGATTTTGCTAAACGTTGTGGATTTCCGTTGACACCTCTGCAGACGCCTATCCCTTTGAGGGGGATTGATGCTACCCCTCTGGCTAAAAATAAACCTCAGTTTTGGACCCAGTTGGTCATGCGGGTCGCCCCGGACCACCAAGAAAATTGCAGATTTTTGGTGTTGCATGGTCTGCATGATGCTGTTGTTCTGGGGTTTCCGTGGTTGCAGATTCATAATCCAGTTTTGGATTGGAAGTCTGTGTCTGTGGTGAATTGGGGTTGCCGGTGTACCTTTAGTGAGGCTCCGGTTTTTTCCACCTCTCCTCAGTCGCATGAGGTTCCTGACTATTTGGCGGACTTCTATGATGTATTTAGTGAGAATGAGTCTGCGTCCTTGCCTCCTCATAGGAGTTATGACTGTGCAATTGAACTAAGCCCGGGGTGTAAATTTCCTAAGGGTCGGCTCTTCAATTTATCTGTACCCGAGCACGAGGCTATGCGGTCCTATATTAAGGAGGCGTTGGAGAAGGGTCATATTAGACCATCCTCTTCACCCTTAGGTGCCGTTTTTTTTTTTGTGGCCAAAAAGGATGGTTCTTTGAGGCCTTGTATTGATTATCATGCCCTCAATAAAATTACTATTAAATATCAGTATCCGTTACCCCTGATTTCGGATCTATTCTCTAGAGTCAGAGGTGCTTGCTGGTTTACCAAGCTTGACCTCAGGGGGGCGTATAATCTTATCCGCATTAAGCAGGGGGATGAATGGAAGACGGCGTTTAATACTCCGGAGGGACATTTTGAGTACCTGGTGATGCCTTTTGGGCTCACTAATGCCCCTTCTGTCTTCCAGTGCTTCATGAACGATATTTTCCGAGACTTTGTCGATAAATTTTTGATTATCTATCTGGACGATATTTTGATCTTCTCCAAGGATTGGGATGCTCATGTGGAACATATTCGGACTGTGTTCCGGATCTTGAGAGAGAATTCTCTGTATGTCAAGGGATCAAAATGCCTTTTTGGAGCACAGAGGATTTCTTTTTTGGGATTTATTTTGTCTCCGTCAACTATTGAAATGGACCCGGCCAAGGTACAGGCCATTTATGATTGGGTTCAGCCCACTTCTTTGAAGGCCCTCCAGAAGTTTTTGGGTTTTGCTAATTTTTATCGGAAATTTATAGCAAAATTTTCTAGTATTGCCAAACCATTGACTGACCTGACCAGGAAGGGTGCGGATGTGTTGAATTGGTCTCCGGAGGCGGTTGCTTCCTTTCAGGAGCTGAAGCGTAGATTTACCTCCGCCCCGGTTCTGCGGCAGCCTGATGTCTCACTCCCGTTTCAGGTAGAGGTGGATGCTTCTGAGATTGGTGCAGGAGCGGTGTTGTCCCAAAAGGATCCGGTAACATCTAAAATGAATCCCTGTGCTTTCTTTTCCCGAAAGTTCTCTTCATCTGAACGTAACTATGATGTGGGGAATCGGGAACTGTTGGCCATGAAATGGGCATTTGTGGAGTGGAGACATTGGTTGGAGGGAGCCAAACATCAAGTTGTGGTCCTCACTGACCACAAAAATTTGATTTACCTAGAGTCGGCTAAACGCTTGAACCCTAGACAGGCTAGGTGGGCCTTGTTTTTTACACGTTTTGATTTTGTGGTCTCTTTCCTTCCTGGAACTAAGAATGTCAAGGCAGACGCCTTCTCTAGGAGTTTCTTTGCTGATTCTCCTATGGTGACCAAGCCTGCTACCATCTTAGGCGAAGGGGTAGTTCTTTCTGCCATCTCGCCCGATTTGAGACTTGCTCTGCAAGAGTTCCAGGAGGACAAACCTGAGCGTTGCCCCAGTGGAAAGTTGTATGTTCCTGACCAGTGGAAGAAGAGAGTGATGTCTGAAGTTCATTGCTCTGCATTGGCTGGTCAGCCAGGTATTTTTGGTACTAGAGATCTGGTGAGTCGCTCTTTTTGGTGGCCCACCTTGTCTCATGATGTCAGGAATTTTGTGCAGTCCTGTGGGACTTGCTCCCAGTCTAAATCTTGTTCTCGCTCTAGTGGGTTGTTGATGCCTTTGCCGGTCCCCAGGAGGCCATGGACCCATATTTCAATGGATTTCATCTCTGATATGCCGGTCTCTCAAAGAATGACTGTTATTTGGGTGATTTGTGATAGGTTCTCTAAGATGGTTCATCTTGTACCACTCCCTAAGTTGCCATCTTCCTCTGCGTTGGTGCCCCTGTTTTTGCAACAGGTGGTTCGCTTGCACGGGATTCCTGAGAACATTGTATCTGACAGAGGAGTTCAATTTGTGTCTAAATTTTGGAGGACGTTCTGTTCCAAGTTTGGAATTCAGTTGTCCTTCGCCTCTGCTTTTCACCCTCAGACCAATGGGCAGACAGAGAGAACAAACCAGACCTTGGAGTCGTATTTGAGATGTTTTATTTCCGCTGATCAGGATGATTGGGTTTCATTTTTGCCCTTGGCCGAATTTGCTTTAAATAATAGAGCTAGTTCTGCCACTTTGATGTCACCTTTTTTTTGTAACTTTGGGTTTCATCCTCGATTTTCTTCAGGGCAGGTGGACCCCTCTGCCTGCCCAGGTGTTGACACTGTGGTGGAGAGAATGCACCAGATCTGGGACCAAGTGGTGGATAAGTTATCTCTCTCCCAGGAAAAGGCCCAGCGGTTTTCCAATCGACATAGGACCATTGGTCCCCAGTTTAAGATTGGTGATATGGTGTGGTTATCATAAAAAAATATTGCTATGAAGGTGGCTTCTCCTAAGTTTAAGCCTAGATTTATTGGACCTCACAAGATTTTGGAGATTATTAATCCGGTCTCTTTTCGTTTGGCTCTTCCTGTCACATTTAAGATCCATAATGTGTTCCATAAGTCCTTGTTGAAGAGGTTTGTTGAGCCAGTTGTGCCTGAGGTGGCACCTCCGGACCCTGTATTGGTTGAAGGTAACTTGGAATATGAGGTAGAGAAAATTCTGGATTCCCGTCTGGCTAGACGGAGACTCCAGTATTTGGTTAAGTGGAAGGGTTATGGTCAGGAGGATAATTCCTGGGTCTCTGCCTCTGATATTCATGCCAAAAGATTGGTGCGTGCCTTTCATCGGGCTCACCCTGATCGCCCTGGTAGCGTTGTTGAGGGTTCGGTGACCCCTCCTCAAGGGGGGGGTACTGTTGTGAGTTCATTTTCCCCTCCGTCACTGAGGCCTGGTGAACTCCCTATTCTAGTGAAGGAAGGTAGTGAGCCTGATTATCAGGCACCTGGGACTAATGAAGACGATTGGCTGAGTGGAGTCACTGACTGGATTTAAGGCAGCCTGCGCCCTTTCTGCCCTGCGGGTGATTTCTCTGTGGACTCTTGGACACCAGTCTGATTCCTGCTCTCCTAAAGCTAAGTTTTCTGTTTTTGCCTTTTTGCTTTTAAGATTTGTTTTTGTTTTTCTTGCTTTTTGGATTCTGCCACTCCCTGCTGGAGTGTGCAGTGTTCCGTTAGCTCTGTCTTCAGAAAGTACCTGAGTGCTGATTTAGTTTTTGAAGCTTAGTTGCTTCAGGGCCATTTTTATATCAGCTTGTTGGCTTTTGTCTCTGATAGGGTTTTGGCAGATTGCAGACAGCAGCCTTCCTATCCGTTCCTATCTAGGTAGTTTTTGGGCCCCGTCTTTGCTCAGTCTGTCTTTCTGTCTGTGTAAGTGTTTTCATCTTGCTTCACCGTCATTATATGTGGGGGGCTGCCTATTGCTTTGGGGTCTGCTCTGGGGCAGTTAGATTTCCCCTTTCCTTCTTTAGGCCTATGTATCTCTCCGGCTGTGATCGAGGGGTCTAGGTCATCGTAGGAACCCCCCACGGCTACTGCTAGTTGTGTTGATAGGTTCAGGGGTCTGCAATCTGATAGTTGCCAACTTCTCTGGTTTTCTGGACTTAGCTAGCATTTCTGTTTTTGCCTCCTACGGTGACTCAATCATAACAAGGGCCCAATGTAGCGACCACCTACTGGTGGTCAAGTACAAGGACAAGAGGGATGTCCTTCTCTTGACCACCATACACGGTGATGGCAGCGCCCTCAGCACTGTAGGAGGTACCTCTGCACAGGTCAGCAAACCTGAATGTGTACTGGGGTACAATAAAAACATGGGGGGCGTTGATCGCTCCGATCAACTCCTCCAACCGTACAATGCTTTGAGAAAGGCCAAGGTGTGGTACAAAAAGCTGGCCGTGCACATCATCCAATTGGCAATGCTCAACGCATTCCTGCTGTCACAATGTGCACACCACACCGATACGTCGTACCTTGAGTTCCAGGAGGTAGTGGTTAAGGCCCTGATGTTTGGCACTCTGGAAGGAGCGGGCCCCAGAACTTCCGGAACTGAAGGCGCTTGTATTGTACCAGGTCAGTATTTCCCGGGGGAGGTCCCGCAAATTGGAAAAAAAGGTAAATTGCAAAAAAGGTGCCGAGTGTGTCACAAAAACGGAATACGCAAGGACACCATTTATCAATGCGACGCCTGCCCCGAAAAACCTGGCCTGTGTATGAAGGATTGCTTCAAATTGTACCACACCTCAATGCACTACTAAATTACTTTACCGGAAACATTAGATTAGTTGGGGCACATCTAGATAAGTTCCTTGGGGGTCTAGTTTCCAAAACAATGTCACTTGTGGTTTTTTTTTTACTGTTTAGGCACATCAGGGGCTCTGTAAATGGAAAATGACGCCCGCAGACCATTCCATCCAAGTCTGCATTCCAAAACGTCACTCCCTTCCGATCCCCGACGTGTGCCTAAACAGTTTTTTCCCACATATGGGGACCAGCGTACTCAGGACAAATTGGACAACAACTTTTGGAGTCCAGTTTCTCCTGTTACCCTTGGGAAAATTAAAAATTGGGGATAAACGATCATTTGTTTGGGCACAAAATAGGATTTTTTATTTTCACGCCTGGGCAGTATAAACTTTAGTGAAAAACTTGGGGGTTCAAAGTTCTCAACACATATCTAGATAAGTTCCTTAGGGGGTCTAGTTTCCAAAATGGGGTCACTTGTGGGGGGTTTCTACTGATAACCACATCAGGGGCTCTCCAAACGGAACATGACACCTGCAGACCATTCCATCAAAGTCTGCATTCCAAAGCGTCACTTCTTCCCTTCTGAGCCCCGATGTGTGCCCAAACAGTAATTTTCTCCCACATATGGGGTACTCAGGACAAATTGGACAACAACTTTTGGGGTCCAATTTCCCCTGCTACCTTTGGGAGAATAAAAAATTGGGGACTAAACAATCATATTTGTGGAAAAAATATGATTTTTTTATTTTCACGCCCGGGCGTTATAAACTTCTGTGAAGCCCTAGGGGGTTCAAGGTGCTCCCCACACATCTAGTTAAGTTCCTTAGGGGGTATAGTTTCCAAAATGGGGTCACTTGAGGGGGGTTTCCACTGTTTGGGCACATTGGGGGCTCGTCAAACGCAACATGGCGTCCAATCTCAATTCCAGCCAATTTTAGGTTGAAAAAGTCAAACACCGCTGCTTCCCTTCCGAGCTCTGTCGTGCACCCAAAAAGTGGTCCCCCCACATATAGGGTATCAGCGTACTCAGGACAAATTGGACAACAACTTTTGGGGTCCAATTTCTCCTGCTACCTTTGGGAGAATAAAAAATTGGGGACTAAACGATCATGTTTGTGGAAAAAATATGATTTTTTATTTTCACGCCCGGGCGTTATAAACTCCTGTGAAGCCCTAGGGGGTTCAAGGTGCTCTCCACTCATCTAGATAAGTTCCTTAGGGGGTCTAGTTTCCAAAATGGTGTCATTTGTGGGGGTTTCCACTGTTTGGGCACATTGGGGGCTCGTCAAACGCAACATGGCATCCAATCTCAATTCCAGCCAATTTTAGGTTGAAAAAGTCAAACGGCGCTGCTCCCCTTCCGAGCCCTGCCGTGCGCCCAAACAGTGGTCCCCCACATATAGGGTATCAGCGTACTCAGGACAAATAGGACAACAACTTTTGTGGTCCAATTTCTCCTGTTACCCTTGGGAAAATTAAAAAATTGTTGCTAACAGATCATTTTTGTGACTAAAAAATTAAATGTTAATTTTTTCCTTCCATGTTGCTTCTGCTCCTGTGAAGCGCCTGAATGGTTAATAATCTTCTTGAATGTAGTTTTGAGTAGCTTGAGGGGTGCAGTTTTTAGAATGGTGTCACTTTTGGGTATTTTCTGCCATATAGACCCCTCAAAGTGACTTCAAATGTGAGGTGGTCCCTGAAAAAATGGTTTTGTAAATTTTGTTGTAAAAATGAGAAATCGTTGGTCAACTTTTAACCCTTATAACTTCCTAACAAAAAAAATGTTGTTTCCAAAATGATGCTGATGTAAAGTAGACATGTGGGAAATGTTATTTATTAACTATTTTGTGTCACATAACTCTCTGGTTTAAGGGCATAAAAATTAAAAGTTTGAAAATCGCAAAAGTTTCTAAATTTTCGCCATATTTCCGTTTTTTTTTCTTAAATAAACGCAAGTTATAGCGAAGAAATGTTATTACTAGAGTGAAGTACAATATGTTGTGAGAAAACAAGGTCAGAATCGCCTAGATCCGATGAAGCGTTCCAGAGTTATTAGCTCGTAAAGGGACAGTGGTCAGAATTGTAAAAATTGGCCCGGGAGTTAACTTGCAAACCACCCTTGGTAGTGAAGGGGTTAATTCACGAATGTGTGAGCCACTTCTATACCGTAAATTACAATTTGTGCTGCTTGTGCACAGCATGTACAGTTGGGAAAATAAGTATTTGATACACGATTTTGCAAGTTTTCCCACCTACAAAGAATAGAGAGGTTTGTAATTTTTATCGTAGGTACACTTCAATTGTGAGAGGCAGAATCTACAAATAAAAAACAGAAAATCACATTATATTTCTTTAAACAATTAAATTGCATGAAATAAGTATTTGGTCACCTACCAATCAGCAAGAATTCTGGCTGTCACAGACATGTTTTATATTTCTTTAAGAAGCCCTCCTACTTTCCACTCATTACCTGTATGAATTGCACCTGTTTTAACTTGTTACCGGTGTCAAAGACTCCTGTCCAAACACTCAACCAATCACACTCCAACCTCTCCACCATGGCCAGGACCAAACAGTTGTCTAAGGACACCAGGGACAAAGTTGTAGACCTGCACAAGGCTGGGATGGGCTACAGGACAATAGGCAATCAGCTTGGTGAAAAGGCAATAGCTGTGGGCACAGTGATTAGAAAATAGAAGAAATACAAGATGACTATCAGTCATCCGTGCAAGATCTCACGTTGTTAAAATCCTCCAGGGCATGCAATGTCCTCTTGGTTACGCCAGAACATGTCCAGGCCCATTTTAAGTTGCCAATGACAATCGGCATGATCCAGAGGAAGGTATGGGAGAAGGTTATGGGGTCAGATGAGACCAAAATAGAACTTTTTGGTATCATCTCCACTCGCCGTGTTTGGACCCCAAGAACACTGTCCCAACCATGAGGTATAGTGGGGGAAATATCATACTTTGAGGTGCATTTCTGCAAAGGAGACAGGACAACTGCACTGTATGGAAGGGAGGAAGGATAGGGTCATGTATCAGGACATTTTGGCTAACAACCTCCTCTCAGTAAGCATTGAAGGGAGGTCATGGGTCATGGGTGGGTCTTCCAGCATGACAATGACCCGAAACACACAGCCAGGCCTACTAAGGAGTGGCTCCGTAAGAAGCATTTCAAGGTCCTGGAGTGTCCTAGCCAGTCTCCAGACCTGAACCCACTAGAAAATCTTTGGAGGGAGTTGACATTCCCAAAACCTGAAAGATCTGGAGAACATCTGTATGAAAGTGTGGAACAAAATCCCTGCTGCATTGTGTGCAAACTTGGTCAGGAACTACAGGAAACATCTGATCTCTGAAATTGCAAACAAAGGTTTCTGTGCCAAATATTAAGTTCTGTTTTTCTATTGTATCAAATACTTATTTCATGCAATAAAATGCAAATTAATTATGTAAAACTCAAACAATGTGATTTTCTGTTTTTTTATTTTTAGATATTTTTTCTCACAGTTGCAGTGTACCAACGATAAAAATTACAGACCTCTCCATTCTTTATAGGTGGGAAAACTTGCAAAATCGGCAGTGTAGGTTTATATATCTATTTTTCTTTGACTTTGCTACCTTTGCAAGGCTTAGGTGTCCAGACATACTTATTGAACAGGGCACTTTGCGGTTTCTGTGCACTCTTGGTTAAAGAACTACGACCTTGCTTAGGGGTGCCAAATCTATCTACATAAAGAATTGCAAGAAATTTTGGTTCAGAAAATAGCATGAAGGAAAGTGTTACATGTAGTATGGATCCATGGTAGTAAGGTACAGAATCTATGACATGATTGCAGTTTCAGCACATTGCGATTGGGAGTATTCATTCTCAACATTCATTTCATAAACATCCTTGTTTGTGATTTCCATCAACAATGTCCTTAAAAGTTTTCTATTCCTCACTCCCAATGCCAACACACAGAACTGCAATCAGAAAAGAACACTTCTTGCTTTTATCTTCACACACTCATTGTCTGCTTCTTCTCTTCTTTCTAATCTGATAACCTCTTGTTCTCTTTTTATTCAGATGCAGTATCTACAGTTCTGAAGTCTGATTCTCAGATATTCCTGTGTGTTGAAAATGTCAAAAGATATTTTAAGGTAGCTTTTACTGCAACCATGTACCCATGGGGTTCTTTTATATCAGATCCCAAAGCTGAAGTTTTGAGTACGTCAAAAGGTTATGACTTAAGTGTTTCTTCTTTTTTTTTCAGCAACTGTTAAACTCAGATTAAAGTTACCTGGTTGTAGATTTTTATTTCTACATGTATGAGAAAATACATTTATGTGTAATTTTATCCTGTTCTGTTTTGTTTCCTATTTTTTTTACCCGTTTTCCCTATATACAGTACCTAATCATCTGAAATCAGTATCAGAAAGGAGAGGAAGAGAACGTGTTAGAGAAATAGATGAAAAATTATATACAGATCTCCTTATTTACTACATTACAATGCTCAATTTCTTTTCTTGCAGATCATTTTCTCATTATTCTACACATATGTTTGTTCCTATAATAGTCAACCAAAGCCTCTAGATTTTAAGACCTCACTCCTGTCAGTAATTTCTTGTGATGGAATTGTTCACAATTATTAGGTGAGTATTTTCACTACATCCTCATTTTTAACCCCTTTATTCCCAAGGGTGGTTTGCACGTTAATGACCGGGCCAAATTTTACAATTCTGACCACTGTCCCTTTATGAGGTAATAACTCTGGAACGCTTCCATGGATCCTGGTGATTCTGACATTGTTTTCTCATGACATATTGTACTTCATGTTTGTGGTAAAATTTCATTGATATAACTTGCGTTTATTTGTGAAAAAAATGGAAATTTGGCAAAAATTTTGCAAATTTAGCAAATTTCCAAATTTGAATTTTTATGCCCTTAAATCACAGAGATATGGCACACAAAAAACTTAATAAGTAACATTTCTCACATGTTTACTTTACATCAGCACAATTTTGGAACCAAATTTTTTTTTTGTTAGGAAGTTATAAGGGTTAAAAGTTGACCAGCGATTTCTCATTTTTACAACACTATTTTTTTTTAGGGACCACATCACATTTGAAGTCACTTTGAGGGGTCTATATGATAGAAAATACCCAAAAGTGATTCCATTCTAAAAACTGCACCCCTGACAGTACTCAAAACCACATTTAAGATCTAACCCTTCAGGTGCTTCACAGGAATTTTTTGAATGTTTAAAAAAAATGAACATTTAACTTTTTTTCACAAAATTTTTTTTTCAGATCCAATTTTTTTATTTTACCAAGGGTAACAGGAGAAATTAGACTGCAAAGGTTATTGTACAATTTGTCCTGAGTACGCTGATACCTGATATCTGGGGGGGAACCACTGTTTCGGCGCATGGTAGAGCACGAAAGGGAAAGAGTGCTCTTTGACTTCTTCAACGCAAAATTGGCTGGAATTGAGATTGGACGCTATGTCACGTTTGGAGAGCCCCTGATATGCCTAAATAATGGAAACCCCCCACAAGTGACCCCATTTTGGAAACTAAACCCCCCAAGGAACTTATCTAGATATGTGGTCAGAACTTTGAACCCCTAAGGGCTTCACAGAAGTTTATAATGTACAGCCGTACAATTAAAAAATCATATTTATTTCACAAAAATTATCTTTTCACCACCAATTTTTATTTTCCCAAGGGAAACAGGACCCCAAAAAGTTATTGTGAAATTTGTCCTGAGTACGCCGATACCCCATATGTGGGGGTAAACCACTGTTTGGGTGCATGGCAGAGCTCGGAAGGGAATGAGGGCCGTTTGACTTTTTCAGCGCAGATTTGGCTTGACGCTATATCGCATTTGGAGAGCCTCTGATGTGGCTAAACAGTGGAAACCCCCCATAAATGACACCATTTTGGAAACTAGACCCCCCCAAGGAAATTATCTAGATGTGTGGTGAGAACTTTGAACCCACAAGGGCTTCACAGAAGTTTATAACATACAGCCGATGAAATGAAAAGGAGGGGTGCACTACTGTCATATCTCAATCTACAGTGGAGTGCAATACCTAGCCCGTAAGCAGAGAAGCAAAAAAAAGGGAGACTAGGCTAATAATGGTATGCACATTCCAATAGACAATAAAAAACCTTTATTTCATATTGGATACAATAAGCTAAAAACACTTAAAATACAAACAGAGAACCAATAACCCAGACACCCCCAAAAAACAGGTAATATAAACCTAAAATGTGGCCCATATTGGACTATTCATAGCCACCCATAAGCAGGCACATATCATGCAATTCTACATAACAAGACAGCTATGTACATTGCAGGCAAAGAAAAGGCAGAAAAACAGACTTGATATCAAACTACCTACAGAATGAAATTGCCTAGTGCAAAAGATGCCCAAGAATGGTAATACCATGGCTGAAATTGCAAAGATGCAGTGGATGGCATAATGAGCAAATTAGAACCACCAGATACAGGTCAGAGCAGCAAGAGTCCCAAAGGGGTTAAAGAAAGGGGGTGGTAGGCAGGCCCCACGCGTATGGCCGCTTTTTTTTTTTTAATAACATACAGCCGTACAATTAAAAAATCATATTTTTTCCACAAACATGATCTTTTAGTCCCCAAATTTTTTTATTTTCCCAAGGGTAGCAAATGTTGTTGTCCAATTTGTCCTGAGTATGCTGGTACTCCATATGTGGGAGAAAACTACTGTATGGGCACATGTCGGGGCTCGGAAGGGAAGTAGTGATGTTTTGGAATGCAGACTTTGATGGAATGGTCTGCGGGTGTCATGTCGCGTTTGGGGAGTCCCTAATGTGCCTAAACTGTGGAAACCCCCCACAAGTGATCCCATTTTGGAAACTAGACCCCCAAAGGAACTTATCTAGATGTGTGGTCAGCACTTTTAATCCCCAAGTGCTTCACAGAAGTTTATAACGTAGAGCCATAAAAATAAAAAAAATCATATTTTTTTCCACAAAGCTGATATTTTTGCCCCCAATTTCTTATTTTCCCAAGGGTAACAGGAGAAATTGGACCCCAAATGTTGTTGTGCAATTTGTGCTGAGTAGGCTGATACCCCATATGTGGGGGTAAACCATTTTTTTGGCGCATGGTAGAGCTTGGAAGGGAAGGAGCACCGTTTGACTTTTTCAACGCAGAATTGGCTGGAATTGAGATCAGACGTCATGTTGCGTTTGGAGAGACCCTGATGTGCCTAAATAGTAGAAACCCCCCCAATTCTAACTCCAACCCTAACCCCAACACACCCCTAACCCTAAACTCAGCCCTAACCCTAGCCATAACCCTAGCCCTAGCTCTAACCCTAATGGGAAAATGGAAATAAATACATTTTTTTAATTTTATTATTTTTCCCTAACTACAGGGGTGATAAAAGGGGGGTTGATTTACTATTTATAGTGGGTTTTTATGTTTGGCAGCTGTCACACGCTAAAAGACCCTTTTTATTTTAAAAGTAGTTTTTGCCACACCACATTTTGAGAGCTATAATTTTTCCATATTTTGACCCACAGAATCATGTGAGGTCTTATTTTTTGTGTGACGAGTTGATGTTTTTATTAGCACCATTTTTGGGCACATGACATTTTTTGATCACTTTTTATTCTGATTTTTGGGACGCAGAATGAACAAAAACCAGCATTTCATGAATTTCTTTTGGGAGGGGGCGTTTACACCGTTCCGCGCGTGGTGAAATTGATAAAGCAGTTTTATTATTCGGTTCAGTACAGTTACAGCGATACCTCATTTATTTTTTTTATGTTTTGGCGCTTTTATACACTAAAAACAATTTTATATAAAAAATAATTATTTTCGCATCGCTTTATTCTGTGAGCTATAACTTTTATATTTTTTTGCTGATAACGCTGTATCGTGGCTCTTTTTTGTGGGAAAAGATGATGTTTTCAGCGGTACCATGTTTATTTATATCCGTCTTTTTGATCGCTTGTTATTGCACTTTTTGTTCGGCAATATGATGATAAAGCATTTTTTTTGCCTTGTTTTTTTTTGGAAGGGGTTCACTAAAGGGGTTATCTAGTGGGACAGTTTTAAAGGGCGGGTCAATACGGACGTGGCGATGCTAAATAAGTATACTTTTCAACGGTCCCAGGGGAACAGCATTGCAGCGCTGGTCGCCTCTGACCAGAATATCACAGGTGGCATCACGAATTACATATAAACTTTATTCTCATTTAATTACACACTGAATTACATGACCGCCTGGGGCCACGGACTGGGTCACTGTCACTATGACATTTCCCATTGAAGTTAAAGGGCCCAATACCGAGTATCCCACGGCTCCTGGGGCGCGTCATTTTGGCGTCACGAACAGGATCACGAAGCCCGGTATCACCGGGTCCTGTGTGCTGAAGATTTATTACATTTGAAGTTGCTGAAAATGAGTAAAAGAACCAAAATGATAGACTGTGAATTGGACTCTAAAAATTGCTGCCAGAGCAGTGAAGAGAGGCGTGTCAGTGTGGTTGCACCCAGAAAAGAGTGCGAACTGTCCTGGGCCTCCCCTGCCTGAATTTCTATTTTACAGCGTCATGGCCAACTCCCAGGGGAATGCGAGCCCTAGCCTGGTATGGTGGAAAAGGGAAGAGATGCCGCCCCCTGGGGAAGAGGAGAAGCTCAGCAGCGGGAACAGCGAGGGAGAGAAGCCACAACCCCCAGCAGCCTTCATGGAAAGTGGACGGGGACCAGGAGAGCGCGGAGGAGAGGAGTATCTCTTCCCTGGCGCCTTTGTTGTAGGCTCTGGCCCACTAGAATCGATGGACCTGAGGCAGCTGGAGGAGGAGATCGCCCAGCTGAATCGCAGCCTGCAGCTGAGGCAGGCTTTGCTGGAGCATAGGAGGCAGCACGCCCAGGAGGGGTCTGCTCTAGGAGAGCCCACATCACTGGTACCTGATGACCCTGACCTGGAACCTTCACCACCTACTGCCCTGGTACCCCCACCATTGGTACCTGATGCTGTCACCCAGACCGCGCTGCTGGAAGCCGCCGCTATCAGCCAGAAGCCGTTGCCATCAGCTCCTGCTGCCGCAGCCGCGGCGCCGGCCTCTTCACTGGAACTAGCTGCTGCAGTCACCACACAGGCCTCACCGGGACCTGCTGCTGCTGCCGACCCGACCTCCCCAACACTGGAGGATGCTTCACCTAACCTGCTGCTGACACTTGCGGAGGCCCGGAGTGATCATGGAAAACCAGGTATCGCCGCCGCCCCTGCGTACGGGGAGGCTCTGACAGGCCCTAGTGAGTCCCCGCCTGCCCCAAAACCCGGGAAGGTAGTTACAGACCTGGCTTGGGACTGGGAAACCACCCCCGGGGGGAGAACAGAAACCTCTTGTGGTACCGCCACCATCCTCCTTAGGCAGAGACCGCCAAGTGGATCCAACCAGGGAGGAATTCAAGGTCAGGGCCCGGGGATACCCCCAGTCACCAAAAGAGTTTTGTCAGCAGCAGATCCGGAAGCTTGCAGCGGAACAACGAGAGCGGGAACAGCGTAGATCAGCAGTACTGGATAGGGATCTGCGGGAGAAGCACCAGGCCCGTGCGGACCGGTCAGCTAGGTGCGCTTCCGCCGGCTGGGGCAGGGACCTGAATTTTAACTTGGACAGAGGGTTCCGGTTCATTCAGGACACCCAAGAAATCTCTGATCTCTTTGTGAGCCACAGGGATGTGGAGCCACATCTCCCTAAGGGGCACCCTGATCGCGACCTGAACTGCGGGGATTATGTGTCCTTCACCTGCCACCAGGGGGTGCAAGGCTGGTACACTCTGCACGTATGCCGTATACCAGTACCATTTGTGGAAGTGTTGCGGGTGTCTGGAATTCTCAGGTGATCGGGCCATATCTGGTGTCGGCAGTCCAGGGCCCGGAGACTTACCAGCTGGAGTTACCCACATACTTGCCCATACACCTCTCGTTCCCCAGATCGGCGCTTTGGAGATGGATGGTGCCTCCGGAAAACACATTGCCAGTACCAGCGGTGCTCGTTTGTCATAAACCTGAAGTGCAGGTAGTTGCTGGGGTGAACTCTAGAGCTGGGCGTCCCTGCTGTAGGTGGTTCGCTGATGAGGAGCAGTCTTGAGGCTGGAGAGGCCCCTCATTAAGGGGAGGCTACTGTCATGACTGATAAAATGCACTAGTAACCTTTTTTTTCCTTAAGCTGTGGTGCTTAAAGATAGTTTTGCCCCCGGTGGCCATTAGGGTCATTGCACTGTGGTGGCTTCAGTCCTAGTTTTGCCCAGGTGGCCGATAGGGTCATTGCACTCTGGTTTCTTTAGTTTAGTGCATGTGATTATAAAGCAGGTGTGATTGCTCTGGCTCTGCTATAAAAGAGTGTCAGGTGTTGCAATCACGGTTGGTGAAAGTGGTCAATTCCAACCATCCTTGGTGGAGGAAGGAGCTAGAGAGTTCCTTGCAGCACAGTCAGTCCTGGTGTGGAAGGAGTCTGAGGAGATTTCTTTGCAGCTCTGTCAAAGCTTGGTGGCAGCTATTCAGGAGGAAAGCTGCATTCTGGTGGTGGACTCTGTTGCTGGGAGCAAGAGCAACAGAGCAAAGCTAAGTGGTGTTTCCTTGTTTTTATTTTTCCCTGGTGTGTATAAGTACAGCAGTGGGGCCAGTGGCTGCACCACCCAGCTCCCTAGCAAGGGATAGGTGTAGGGTGTGCTAGGGTGACAGGTTCCGGCTCGGCGACAGGTGAGGAGCCTGTATAGGGAACGTTAGGAGTGTGAGGGACACTGACTCAGGGGCGTGCAGGAGGTCTCCACGTCCCTGTTCCCTATCGCAGGGCCCACCATTGTAACTGTTTCCCCTTCCCCCGTGTCTTGTTGTTTTAGTACCGGCCTGCGAGTCGTGTCACACAGGACAGTTACTCGTGCCAGTTTTGTTGTTTTAGTTACCGACCTGCGGGTCGTGTCAAACAGGACGGGTTCACGTGACAGAGGGGAAGTGACAGGACATGTTTGGAGCATCTCCTGTCAGGAGGAGTTGCTGGGCTGATTGACTTTGAAGGAAAGCTCCCTGAAGAGTGGTTCTTCTAGAGGCATGGGTGGAGAGTGCTCCCTGTGGGGCTCGTCCCACGCTGACAGCCGTCAGGTGGGGGAAGAATCCAGGTTGCAGAAAGGTCTCAGCCCCTAGCCTAGTGGAATGTACATGGTGACTTAACTAGCAAGCTGACAGCTGTGGCTACTTTATGGGCCACAGTGAATTACCACAGTGAATTACCACAGTTATCTTCGCCAGAAATGCAGCCACATAGGATCAAAGAAATGTATGAGTCACGTTATCTGACAGGATCTGCGGCAGCTGGCCTGGGACACTGACTGTGAGATGCTGAAAGGAAGGAGAGTAGGAGGCAGCATTGTGGAGACGGCCAGGGAAGGTACAAACTGACAGGGAGTGCTGGAAGGGTGTACTTTATTTTGCCTGGGAGATGACTGGACCCCCTTGCCTGGAGGACTTAGCACTAAAACGGGCATCTGTATCGCGAACAGAACTGTGAGTAAAGTCTTGGAAGTGCATTCAACTGCGTCATCTGTTTCCTTCGTGCGGCATCAACCCGGCACTGCTTCAATTTTCACTCCCCACTACATCAACACCTCAAAAGCTACTCTCAATGGCCCTGGGACTGCTGCTTTGCCTGTGGAGAGCCATTTTCACCTCAGCTGCGTCATACCAACGGTCCCAAGGGAACGGCATTGCAGCGCTGGTCGCCTCTGACCAGAATACTACAGGTGGCGTCACGAATCACATATAAACTTTATTCTCATTTAATTACACACTAAATTACATGACCGCCTGGGGCCACGGACTGGGTCACTGCCACTGTGACATTTCCCAATGAAGTTAGTCAAGGTGCACATACTCAATATTGAATAAAATTTTGTTTCCATTTTTTCATATCTACCAATTCTGTAATTTACATACTTTAATTCCATGACTTTTCTTTGTTGCAATTCTAATGTTGCAATTCTAATGTTGAGGAGTGTGTATACTGGCTGTACACATTGCCATTTGATGTAATTTCTTAGCGTACATACGAGATAAGTATGTATAAGAAATTATTAGAATACTTCAGCAGTGTTTTCATCAGCGATTACTGCTTTTATTTCTTGGCCACGATGGCCTTTGTTCACTGCAATTGCTGTCAGTTATTACACATGTAGCTGCAGCTACAGCCACAAGATGGCAGAGCATAGTCTATTTTACTTATGTATCTAAATTTCCTTCAATCACTATTTAACACAAATGCGACTTGTCCTTTATACAGCTGATGTCTGAGATGGATTATTGTTCTAATATGATTTTGAATTGAAGAATAAAGAGCAATGGGACATGTAAACAAAAGACAAGCTGCTAATATTAATTAAATATAAAGGATTCACTCTACCTGCCAGTACCATTGCCACTTATTTTTGTGGTAAAATATAGCCTAATTTGCTTTAACCTAAAGAACCTGATATCAGCATGTCATCTAATATTGAGAATAAAGTAGACCTTCTCCGACAGCAAGATATATTAATGTACACAAAATATTTGCTTTAAAAAACTTGTTGATACAAAGGACAATAAAGGGTGATTGTATATCATCGAGTAGTATTTATATAAAATTACATTGTGTGCTCTCTAAGGAAAGGAGATTTTGAAAGTGCAAAGTGCTGCAGTGCGGTGGTTGCGACTGAGCTGCTGCCGGGTGCGCTCTGACACTTTGCAGACAAGTGGTCTCCCAGTCCCAGTATGCCGTTGTCACACACAGTGTGGGAACACTAAGCGCAACACGAAGGGATGAGGGGAAGGAAGCACAAACGCTAGGGAATGGGGGAGTGGAGACCCCTAGACAGATTTAATAGCATCCTGCCTACCCTACCATCCCTATATTGGTTACACACCAATCGCCTAGCAGGAAACCTAAGCCCTGTACATTCCTAGAGCTAGGCCCTGAATAGGAAAGGGGGTGAGCACTGGTCAGTCACTGTACACTAAAGGCAAGAAGGGAGACAAACAAGGGTGGAGAAACTTAATTTGAGAGGAAGTAAGCCGACTGCTATGGCTCCAAGCCTTCACAAAGGAAAATGTGAATATCACCGGTGGCCCCCTGAAGCAGACTGAGAGTCTATAAACACCCAGGTCCATGTCTGTCAATTAAAGCCGGACGGAGTTTGCCACTGGGTCCAAAAGTCAGAAGGATTAAGAAGGCGTCTGCAATGCCAAAAGCAGAGACCGTCTGCAGCCAGATGCAGAGTGACTGTCTGTTGCATCTGACACACCCATGGCAGCCATAGGGTGTGGGGGCATCACACTCACTTGTAGGCCGCAGGCCTCTACTGTCTCCAGGCTTCCATCTTCAGGAGCTGCTGTACACAATGCATGGGACACCAGGTTTGTTGTAACATTCAAACTTTTATTGGTCAGTTCAAGTTTATCAGGTGGTGACAGGTGGGAAAAGGCACTTCCTTGCTCTTTTACCTGTGTTTTTGTCCTTTAAATTACTACTGTGTTTCTGAAAAAAATTACCAAATTCGAAGAAACTTTATATTTTGACTGGTAGGAGTTCTGCCATTCTAGCTCTGGCTTGTGATGTAATTGAACTTATTTTCAAATTATACATTAATCCTCTTACCAATTGCTATTTGAAAATGATTTTAGAATAGTACTTCAGCTACATAATGTGTACAAAATACAATCCTTTGGCATGTAATTCGGTTATAAAAAAATCAATAATCGTTTTTCTATTACAGACGGAAAATTGTGAAATCGAAATGAAAAATGATAGGAACTGTAACCATGCATTTTACATAGTAAAAAATGGATCATGGGTTTCTAATACAATGCTTTGCCTACTGTTAGAGACAGCGGCTGCACTATACAAACAAACATTGGGCACAGTGAAAATACTGAGTGCTTTTCTGGCCCTTTGCCACTCTTTAATGACTCAGCAATGAAAACAACATGGACTCATTCATAGGTGAAACTATTTGTATTACATTAGCTTTTCATCTCCCTTTTCTGTTTGAAAGTATGTTTTATGTGTATTCTAGTTGAATTAATAGAAGCAAAACTGCTCTGCCAACAAGCTATCCAGTTATATAAGCCAAGTCTACTTTCAAGGTAATAGTAACTCCAACGCAAACAATCCATTATTAATAATATGAATATGTGCAACCAAGTGTGGAAAGTATGATCAGGTGTGTATATCCCTTGTTAGTCTAGGGTGTTACTTCTAATAACAGATTAAACACAATCTGCTACTCGACTCATTATAAAAGGATGTTTTTTGGGGACCTACTTTACTTACTTCGAGTTTACTTATAGATCAAGTGGCAGCAAAATATCCATCAATGGATATTCAGTTGGAGAGGAAAGCAAATATGCAATAGTCTTAATATAGATAAAGTATGCGTACAAAATGTAGTGATTTTGTTTAACACAGTGTACAATTTTAGTTGGCATGCTACATTAGAAATCCATAGAAACTAATTTTCTGCTCAGTATGAAACTCCATAGAAGGCCACGTTCACACTATCAGTATTTGGTCAGTATTTTACATCAGTATTTATAAGCCAAAACCAGGAGTGGGACAATCAGAGGAAAAGTTTAAGGCCTCATACCCATTGGCGATTAAAAGAACGGTCCGATTTCTGAACTGGAAAAAAGGGTGGAGTGTTATGCCGGTGTCATGCGATTTCTATGCGATTTTTTGTTTTTCCATCCATTTTCCATCCGTTTTTTTTCCCAGCCAATCTTTTTCTACAGTCATTTACAGGACCATTTACAGTGTTCTATACCACAGAATGGTAATGTATCCGTTTAAAACGGATGGAAAACGGATAGTCCGTTTTTGATCCGTTTTTTTAATCGCACTCATTGACTTGTATTGGCGAAAATCGCTGCAAATCGCAGCAGGCTGCGATTTTTCTCTCATACCGATTTTGGATGAGAAAAAAAATCGCAAGTGAGATGCCACCCATTCACTAAGGCCGGTTTCACATTAGCGCATTTTCAGCGCGCGCACGGCCGGGGGTAGCTCCGCCCCCGAGCCGGCTCTCTGCCCGGCGTGCCCGCCCCTTGCTTGTAGCGCCGCCTACTAGCGGACAGCGGCGCCTGCGATCGGCGCACCCTATCTTTAGCATAGGGTGCGCAGATCGTGTGCAGGCCGTGCGCTAGTTGCGCTTTGACCTGCGCTGCGCACTTTTGACGGTGCGCCGTGCGCGCCAAAATCAAACTTTTCGGATTTTGGCGCGCACGGCGCACCGTCAAAAGTGCGCAGCGCAGGTCAAAGCGCAACTAGCGCACGGCCTGCGCACGATCTGCAAGGGGCGGGCACGCCGGGCAGAGAGCCGGATCGGGGGCGGAGCTACCCCCGGCCGTGCGCGCGCTGAAAATGCGCTAATGTGAAACCGGCCTAACATTGGTCAGAGTGCAATCCGATTTAAAATCGGATTGCAATCGTCCGATTTTATCGCCAGTGAGTATGAGGCCTTAGGGTATGTTTCCATGGTCAGTAAACACTGCAGGTTGAACGCTGTGTACATCCGCAGCATCCAACCCCCAGCGTCCAGCTGTTGCAGCATAGTGGATGGGATTTCAACAAATCTCATGCCCACTATGCATGCAGGGATACCTCCGGCTTACCTGCAGAGATTGACATGCGGTGCGTTTTTCCAGAGCGCAGCATGTCAATTTATGTAGCGGAGACACTCAGTCTCCGTTGCGTAAATTACCCATAGACTTTCATTAGATGCAGTAAAACCACATTATCTTTCTAGTCACATACGTATTAAGTGCGGGAACACAGCTTAATAACCAAATTACTCTACCAAATTACTCTATTGGATAACTTTTTGTGATAAATATTGATACCATTTAAGGGAGACTATTACCCCTATGGATTAGGGGTGTGACGCAGCGACCGGAGTCATTTGTGAGGGTCGCTATGTGTCCCCCAGGATACGCTCAGAAGCGTATTAGATCCGCTGGAGTGCCTTGTGGTCACAGCAGTGTGCCTGTGACTCACAAGGTGGAATAAAAGTAAGTTGACCCTGGTCAAGTTATTTTTGACCAAGGAGTTTATTCAGGAAAACCCGGTATGGGCTTTTATTTTTCAAACGGACTGCAGGAAGGTAGTAAGGTCTGGTCCGTTTCCTCCAGCCCAGGTCTTATAAGTGGCTTGTGGCCACAGATTGGAAAAAGGAAAAAAAAACCCTGTAGGAAGGGCTTTTGGGTGTGTCAGTTCTGGCTTGCACAGACACAGAGCAGTGGTATGCAGAGCATTCCCTGTGTGAGGCAACACAGGGCCAAGCTGAGCCAAAAGGTCTGGCACCCCTTGCATACCCGGGCAGCGCGGTTGCTCACGGCAACTGTCCATGGACTGTTTTGTTGCTTCCCGGCTGCGATCCGGAGGATACAGCGTGTTGTGCACTGTGTGAGGTTTTTTTGGACATTAACCACACTTTTGTTTTTGAACTTGCCTGGGTCACTGCCTCATCACTGCATAGCGTGGACACCGCTGCTTTACACTTGGTTGGAGAATGTGGGCAGTGTGAACTGAGGCATACCCAAAGCGTGCTGCATGTCATATATTAGGCCTGCAACGCTGCAGCTTAAGTCGACTGATAAGATAAAGGAAGTACTGAGACAGTTGGCCGCCTCGCAAGTGCGACAGCAGAAGCTGCAAGAGGAACAGCAGCTACAGTAGCAGCAGCAGACCAACAATTTAATTCTGCAGCAGATTGTGGCTCTGCAAGAGGCAGGTTCCCCAGCCACCACATACTGATCGGAAGCCCGGTACAAGGTCCACTCAGCTCTGAGGAAGATGGCAAATGAGGACGACATGGAGGCTTTTCTCACCATTTTTGAACGCACTGCGGAGCGAGAGAGCTTGCCGGTGGCTCAGTGGGCTGAGGTGGTGGCCAACTTTTTGACGTAAGGTGCACAAAAGGCCTACCTTGACATCAGTCGGGATGATGCCCTGGACTATGGGAAGCTGAAAGGTGAGATCCTTGCCTGACTGGGGGTTAATACATATGTGCGGGCCCTATGGGTGTTCCAGTGGTCCTTTTCTGAGACTTGCCCTGTCTGGTCTCAAGCTTATGACTTACTGCAACTGGTGAAAAAATGGCTACAGCCTGAGACTTTAACCCCGATCCAGATGGTATAGAGGGTCGTAGTTGACCGGCTGGTGAGGGCCCTGCCAGCCACCATACAGTGTTGGGTGGGGTAAGGGGACCCGGGTCCTCTGGACCAGGTGGTAGGACTGGTTGAGCGGTATACAGCCACTCAAGACTTTATACGGGACACTGCCCCACTTTGGCTGTCACGTAAGGCCCCGTCAGCTCAGGAGCTTGGGAAAAATCCACAACCTTCCACCAAGGCCCATATGGATCGTGCCCGTACTGAGGGGATATCTCGGAAGGAGAGTGTAAACCGCCCCGTGTCCCCTAACGTGGCCCCAAGATTCCCTCATGCCCCAGTTCTTAAGTCTCGAATGCACGAGTTATAAGAGCCTGGACAAGTGGTTGCTAACTGCCCCCTAACAACCGAACCCATGGACTGCAGGTATACCTGCCGGGTATCTATGTATGTTCAGCTAGTCTGCACTGCCACTACAGACCCTGCTGGTACCGAACCTCAGCGGTGCGACGTGCTCATTAATGGGTACCAGACGGACGCTCTCCTGGACTCCGTGAGTTTGGTGACCCTGGTACATGGCCAAAAAGACATTAGAGAGCATATTACAGTGGTTTTTCCGGCCTGGTGTCTATGTTGAGGTCAAAAGGTATTGCGACACATGTCCGGAGTGCCAACTAACCTCACCCACCACGAACTACCGGAGTCCATTGGTGCCTCTGCCCATTATAGAGGTACCTTTTGAGCGGATTGCGATGGATCTGGTAGGACCATTAGTAAAATCCGCCAGGGGCCACCAGCACATATTTTTAGTCGTAGATTACGCCACCCGGTACCCAGAGACGATACCACTCCGCCACACTTCGGCTAAACTAATAGCCCGTGAACTATTCGCCATGTTCTGTTGCCTAGGGCTACCCAAGGAGATCCTTACTGATCAAGGTACTCCATTTATGTCTAAGGTGACCAGGGAGCTGTGTAAGCTGCTCCAAATTAAACAGCTACGTACGTCGGTGTACCATCCACAAACCGACGGGTTGGTGGATAGGTTTAATAAGACCCTCAAAGCCATGCTAAAAAAGGTAGTCGCCAAGGATGGGAGGGATTGGGACATGTTACTGCTCCATCTAATGTTCGCCATTCGCGACGTACCGCAGGCGTCCACGGGGTTCTTCCCATTTGAGCTATTGTACGGCAGGCACCCAAGAGGACTGCTGAATGTAGCCAAAGAGACGTGGGAACAGGAGCCCACTCCACATAAGTGTCATCGAGTATGTGACAAAAATGCAGGATCGGATTGCGGTCATCCGGCCCATAGTAAAGGAGCATCTGCTGGATGCCCAGGCCACTCAGAGCCGTGCGTATAATAAAAGGGCCACGGATAGAAGGAGACCGGGTGTTGATATTAGTACTCACCCCAGAGAGTAAACTCATGGCCAAGTGGCAAGGGCCTTATAAGATATGGGGGAAAGTGGGGGAAGTGAATTATAAGGTGTACCAACCAGGGAAAAGGAAAGCCGAGTAGCTGTATCATGTAAACCTGCTAAAGGCCTGGAAGGACCGAGAATGTTTGGTTACAGAGGCAACTCCAGTCTTACAAACAGGGGTCCCTCTGGCTCTGGCCAAGGACACAGCTGGGTGTGAGGTAAAAGTAAATGACGCCCTCACAAAACAGCAGTGATGGGAGGCTCGAGCTTTGGTGCAGCAGAATATGGATGCATTCTCAGAGCTGCCGGGGCGAACCTCAGTGATACAGCATGACATTGTTACCGAACCCCAGGTAAGGGTACGGATGAAACCATACCGAGTGCCAGAAGCCAGGAGGCAAGCGATAGCGGCTGAAGTGAAGCAAATGCTTCAATTGTGAGTCATTGAAGAGTCCCGGAGTGAGTGGGCTAGCCCCATTGTGTTAATACCTAAACCGGACGGGTCGTTACGCTTCTGTAACGATGTCAGAAAGTTAAATGAAGTGTCAAAATTTGACCTCTACCCAATGCCTTGGGTGGACAAGCTAATTGAAAGACTGGGAAAGGCCCAGTACTTCACCACGCTCGACCTCACCAAAGGGTACTGGAAGGTTCCCCTGAAAGAATCGGCTAAAGAGAAGACTGCATTTATCACACCAGAGGGTCTGTTTCACTATGTTGTCTTACCCTTTGGGTTACATGGGCCTCCGACCACATTCCAGAGGCTGATGGACATAGTGTTAGAACCGCATTGACCTATTTAGATGACATAGTCATCTTTATTACCAACTGGAAGTCCCACCTGTCCCAGGTAGAAGCCATGTTAGAGTCGCTCCGAATGAATCCAAAGAAATGTGCGATAGGGATTACAGAAGCTCGGTACTTGGGTTACGTGATCGGTCGCTGAGTGATCAAACCCAAGTAAACTAGATCGAGGCCATCCAAAACTGTCCCAAGCCCTCAAGTACTAAGCAGGTGAGTTCATTCCTTGGCATCATTGGTTACTACTGCTGGTTTATACCCAATTTTGCTGGGGAATAGGCACCCATAATGGACCTCTTAAAAGGTAAAAGGATAGTGATGGTCCGATGAAATTCTCAGGCGGAAAAAGCATTCCAGTCCCTGAAGTTGGCGTTGTGTGGACAGCCGGTCCTCATCAGCCCCGACTTCAAGAAGACCTTTATTGTACAAACCGATGCCTCGGAGGTAGGTTTAGCAGCGGTGCTGTCGCAAGAGGTGAACGGGGATGAGCATCCAGTCACCTACTTGAGCAGGAAACTGACCCCGGCAGAGAAAAATTATAACATAGTGGAGAAGGAGTGCTTGGCAATTAAATGGGCCTTGGAGTCCCTACGCTATTATTTGCTCGGGCATCAATTTCGTTTGGTAACAGACCATTCGCCCTTCGTCTGGATGAGAAACGCAAAAGAAAGGAATGCCTGAGTCACCAGATGGTTCCGGTCCCTACAAAACTTCAGTTTTCAATAGAACATAGGGCAGGGAGATCACAGGGAAATGCTGATGCCCTGTCACGGGCCCCCTGTATGGTGACAAATGTTCAATCCCACAAGTTTGAACAGAGGGGGGGTATGTGAGGCAGCGACCGGAGTCATATGTGAGGGTTGCTATGTGTCCCCCAGGATGCGCTCAGAAGCGTATTAGATCCGCTGGAGTGCATTGTGGTCACAGCAGTGTGCCTGTGACTAACAAGGTGGAATAAAAGTAAGTTGAACCTGGTCAAGTTATTTTTGACCAAGGAGTTTATTTAGGAAAACCCGATATGGGCTTTTATTTTTGAAACGGACTGCAGGAAGGTAGTAAGGTCCGGTCAATTTCCTCCAGCCCAGGGCCTGTGGCCACAGATTGGAAAAAGGAAAAAAAAAACCTGCAAGAAGGGCTTTTGGGTGTGTCAGCTCTGGCTTGCACAGACACAGAGCAGTGGTCTGCAGAGTGTTCCCTGTGTGAGGCAACACAGGGCCAAGCAGAGCCAAAAGGTCTAGCACCCCTTGCATACCCTGGCTGCGCGGTCGCTCACGGCAACTGGCCACGGACTGTTTTGTTGCTTCCCGGCTCCGTTCCGGAGGATACAGCGTGTTGTGCACTGTGTGAGTTTTTTTGGACATTAACCACACTTTTGCTTTTGAACTTGAGCTTAGGTCACTGCCTCATCACTGCATAGCGTGGACACCGCTGCTTTACAGGGGTTATTTGGATAAATTGGACTTTTTCTTTGTGTGATTAAACAATTGCCAGAAAGTCAGGAGGAGGACCAGGGTGCGGAAGTGGAAGAGGAGGTGGTGGATGATATAGTAAGTGACCCAACCTGGCAGGAGGACATGCAGAATGAAGACAGCAGCACACAGGGGGAGGGAGGCATAGCACCCCAACAGGCAGGAAGAAGCAGTGTGGTGGGCGCAGACAGAAGACGGGCAACCGATCCCCGTAACACCAACACATCTGAAGTTGCCGGTACAAATGTTAGGTCTTCCCGAGCCTGGTTGCTTTTTAAAGACTCTGCCGATAACCCCAAACAGGCCATTTGCACCACCTGCCATGCCCACATCAGCAGGGGTAGCAAAACTACCAGCCTGACCACCACCAGCATGATCAGGCACATGGCAGCAAAGCACCCGATTTTGTGGGCCGAACCCCAGGGTCCAGGAACACTGTCTGTGGGGGTTTTAGGAAGTTTCGCCCCCAGCAGTTCGCCCCCAGCATTTCGCCCCCAGCAGTTCGCCCTCAGCAGTTCGCCCCCAGGTACACTTCGCCCCCGAACATTTCGCCCCCAGCATTTCGCCCCCAGGTTGTTTCGCCTCCACACATTTCGCCCCCAGCAGATCGCCCCAGATGTTTCGCCCCTGGATGTTTCACCCCCAGCAGTTCGCCCCCGGATGTTTCGCCCCCAGCAGTTCGCCCCCAGATGTTTCGCCCCCAGCAGTTCGCCCCCAGATGTTTCGCCCCCAGCAGTTCGCCCCGGATGTTTCGCCCCCAGCAGTTTGCCCCCGGATGTTTCGCCCCTGGATGTTTTGCCCCCAGCAGTTTGCCCCCGGATGTTTCGCCCCCGGATGTTTCGCCCCCAGCAGTTCGCCCCCGGATGTTTCACCCCCAGCAGTTCGCCCCCGGATGTTTCGCCCCCAGCAGTTCGCCCCCAGCAGTTCGCCCCTGGATGTTTCGCCCCCAGATGTTTCGCCCCCAGCAGTTCGGCCCCTGCTTTTTGCCCCCAGATGTTTCGGCCCCAAATTAGGCAGGGAATTTCGGCCTTGTGTTTTAGCCCTAAGACCGCTTTCACAGTAGCCACTTTCCCAAGTGCTAAGCACTGGAAAATCGCTAAGAAGATTGCCAATTTTGAATATACTAGATGGTGGCCCGATTCTAACGTATCGGGTATTCTAGAAGGCACAGCCACGTGGTATGTTGCACAGGTTATGTAGTATATTGGACACATAGTATAAAGGACAGCCGACGTAGTATTTTGGACAGCGCACATAGTAAATTGCACAGTCCACGTAGTAAATTGCACAGTTCACGTAGTAAATTGCACAGTTCACGTAGTAAATTGCACAGCGCACGTAGTATATTGGCCAGCCAACGTAGTATATTGCACTGGTCACGTAGTATATTGCACTGTCCACGTAGTCTAGGAATGTGGGCACTATATTCGTGTTTAAAAAAAAATAATAAAGATATACTCACCTCAGCCACGGGCCATGAAGTCCTCGCGCCTCTCTGCAGTGCTGGCGGTGGCTTCCGGTCTGAGCGTAGGACCTGCGATGACGTCGCGGTCACATGACCATGACATCATCGCAGGTCCTGGATGCATAGCATCGTTCGGACCGGAAGGCACAGCATGCATCGGAGAGCGGCGCGGAGGACAGCGCGACGTTGGAGGGGGTGAGAATAACTTTTTTATTATTATTATTTTTAACATTACATCTTTTCACTATTGATGCTGCATAGGCACCATCAATAGCGAAAAGTTGGTCACACAGGGTTAATAGCAGCATTAACGGAGTGCGGTACACCGCGATCGTTAACGCTGGCATTAAGCCTGTGTGAGCGGTCAGTGGTGAGTGCAGGGCAGTGAAGCAGCGGCTATTTTTATGGCAGACTGTGACCGTCGTTGATTGGTCGTGGGCGTTTTGCCACGACCAATCAGCGAATTGGATTTACATGACAGACAGACGCCGCGACCAATGAATATACGAATAAAACGTTACAGACAGAAAGACGAAAGTGACCCTTAGACAATTATATAGTAGATAAGACAATGGCTAGAAAAGCAAGGTGTTGTTTCGGACAGCTCTTTTTATGTTATTACAGGAGCTATTTTTGAGCACTTAGCGTTCATCAATAGCCTGTATCTTATGGGTCATTACCGAGAGCGCTCACAAAAGCGCTCTGAAAAATGCCAGTAAAGCACGTGCTTTGGAGTTCTAAAACAGTGGCAGCAAAAGGGTGCTTTCACACTTCCGCTACATATGCACTACAGGCCGCCCGTTCGCTTCTGTAATGCTGCATACCGCTAACCTGCAGCGGAATGAAAAGAAGAAAATGCTCTTCTTTTTGTTCTGACACTGATAGCGGAATGCGGCATTACGAAAGCGAACGGGCGGCTGCAGATCGCGGAACCCAGCCGTTCACTTCTATGGGCAATGCAAGCGGAATGCCAGCATTCAGCCAGCATTGCCCCGGGGTCAGCTGGATGTCAGATCCAGAGCGGATCGACCTCTGGCGGCCACAAACACAAGTGTGAAACCACTCTAAAATTACAGTGTGCAAGAGGCCTAAAATCTAAACAATTTTGAACTTTTACCTGACCCAGCACTGACCTGCTTTGTTGCAAGTTTTGTTGCAGATGTAACAAGTAGCAGGTCACATGTCCTGCAAGTTACATTAGACTAGCTTTTATTCCATCTGTACATCAGAATATAGCAGTGTCTGAAATCTCCACAAAGAGAGAAGTGTACTGCCACAAAAAATCAGTCAGCTTCCACAGCAATTCACTTTCTACAACTATGAATTCAGTTCTGTCCAAACGTGGAAGGAGGAAGTTGGTCCATGAGAATCACATTTACTTATTTTCCAAACGAACCGCTGATGATGTCCATTCCATCTGGGTATGTGAAAAATGGTCGACTTGCAAGGGACGTGTTTGGACCAATGAAGAATCTGGCGAAGTTGTGAAAGTAGTCAATCTTCACAATCACGCAGCACAAGCTGCAAGACCTGAAGCAATCCGACTTGGTAATGAGGCTGTGACCAGGGCAAGGACAACACAGGAGACACCACAACAGATTCTCACAGACGTCGTTTCAGGAGCCCATTCTAATGTTGTAGCACATCTCCCAAGGAAAGCATCACTGAAGAGAACAATACGATTAGCAAGGCAACTTGGCAATATCCCAAGGTTACCTCAAACCCTTGATCAACTTGTTATCCCCTTGGAGTTCCAGGAGATCAGTATTGATGGTGTCCAGCAGCAGTTCCTTCTGCATGACTCTGGTAAGCTACTTAACCATTTAACATTGTATTAAAACAATTCCATTCCATTCAATTCTATCCAGATATTTGTTGAGAATCTCTCTCAGGCAAAACTAACAGGTCAAGGAAATTCTTATCCTCTCTTGCTGACAACTTTATCTTCCAAAAGGTAGGGGAGAAAACAAGGGGAACTGCTACCTTGGATCTAATCCTTATAAACAGGGAGGAAATGGTTAAGGAGGTAAAAGTGGCTGGGACCCTAGGAGGTAGCGACCATGCTATTTTAGAATTTTGGATAACTAGAGGCGGAAGACCTGTGAAGACACAGACGTCAAGGTTAGATTTCAGAAAGGCAGATTTTAAGGGATTCAGAAAGAGAATTGGAGGGATCCAATGGCTGGATATCCTTAAAGACAAAAATGTCCTGGAAGGATGGGAAATCTTGAAAAATAAAATTCTCAAAGCACAGTTGTTAACAATTCCGAAAAGAGGGAAGAATAGGAAGCATTTAAGGAAACCAGGTTGGATGAACACAGAACTTAAGCACATGCTAAAAAGGAAGAAAACAATGTTTATAAAATGGAAAGAGGGAGGCATATCTAAAGAAGAATATAATGCTGTCTGCAGAACCTGCAGGGCACAAATCAGATTAGCTAAAGCTGATAATGAATTGAGGCTTGCAAGAGATGTCAAAAACAATAATAAAGGATTTTGGGGATATGTCAAAAGTAAAAGAAAAGTCAAAGATGCTATAGGATTTTTACAGGATGAAAATGATGAAATGGTAAGACAGGATGTTGAGAAGGCTGAACTTTTAAATTCCTATTTTTCATTTGTTTTCTCTCAGAAAGGAAATGTAACATCAACTGTTCTTCACTGTCCTATTAAGGGAATAGAAGAACCAAGGATATCTATAAACAGAAAGATAGTGAGGAAACACTTAGCTAACCTAAATGAATTCAAGTCTCCAGGTCCAGATGAATTACACCCCAGAGTACTGAAGGAGATAGCAGAAGAAATTTTTGAACCCCTCTCCATAATCTTTGAAAATTCTTGGAGAACAGGAGAAGTGCCAGAAGACTGGAGAAGAGAAAATGTTGTTCCTATCTTCAAAAAGGGGAAGAAGGTGGACCCAGGCAACTATAGGCCGGTGAGTCTGACTTCTATACCAGGAAAGATCTTTGAACAAATTATTAAACAACATATATGTCAGTACCTGGATAAGAATGAAGTGATTAAACAGAGTCAGCATGGGTTTGTAACTAATAAGTCATGTCAGACTAACTTAATTTCCTTCTATGACGGAATCACTGATTGGGTGGATCAAGGAAATGCTGTAGATATAGTATATCTTGACTTCAGCAAAGCATTTGACAAAGTCTCTCATACAATCCTTATTGAAAAAATGACTAAGTATGGAATAGACAAGGCAACTGTTAGGTGGATTCATAACTGGCTTAGTGATCGGACCCAAAGGGTGGTTGTAAATGGCTGCACATCCAGTTGGAAGAATGTCTCAAGTGGGGTACCACAGGGCTCTGTCCTGGGCCCTGTATTGTTCAACATCTTTATCAATGATTTAGATGAAAGAATTGAGGGTAAACTGATTAAATTTGCTGATGACACAAAGCTAGGAAGGATAGCTAATACTAGAGAAGAGAGAGAGAGGATTCAAAAAGATATAAATAAACTGGAGAAGTGGGCAGCAACTAACAGAATGGTTTTTAACAGGGAGAAATGCAAAGTACTACATCTGGGCAATAAAAATGAAAAAAGCATATACAGAATGGGAGGAATAGGGCTAAGTGACAGCACATGTGAAAAAGACTTGGGTATACTAATAGATCACAGACTGAATATGAGTCAACAGTGTGATGCAGCAGCAAAAAAGGCAAATGCAATTCTAGGAAGTATTAAAAGAAGCATACAGTCTAGATCATGTGAAGTCATTATTTCCCTCTACTCCTCTTTGGTCAGACCTCATCTGGAATATTGTGTCCAGTTTTGGGCACCACATTTTAAAAAAGACATCAACAAACTGGAGCAAGTTCAGAAAAGAGCGACCAGAAGGGTGACTGGTCTGCAAACCCTGTCTTATGAGGAAAGGTTGCAGGATTTGGGAATGTTTAGTTTGCAAAAGAGAAGACTGAGAGGAGACTTAATAGCTATCTACAAATATCTAAAGGGCTGTCACATTGTAGAAGGATCAACTTTATTCTCATTTGCACAAGGAAAGACTAGAAGCAATGGGATGAAACTGAATGGGAGGAGACACAGATTAGATATTAGAAAAAACTTTTTGACAGTTAGAGTGATCAATGAGTGGAACAGGCTGCCACGAGAAGTGGTGAGTTCTCCTTCAATGGAAGTCTTCAAACAGAGGCTGGACAGACATCTGACTGGGATGATTTAGCGAATCCTGCTTTGAGCAGGGGGTTGGACCAGATGGCCCAGGAGGTCCCTTCCAACTCTACGATTCTATGATTCTATGCATAATTATTGCAAAGTTTATTTTGCACAAATGTGAAAAATGCTACACTATAAGGTGCTGATATAAAATACTATGTGATTTTTGCCTTCAAGGGAAACTTTGAGGGTAATATAATGTAGTGAGGCCTACTGATTCCAACTAGTGTTGGCCGATCACTGGAAAGATAGGATCATGTCGGGCTGATCATACCGAAAGACTGGAATTAATTCAGATCCAATCTCCAGAGCTAGATGTAGATATATATATATATATATATATATATATGCACACTGTACGCCCGAACAGTGTGTGTGTATATGTATATATGTGGGTGGGTGATGGTGGTCTGGCACTTTTGGAACTTTGAAATGCAGTAAAGTATTTGTATAGGACTTCAGCAGCGCGGAGGTCTTTCTTCATGGATGCATGTTAAGTACAGGCGGAAGCCAACCCCTGCTCTAGCAGCACACTGAGTCCTCAGCAACAATCTCAGTTGAGCCACTCTTCTTCCAGCTTTCTTGCATATATATAATGGCCCCAAGCTGCGCTGTTAAAAAGTAAACAAACCCAGTTATTCAACTCTCTCTCCGGTGTCCAGCGCTGTCTACGGCGGTGCAGGGAATTCCGAAATCCCAACGCTATGCATTCTGGGTTGTGCATCACCACCTCTGCACATGTGCTGGGCTGTTCTGTGACGTGATGTGGTGCCTTCCCAGGACCGTCCACTGTAGTTATAGTACGGCAGGCACAGAGGCGACGATGCGCCGCCCGGATTTCGGGATTCCCTGCACTGCTGGGCTAGGAGCCGGAGCCAGTACTGGACACCGGAGAAAGAGGTGAGTAACTGGGTTTGTTTATTTTTTAACAGCGCAGCCTGGAGCCATTTACTAAAGCTAAATATGCACACACGCTGTACACCCGTATAGTGTGTGTGTGTGTGTGTGTGTGATATATATATATATATATATATATACGCACACTGTTCGGGTGTGTATGCCCGGACAGTGTTTTCAGATTACGGAGGATTCCGATTTCTAATTCAGATCATCATCATGATCTGGCTACAAATCGGATCGTAATTTAAAATAACGATCAGCCTGAAAATCGTAATAAATTACGATCTTCAGTGATCGGACTGGCCAACACTAATTCCAAATATGCAGCATTGTACTGGCCATACCTGTCCTGGATGCTGCCCCGGAGTTCAGCCTCGCCTGTCTGCGGCATGCACGGGCTGAACTGCCATCGCCGGCTGATTCCACGGCTCTCGTAGTTCAATCCTGCAGATCCGTGGACAGGTCGGGCTGAACTCTGGAGCTCAGGTGAGATACGCCAGGATTTGCAGATGCGTTTTGCCTGCTGCTTCCAAGCACGTTTTAAGCACTTTGCAAGCGCTTTGGCAAAACGCTTCTGCAAATAGGGGATGTGGCCAAGCTCTGCTATGGGCGTGGCCATGCCCTGCTATGGCCTAAACCGAGCGTATTTGGCATGGTTTGCAGGCATTTTTCGGGAGGTTTCCCTCTTGCCCATTCCCATTCCTTCCTGGATCCGCCGGAAAATAGCTTTGAAGCTATTTTCCGGTGGGGCGCTTTCCGGCCCCGGCCGGAATCCGCCCGTAACCCGCACCATAGACATGAAAGGGCGGGTTTCAGGCAGGAAACACAGCATGGAATACGTCTGTAAATCCAGCTTGTCTGGATAAAGCCTGAGGTCTCGTGCCCACTGACGGAAGGGGATTGCGGAGCGGCATCTCCGTAGCGGCTGTAATTGTGGTAGCAATTGCAGATCCCACAGGAATCTATTTGTGCCTGCAATTGTGGCCACTATTGTGGTACCCTAATTCTGTATCAAAATCTTCACTGGATTTAGGTGCAGGTTTTAGTGCAGGATTTCAGCCCCTTGTCTGAATGGCTGGAATTTTGTTTGTATAATGGCAGCATACATTGACATGCTGCACTGCATGTTTTTTTTTGTAAACAAAATGTTTTCATCAGCATGTGGATGGGATTTACACATTAATGCTGCATATGACCCCAGCCTAATGGACCATTCAGTTATGCCTTAGGCCAAAAGCACACTGGTGATTTTACTGGCATTTTGTGCGTCATGCACAATCCACTCAATGAGACAGCATAGGCAGCGCGGACGTCACGAACGTCCGCGCTGCCCACCCGACGACTAGCGCGCCCATCTGCCTGAATGGAATGCCCCATTCAGGCGGGCGGACCGCCCAGTCGTTCTTTCAGACGTTCAGCCGCACGCCGCGTCTGGATGCGGCTGTCAACTAGACGGCCATTCAGCATGGCGGCGATCGGCCGTGCTAAACGGCCGTCTAGTTGAAGGGTCTAAAGGTACCCTAAAAATGTGACCTATTTCAAGTTTGGAAGTAATTTTAATTTTAAACAAAAATATATAATTTTCCACTGGGACAATATATGTTGTAAAAAACTATAGGTTGGCCCCTTCACACTAGATTTTGCTTCAGTTTTTTTATTATGAAATCAGAAAATCTGGAGCAAAATGTGAGTATTTAATGTGAGATATGAACAGAGTCTTCTGATTAGGATATTTTTTTTGTGAATTTATCCCAAAACTCTGTCTGCTGCTTGTTACACTTTTTCTGTTATTTCCTCTACTAATACTTTCATTTTAAACTAGGAAATGGACACAGCCGTATGTTGATATTTGGAACAAGAGACAATCTCCATCTACTGGCACAAAGTAAAGAGTGGTTTGCTGATGGCATGTTTTTCACTACACCAGTCTTGTTTAAGCAACTTTACACAATCCATGTAGTCCACAGCGGCCTTGTTGTTCCTGTAGTATACGCCTTGCTGACAGACAAGAGCCGTTTTACATACCAGAGGTTGCTGCCAGAGCTGAAGAACTTGCAGCCTGGACTGCAGTCAGACAACCTGATGTTGGATTTTGAACTAGCTGCAATACAGGCATTTGAAAGTGAATTCCCCAACCTTGTGAAGACTGGTTGCTTTTTCCACCTATCACAGTCAGTTTGGCGTAAAGTTCAAAATGAAGGACTCAAGATGCAATACCAAGGTGACCATGAATTTGCCCGTTGGATACGCATGATACCTGCCCTGGCCTTTCTACCACCACAGAATGTTGTGCAATCATTTGAAGAATTGGTGGAAGATCCTGCCTTTCCACAAGAAGCCATACCTATTGCCAACTATTTTGAAGACAGCTATATCGGTCGAATGAATCGCAGAGGACGTCAAGCACCTTTGTTTCCAGTTCAATTCTGGAATGTGTATGAACGAACATTGAATGATCAACAGCGAACAAATAATGATGTCGAAGGATGGCACTGTAGCTTTCGAGAAACATGTGGTACTCTTTTCCAAAATATATACCGGTTCATTAACTGTCTGAAACATCAGCACGAGCTCCATAGTTTTGAAATTATTCAGATAATAGCAGGAAATCCCATCGCTGCAAGAAACAAAAAGTATGCTGCAATTTCAGCAAGGGTTAAACGTATCATGCAAGATTTCAATAATAGAAGCTTGTCTGAGAGGCATTGCCTACAGCTTTGATTTTTAGTTCATGGTCACATATTGTATGTTTTGAGAGCAGTGTTTTTAGCTGTAAAATAATTCAAGCATTATAACCTGTACTTTGTATTTTCTCTTTTTCTCTAATCCTTCCCCTCTATACCTTTTTATGTTTCTTGTTAAAACATTTTTGATATATACAGTTAAAGCATAAGGCTGGTTTCACATTAGCGCTTTTTAAGCGCACGCACGGCCGGGGGTAGCTCCGCCCCCGAGCCGGCTCTCTGCCCGGCGTGCCCGCCCCTTGCTTGTAGCGCCGCCTCCTAGTGCACAGCGGCGCCTGCGATCGGCGCACCCTATCTTTAGCATAGGGTGCGCAGATCGTGCGCAGGCCGTGCGCTAGTTGCGCTTTGACCTGCGCTGCGCACTTTTGACGGTGCGCCGTGCGCGCCAAAATCCGAAAAGTTTGATTTTGGCGCGCACGGCGCACCGTCAAAAGTGCGCAGCGCAGGTCAAAGCGCAACTAGCGCACGGCCTGCGCACGATCTGCGCACCCTATGCTAAAGATAGGGTGCGCCGATCGCAGGCGCCGCTGTGCGCTAGGAGGCGGCGCTACAAGCAAGGGGCGGGCACGCCAGGCAGAGAGCCGGCTCGGGGCGGAGCTACCCCCGGCCGTGCGTGCGCTTAAAAAGCGCTAATCTGAAACCAGCCTAACTCTACAAAAAACATGTTATGTTATAGTACCTGTGCCCATGATATTCATTTCCAAAGGAGACCTTCCAGCAGCTTCACTTCTGTGTGAAAAGTCTCATCCAAGTTATAGCTCCATGTGCTGCAGGATTTCAGTGGTTGCTAAGGAGGTTGTTTCTCCTTAGTAGCAGTACTTGTGGATGGATTATAGAGGGCATGGCTGCACAGGAGCATGCAGCTAACTATATGTTCCCTATGATGTATAAAGGGCTGCTGGTTTACAGCCCTCTGCAAAGCCCCCCTATGTGTTCCGTCCTGTAACGGCTTTACACAGGCAGGGGGGAGCCCTCCTCTTGTCCAGGACAGAGCACATGAGCGGAGGGTGAAGGGGAGCTTTGCAGAGGGCTGTGAACAAGCAGCCCTGAATGTATCATAGGGAGCCAGGATCCGTTCTGCTCCCAAGGGGGCACGACCTCCTTAGTAACCAATGAAATCCTACTATTTTCCTGTCTGTTTGTAAAATTACTCATCTAGAAAACAAAGCTTGAGAATAAAAAAAACTAATTTGATCAGAATTCTATATCTTAGACTCATATGGTGTATTATTAGTGATAAGCAAACCTGCCAATGTTCAGTTCAGGCAGGTCTTTCCCAGATGCGAAAGATCCAGGAGCAAATTGCTAGAGGCAAAACATCCAGGGATGAACTGCTGGGGGCTAAACATCCGGGGGCGAACTGCTGGGGGCGAAACATCCGGGGGTGAACTGCTGGGGGTGAAACATCCGGGGGCGAACTGCTGGGGGCGAAACATCCGGGGCGAACTGCTGGGGTCGAAATGTGCGGGGGCGAAATGTGCGGGGGCGAAACAACCTGGGGGCGAAATGCTGGGGGCGAAATGTTCGGGGGCGAAGTGTACCTGGGGCGAACTGCTGGGGGCGAAACTTCCAACTCCCGTCTGTGGGTGACACCTGTTATGAATGAGTCACCGAAGGAGGAAAAAACAAAAATACAAGCTAAGTCCAGAAAACCGGAGAGGTTGGTAGCTATCGGATTGCAGGCCCCTGATCCCATTCACACAACTAACAGTAGCCGTGGGGGGTTCCTAAGGTGCCCTAGACCCCTCGTTCACAGCCGGAGAACTAAATAAGCCCAAAGAAAGAAAGGGGAAATCTAAACTGCCCCAGAGCAGACCCCAAAGCAATAGACAGCCCCCAACATGTATTGTCAGTGAAAAGCAGATGAAAACACAAACACAGACAGAAAGACAGGTTGAGCAAACGATGGGGCCCAACTAACTAGGAAAGGACAGAAAAGATGCTGGCTGCAATCCGCAAAAATTCTGCCAAAATAATGTCCAACACGTCTGATAGAAAAAAGGCCCTGAAGTCACTAGACTTCAAAATCACTATATCAGCACTCAGGTATATTCTGAAGACTGAGCAAAAGATCAACTTGACCAGAGACAAAAATGGAGCTCAGCCTGTACCAACAAGGGCAGGCAGAACACAAACACTAAGTAAACAGACACAATCTCATGGAAAAATAAGAGAAAAAAACTTAGCTTTCAGAAGACAGGTACTGAACTGGTTTGCAAGAGCTCAGAGCAGAAAGGATCACCAGCAACCCTGCAGGGCATCAGCTGCCTTATATCCACTCAGTGATTCCGGGTGTCCAATCACGCTCCGCCTGTTCAGATGACAGGTTTTTCCCATCCCAATCAATTTCACTACCTCTCTTCACCAGCAGAGGGAGTTCATCAGACATCAACGGTGAAGGGGAAAATGAACTCACAACAGACACCACTGCTTCTTCCGCTGTTGTGCATGGAAGCCAATCTCCTGTCCATGGTGCCAGCGAAGATGTCTCCTTCCTGCACCTGTCGTTGCACACACTCAATTAGCACCATTATCAAGCACATCCACGACGTTGTCCCAGCGCAGCGTTCAGATGAACCTACCCCAGTGCTTGCAACGCAAGTGGAAATACACTGCCAATGCCCCACAGGCCACACTACTAAATTCACATAGTCTAGTCTAGTCTGCTTGCGTTTGAAATGTTGGCTTTCAGGATCATGGAGATGGAAACTTTCTGCAACCTGATGGTGGTGGCCGTCCCAAGGTACTCGGTCCCCAGCCGCCACTATTTCTCCAGGTGTGCCGTCCCCGCATTACACAAGCAAGGGTCCCACAACATTACCCTCAACAATGCTGTTACTGGGAAAGTCCACCTCACCACGGACACGTGGACAAGTGCTTGCGGGTAGGGACGGTACATCTCGCTGATGTCACACTGGGTTAACATAGCGGAAGCCGGGACCCAGTCGGACCGTGGGATGGAACACGTCATCCCAAGGATTGCGGGCCCTACGTCAATCAGGGATACACAGTCTACAGCTCCTGCACCTCCTCCTCATCCTCTTCAGCCTCCATCTCCAAAATGACCACATCATTCCCAATCTCGAAGTACTGCAGCACTGCCTCAGCCAAGCGGCAACAGGCTGTGCTGAAGCTAATATGCTTAAGTGACAAATCTCACAATGCTGAAGAGTTGTGGACAGCTCTGAAAGAGCAGACAGATCTGTGGCTGACACCACTGAACCTACAGCCAGGCATGGTCGTGTGTGACAATGGCCGGAACCTGGTGGCGGCTCTGAGGTGAGGCGAGCTCACACACATACCATTCCTGGCCCATGTGCTTAACCTCGTTGTTCAAAGGTTTCTCAAAATCTACCCAGAGCTGCTGGATCTGCTTGTGAAAGTATGCCGCCTGTGTGCCTATTTTAGAAAGTCAGCTACAGCTTCAGCCGCCCTTGCTGTGCTTCAGCAGTGTTTTGCAGCTTCCAGCTCACCGACTGGTGTGTGATGTCCCCACATGTAGGAACTCTACACTACAGATGTTGGAAAGGATTTGTGAGCAGAAGAGGGCAGTTGTTGACTACCTGCATCAACCATGCCATCGGTATTCAGTTCAGACTCCACACATAAGACCTCAGGAGTGGACATGGATGTCAAACATACAGTATATACCATCCTCCAAAACTTTGAGGAGTCCACCAAGATAATTAGCATCACCATTCCATTCACTGTTTTCTGAAATGCTCTCTGCTCACAATCAAAAAGGACGCATTGCAGGCGGAGCATGATGAGATGGATCAAGGTACCATACAGGGTGATTACACACAGCCCAGCCTCATGTAATCCCAATGTGGATTGGTTGACAATGAGGAAGAGAAGGAGGAGGAAGAACAGGAGCTACTTTCATGCGCTATAGACAGTACTACAAGCAAAACTGTCATACCGTTTGTTCAGCATGCATGGCCTGAGGACAGGGAGGAGGAGGAGAGCATGGTCAGTCATCCTCTTGGTGAGGACACGGAAGTCTTGCCTGTTAGCAGTCTGGCACGCATGGCTGACTTTAAGTTGCGCTGCCTTTCCCGTGACCTTCGTATTCTCAAAATTTTGGGTGAGTCATTACTGGTTGATGACACTACTAGACCCACGCTACAAGTAGAACTTTCAATCTCTTCTTCCAGAGGTAGACAGGTGTACTAAAATGGTGCAGTGCCAGAAGGCCATTGTTGCAGAATTATTAAAAAAATTCCCATGTGAAAACGCTGGCGGCAGAGGTCACAGTTCGTTGTACAACCAAGGAGCACAGGCGAGAAGGACACAACTCCAATCCAGCAGAGGCAGGGGAACACTGGCAAAGTTCTTGGAGAGTTTTCTCAGACCCTCCCATCGCAGTGGGCCTAAGGCATGGGGTACTGTCACAAGGAGTGCAAAGTTTTGGAAGATGCTGGGGGAGTACTTTGCTGACCGTACCAACATCCTCCGTGATTCCTCTGTGCCTTATAATTATTGGGTATCCAATCTGAACACTTGGCATGAACTGGCTCTCCAGGCCTTGGAGGTCCTGGACTGCTCTGCCACTAGCGTTTTGTCAGAGTGTGTTTTTAGTGCCGCTGGTAGAATTATAACTGATAAGTGCATCCGCCTGTCAACTCAAAATGCTGACAGACTGACTCATAAAAATGAACAAGGGCTGGATTGGGCCAGACTTCTCTACACCACCAAATGATAACAGCGAAATATAACCTCAAATCCAGTGTCATTTTTTGGGAGGTGTATTCCCATGCACCTCTTCACACCCACACATGGGTATACACTTCCTGATTTTGGCTATTTGCTGTTATTGTCCTCCTGCTCCTCATCCTCATCAGCCACCACCACCACTAGCTCACCATGGTTGACTGTGGTCCAAGATGCAACAGCCACGTTATTGTGCTAAAGGGTGTTTTTGATGTCTGTAAAAAAATGTTTACACATTATTATTATTATTACTAGCTGAAAAGCCCAGCGCTGCCCGGGCATAGTAACTAACTACGGTTAGTTATAACAAATTATAATGATTATATCTATCTATATATATAAAGCTGAGTGTAGAGCCCGCTCATTCCGCATAGCCACATTCACTATAATATCCCACATCATCCCATCAGCCAGAGCTACCGGACTACTACCCATAATATCCCACATCATCCCGTCAGCCAGAGCCAATGGACTACAACCTCTAATATCCCACATCATCCCATCAGCCAGAGCCACCGGACAACTACCACAAATATCCCACATCGTCCCATCAGCCAGAGCTACCGGACTACTACCCATAATATCCAACATCATCCGATCAGTCAGAGCCACCGGACTACTACCACTAATATCCCACATCATCCCGTCAGCCAGAGCTACCGGACTACTACCCATAATATCCTACATCATTCCGTCAGTCAGAGCCACTGGACTACTACTCCTAATATCCCACATCATCCCGTCAGCCTGGAGTCAGAACCAGAGCGCTGAGTGGAACGGTCCTAACTTCCATACTGGGGATCCCTTTAAGAGAGGCCTGGCGTCAGAACCAGAGCGCTGAGTAGATTTGCCCTGACTTCCATACCAATGATCCCTTTAATAGAAGCCTGGGGTGAGAATCAGAGCGCTGAGGGATTTTCCCTAACTTCCATACAGGAGATCCCTTTAAGAGAGGCCTGGGGTCAGTACAAACCGCAGAGTGGATTTTCCCTCACTTTCATACCGAGGATCTCTTTAAGAGGGGACATAGGTCAGAAGCAGAGCGCTGAGTGGATTTGCCCTAACTTCCATACCGGGGATCCCTTTAAGAGAGCCTGGGATCAGAACCAGAGCGCTCAGTGGATTTGCCCTGACTTGCATACCAATGATCCCTTTAATAGAACCCTGGGGTCAGAATCAGAGCACCGAGGGATTTGCCCTAACTTCCATACAGGAGATCCCTTTAAAAGAGCCTGGGGTCAGTACCAGAGCATTTGAAGGCAATTGCCCTGACTTCCATACCGGGGATCCCTTTAAGAGAGGCTTGGGGTCAGTACCAAAGCACAGAGTGGATTTGCCCTAAATTCCATACCAATGATCCCTTTAAGAGACCCTCGGGTCAGAACCACAGAACTGAGTGGAACTGTCCTAACTTCCATATCGGGGATCCCTTTAAGAGAGGCCTAGGGTTAAAACCAAAGCACTGGATGGATTTGCTCTGACTTCCATACCAATGATCCGTTGGGAAGATGTGCCTACGGGATGGAGGATGAGTGATGGGTATATGGGAACGGGAGGGGGGATATATTTCTGTCATGTGCTCTCTGCTCCTTTCAGGGGGGAAGACAATGGCTGGGAGCTTATGTTCCCAGGGATGCTATATTTCTCCCACCATGTCAGTGTCTGCGGAGGTGTTGTCAAGTGGGAAAACTGTTGGCCATAGCAACCAATCACAGCTCAGCTACTTTTAACCTGCTCTGGTGAAATGAGAGATGCTTAGTGATTGTTTGCAAGGAAAACTGTTGCTCATAGCAACCAATCACAGCTCAGCTTTTCAACAGCTCTGGTGAAATGAAAGATGCTTCATGATTGGTTGGCGATACACACACACATTCATTTTTATATATAGAGATTATTCATATAGCACCATTAATTCCATGGTGCTGTACATGAGACAGGGTTACAACAAAATACAAATATCACTTACAAAACTAACATTGACAGACTGGTACAGAGGGAAGAGGACCCTGTCCTTGTGGGCTTATATTCTACAGGATTATGGGGAAGGAGAAAGTAGGTCAGGGATTGCAGTAGCTTCAATGATGTTGAGGTGGCCGTGTGGTCATTCCAGCTTGTAAGCTTGTTTTGAAGAGATGGGTTTTCAGGTTCCGTTTGAAGGATCCAAATGTGGTTGTAACAACCTTGCCGGCTTCACTGCATGGCCTCCCGTCCCCCACCTGCCTTACACACCAACTTACCCACTACTCCAGGCCATGCTGTGGATTCTGTCTCCTACCAGCTCCATGCTGTATGCCTCTTGACTGCTCTCTGCATGCTTCCTGGCTGTATGCATAGGGGGCGGCGCCAGAACTCTCTGGTTCTTATTGAGTCTGGGTGCACCTGCCTAATTTGTCCCCGGCCAATTGTCAAGAGGTCTTCACTACGTAAGGCATCCTCGCCCATAGGAAGATGCCTGAGCAACACCTTTACTCAGTGTCTTGCTGCGTTGTTGCCAGGTCCTGTCCTGTGTTTTGCCTTCTCTGGAGGCCTGATTCCTCGTCCTGTATCTTGTACCTGTCTGTCTGCCCTCCAGGAGGCAGAATATCCTGGTCTCTGTATCTCTATTCCTAGCCTTGCCTTGTACCTGTCCATCCGCCCTCCAGGAGGCAGAATATCCTAGTCCCCGTGCTATTGCTCCTTGCCTTGTCTCGTACCTGTCCTCTCTGCCCTCCAGGAGGCAGAATATCCTGGTCTCTGTGTCTTTGTTCCTGGACCTTGTCTCATATCTTTAACTTGTCTGAACTCAGTCCTACCTCTATCGGTCTCCTTGTCTGTGGCTCTTTTCCCTGCTATGTCTATAGTTGTGTCCTCTCCGTCTGTCTGTGCCCTGCACCCTTGCGGCTCTGCCTGCTCCGTACTCTTGTGACTCTACCTGTGTTCCACACTCTTGTAGGTCTGCCTGCTCCATACTCTTGCGACTCTGCCTGTGCTCCGCACGCTTGCGAGCCGCACTTGCTCCGCACTCCTGTTGTTCTGATTTGTTCTGCTTCTGCTGCTGCAGAACCTCTTGCTAACTGGAGCTCCTCTCTGCAGCCTTGCGGTTCTTCTCCAGTGTGAACAGGTCCAAACCTGTTCCTTCATACCCATCTATATTTCCATCTTAACAGTTTCTACACCTCCTGTGCGAACAGGACTCTACCTATTCCATACACCACTCCTCCCTGCCCGTGTCCCTGTGCCTTTTGAGTTAGTTCCTGCCCCTCTGTCTCAGCCATGCCCGCCTGCCAGTGTCTCAGCCGTGCCAGCGTGCCCTGTGTCTCAGCCGTGCCAGCGTGCCCTGTCTCAGTCGTGCCAGCCTGCCCTGTGTCTCAGCCGTGCCTGCCTGCCCTGTGTGTCAGCCCATGCCCGCCTGCCAGTATCTCACCCGTGCCCACCTGCCAGTGTCTCAGCCGGGCTTGCCTGCTTACTCGTCTGAGTATCAGCCGTGCTCATCTGCCAGTTGTGCCTGTCACCCGCACCTGTCCTAGTGTTCCGTTTCCTCAAGTGGGATCAGCAGCCATAGCCAGACACCACCCTGGAATGGAACCTGACCGCTACCTGCCACACAAGCCTGACCTCACCATCAGAGTGTCACGTGTACCTGTCCTGTGTGACACGACCAGCAGGTCGGTAACTGAAACAACAAAACTGTCATGTGTACCTGTCCTGTGTGGCACGACCCACAGGTCGGTAACTGAAACAAGACAAAAGGGGAACACCGGGCAAACAGTTACAATGGTGGGCCCTGCAATAGGGAACGGGGACGTGGAGACCTCCTGCACTCCCCTGAGGCAGTGTTCCTGAACACTCCTAACGTTCCCTATACAGGCTCTTCACCTGTCGCCGACCAGGATACCTGAATCCCTCACTAGCCCTGCACCTATCCCTTACTAGGGAACTGGATAGTGCGGACACTGGTCCCACCGCTGCACTAATACACACAAAGGAAAATACACCAAACGGGGGGAAAACAACAAAAGACTTTTCTTTCTCTGCTGCAGTCACCGAGCAGCAGAGTTCTTTACCGAATTAGCTTTCAGCAGTGGCTTGATAACTAAGAGCCAGCTGCTACCTTCACCATCTTTCTCTGCTGCAAACACGAGGCAGCAGACTTCAGCACCAGATTAGCTTTCAGCATTGGCTCGACACCTAAGAGCCAGCTGCTACCTTCACCATCTTTCTCTGCTGCAAACACCGGGCAGCAGAGTTCAGCACCAGATCAGTTTTCAGCAGTGGCTAAACACCTCAGAGCCAGCTGCTAACTACACCGTGGTTGGAATCCACCAAGGACCTGCTATTACCAACACCAGCTGATACACCAGATGACCTTATATAGCAAAGGAGGAGTGGTCACCATCAGCAGAGAAACCAAAGACATGTAATAACCCCAGTGACCACCAGGGGCAAAAGGTAAAGCAAAGAAAACTATCAGACATGTAATAACACCTGTGGCCACCGGGGGCAAAAACCCATATTAAGGCCCCAAAGGCCTGAAAGGAAAAAAAAGGTTTAAATGAGGGAATCCAGAATCTGACACAGATCCAAGAATTGGACTGTGACACAGATGCTCCAGTGAACACCAAGGTAGCAGTCCTTGTCACGTCCCTTCCAGGGTAGTCTGGTTTGTGGCCCGGTGGGGCCACAACCCCCTGGCTCACACCTACCAGTCAGGGCATGAGTGTGACAGTGGTGGATAACCAGACTTGTTGGGGCACAGAAGTCCCGAGGATGGGGGATATTCGGGAGAAGTCTTGAAGGCGAATGGGTGAGGAGCGAGTAAGAGTGGAGGAGAGAAAGAGGTCTTGGGAGGACTGGAGATTACGTTAGGGAAGACAGTGAGAGATTGGTTCGGAAATATACGGAGGAGAAAGGTTATGGATGGCTTTGTAGGTCAGTGTTAGTAGTTTAAACTAGATATGCTGGGAAATTGGCAGCCAGTGAAGGGATTTGCAAAGAGGGGAAGCAGGAATGTAGCGAGGAGAAAGATTAGTTGGGCAGTAGAGTTAAGGATGGACTGGAGGGGTGTGAGAATATTAGAAGGTAGGCCACAAAGGAGGATGTTGCAGTAGTCGAGGCCGGAGCTGATTAGGGCATGCACAAACATTTTGGTAGTGTGAGGGTTGAGGAAAGAATGGATTCTGGAAATATTTTTGAACTGGAGGCGACAGGAGGTGGCAAGAGCTTGGATGTGTGATTTGAAGGGCAGGGAAGAGTCAAGTGTTACTCCAAGGCAGTGGATTTCCGGGACAGGAGAAAGTGCAAATTAATTTATTGTGATAGATAGGTCAGGTAGGGAAGGTATGCGAGATGGAGGAAAGATAATTAGTTCAGATTTATTGATTTATCCACATTGAGTTTGAGGAAGCGAGAGAAGAAGAAGGAGGATATGGCTGACAGACACTTTGGGATTTTGGAGAGCAGAGAGATGACATCTGGGCCAGAGAGGTAGATCTGTCATCAGCATACAGATGGTGCTGGAAGCCATAGGACTTTATGAGTTGTCCCAGCCCAAGGGTATAGATTGAGAAGAGAAGGGGGTCCTACGTCAAAGCCTTGAAGGACACCAACAGAGAGGGGGCGAAATGAAGAGGTAGTATGGGAGTAGGAAACGCTAAATGTACGGTTGGTAAGGTATGAGGAGATCCAGTATAGGGCAAAGTCTTTGACACCAAAGGAAGAGAGGATCTGTAGTAGGAGGCAGTGGTCAACTGTGTCGAAGGCAGAGGACAGGTTTAGAAGGAGGAGTATAGAGAAATGTCTGTTAGTAAGTTTGGTCAGGGCAGTCTCAGTGGAATGGTGGGGACGGAAGCCAGATTGTAGGTTGTCGAAGAGTGAGTTAGATGCAAAGTGAGAGGAAAGTTTAGCGTGGACGTGCTGCTCAAGGAGTTTGGAAGAAAATGGGAGCAAAGATTTGGGGTGATAGCTGAAGATAGCTCTTGGGTCAAGGGATAGCTTTTTGAGGATAGGTGTGATTGTGGCATGTTTGAAAGCAGAGGGGAAGGTACCAAAAGTTTGTGATAGATTGAAAAGATGGGTTAGGGATGGGATTAGTATAGTGGTGAGGTTGGGGAGGAGGTGGGATGGGGTCAAGTGCACAAGTAGTGAGGTGTGATTTGGAGAGACGATGAGCAAGCTCTCCTTCAGTGATTTTGGAGAGGGAACTTATGGGGTTAGGGTAATGGTCTGGTATACAAAGGGGTTGTGGTGGTCGAACAACAAAGACTTGCCTTGTTTGGTCTATCTTATTTTTTAAGTGCGTGGCAAAGTTCTCGGCAGAGATTTACAAGGTTGGAGGGGGCAAGTGGTGGGTGGAGGAGGGAGTTAAAAGTGGTGAACAACTGTTTGGGGTTGTGGGACAAGGAAGATACAAGGGATGTAAAGTAGGCCTTTTAGGGATTGTACTCGCTCAGGTGCAATGGGAGTCAATCAGGAGGCACGTTTCTTTAAAAGTTCATAGGGTTTATTGCTTCATAACCCACAAAGCAGCGCATAACACAAGGAATAGCCTTTAGCACAGGCGAAAGCAAGCACAAATGTCCATTATTTCAGGTTCAGTTCTGGAGCCTCAGCAAACACAGGAGGCTGATCCCTCCTCACATACAGCCAATATACACAGGCCTCACCGGGTCAGCAGCCACAGTACATGGTCTTCAGGAAGGCAGCACACCTTCCAGCAGCTAGGCCTGCCGGGACCTTCCACATGGCCCAATCAGATCCATGCGCTCTCCCATGTGACCTACCCTGGTCACCTTATATGGAAACATGTGACCCAGAGAAGCAGGAGGATCAGGAGGCAGTCAGCACCCATACTTCTCAGGAACCAGTACCAGGCTCTCACGCAGGAAAACGATGAAGAAATACATCAGGATAAGACTTTGCCCACAAACAGCAACCTTGTACGCCTTCAGAGTCCTCCTGGATGGAGAAAGAAAAATGTTGTGAAGAAGAAACGGAGAGTGGTGGTCATGGGGGATACCCTGTTGAGGGGAACAGAGGCCGCTATCTGCAGACTGGATATAACTTCAAGAGAAATGTGCTGTCTTCCAGGTGCAAAAATTAAAGATGTGTCTGACAGGATATCAGGACTCTTCAGACCTACAGATGACTACCCATTCCTGCTACTACATGTGGGGACAAATGACACCGCAAGAAACGACCTGGAAACCATCTGCAGAGACTTTGAAAACTTAGGCAAGAAAGTGAAAGAACTGGGAGCGCAGGTGGTCTTCTCTTCCATCCTCCCAGGGGATGGCCATGGAACAAGGAGGTGGAATAAGATTCTGCAGGTGAACAACTGGCTACGTCGATGGTGCCGTCAGCAACTATTTGTATTTCTGGATCACGGAGTGAATTACCTATACGATGGACTACTTGCTAGAGATGGGGTGCACCTTACAAAGACTGGAAAACATGTATTTGGAAGTCGCCTTGCTACACTTGTTAGGAGAGCTTTAAACTAGAACAATATGGGAAGGGAAGCAAAAGACCAGAAAAAGCCATACACCTGACAAATGCTATTGAGAACTCTGCTATTAGAAGTGGAATGGAAGAACAAAGACAAAAGAATCTAATTAATAAAAATATTAGAGAAAGAGAAACCAATCACAAACTAAATGTTTCTATACTAATGCACAAAGCATGGGCAAGAAACAAGGAGAATTGGAACTACTAACACAGGAAAAGAAATATGATGTCATTGGAATCACTGAAACTTGGTGGGACAATACACATGATTGGAATACAAGACTAGAAGGATACAACTTATTTGCAAGAAACAGACTTGATAAACGAGGAGGAGGTGTTGCCTTGTATGTTAGAAACGCGTATATCTGCACAGAGATTGAAGCTTCAGAGACTGGAAGTTCTGTGGAAACTGTTTGGGTAAGAATACAAGGACAGAACAATGGAAAGGACACCATTGTAGGCATTTACTACAGGCCGCCTGTGCAAGCTGAAGATATGGATGAGCTCTTTATGCATCAAATGGCCAAGTTCTCCAAAAAATATGACATAGTTGTCATGGGAGATTTCAACTATCCAGACATTTGTTGGGAATCTCTCTCAGGAAAAATGTCACATCACCGTCAGATGCGAGGCCTGCTGTTCTGCCATCAGCCACCAGGAGGCGACGGACTGTCACGCCGCCCTCGGGCTCGGGGCATGCTGTCCAGGCCTCGGCCACCAGGAGGCGCCGGACTGACACATCACTGTCGAACTCAGGGCCTGCTGTTCCTGCCTCGGTCACTGGGAGGCGCCGTGGTTCACGCCCGAGTGATGGCGGCAACAGTGAAAGGGCTTCTGCGCAGACGTCTAGTGGACGCAGACTCCGCTCCTCTGTCAGTCATGAAGGGGTTGGTGCATCATCATCGGGTCTGGTCCTGGGGGCGGTCCTGATGACATCAGCAGGCCGTGAGCCTGTGAGAGATGACCTGATCCCTCAAATACTTTGGGACTGGGCTTGCAAGCCGCCGGATAAATTCTTGGTTCCCCTGCGTGCTACTTTGTGATTTACTATAGTTGATTCTGACCTTTGCCTGGATTTCTGACTCTGCTACTGCCTAATGATTCTGTACCTCTGCCATCCTCCTGGTTTATGATTCTGACTTTGGCCTGAATTTGACTTTGTCATGTCCCACGACTTGGGAAATCATTTAATATTTGCGTTGCATCATCTGTTGCTAGGCAGAAGTTTGCCTTTCCCTGTATTTTGTCCCAACTCTCTCCCTGTAGTCCTGTGATGTATGTTTGTTCCCTCCCTTATTCTCCATTTTGTGATCGTCCCTCCATCTGTATGCATCTTCTTACATGTCCTCTGAAGAATATTCCTTTTTACCTGCTGCTTTCATCATAATACAAGAATTTCAGTTAAAGCATTGTGACGGACTCAGCTCCTGCTGAGCCCATTTTTTGAGTGGACCCTCTGGGTCGTGGCACCCACCCACCGAGGGCGAGCTGACCTTGTGAGAATCCACCCCCTATACAGGGAGTGTCAGGGGCAAGACCAAGGGGGTGAGCCACCACGACTGCTGGGACCAGACGGCCGGCTCAGGGGACACTAGACGAGTGTCTGACGACAAGGACGAGCAGGAAGCAAGACGAGACTAGACGTAGGTGCAAGGTATCTTCATTAGAATAACAAGATCACATACAGAGAAAACAAGCAAAACGTGCAAGGTGCGCGCGTGGGCACGCCAAGGTCCATAACATGGTACGTGCCAGATGGCACGCCTAGGCACAGGTAATGGCATGATGGCATCGGACTCCGGACTGCTGGCAAACCGACAGGGTCCAGGGATCAGGCTGCGGACGTCAGCTCCGGACATCAGGCCGTAGTCATCTGGTTCCGGACCTCTGGCAACGGTCGGCAGGTTCCGGGCATCCGGCAGGCAAACCAGGGTTCAGGCAAGGAGGCACGACAGATATCCAAGCAGGGTGCGTGTTTAGGGAACACGCCAAGGTCCGAGGCTAGGTGCGTGTGTAGGGGACACGCCAGGGTCCAAGGCTAGGTGCGTGTGTAGGGGACACGCCAGGGTCCAAGGCTAGGTGCGTGTGTAGGGGACACGCCAGGGTCCAAGGCTAGGTGCGTGTGTAGGGGACACGCCAGGGTCCAAGGCTAGGTGCATGTGTAGGGGACACGCCAGGGTCCAAGGCTAGGTGCATGTGTAGGGGACACGCCAGGGTTCAAAGCGAGGTGCGTGTGTAGGGGACACGCCAGGGTTCACAAACGAGACAGGGTGCGTGTGTAGAGCCACGCCAAAGCATAGGATAAGACAGAGTGCGTGTAGAGACACGCCAAGGCACAAGACAGAGTGCGTGTAGAGACACGCCAAGGTACAAGACAGAGTGCGTGTAGAGACACGCCAGGGTTCAGAGCAGGGCTGCGCGCTAGGAGCCACGCAGGGACACACACCTCACTGGCCAATGCACATGGCTGTAACGCCAGCACGAGGCACGACTAAGGCACAGGAGGGGGCAAAGGAACCTTCGTGCTAGGAGCCACGCCAGGTTCAGGGCAGGGTGCGTGCTAGGAGCCACGCCAGGGTTCAAGGCAGGGTGCGTGCTAGGAGCCACGCCAGGGCACAAGGAAGGGCTGCGTGCTAGGAGCCACGCAGGGGGCACGCCACACTGGCCAGTACACACGGCTGTACACAAACACGTGGCACTTACCACGGCACAGGAGACGGCCAAGGGGAACCCACGCCGGGGTTCAATGCAAGGACAAGGCAGGGAACAAGGCAAGGAACACAAGCAGAAACAGAGCCAGGTCAGAGCGAGGACAGAGTCTAGCAGCGGAGCGTAGGCAGAAGCCCAGAGCCGGGCCAAGGGAAGACCTTGGGACTAGACAAAGAAACGAGCACTAAGGAGAGGAGAAATGGTGCGTGTGCCAGGGAGCACTACAGAGCACCATAGGAGAGAGCGAGGCAGAGCAAGCAAAGACTGAGACCATAGGGAGGAACACAAAGCAAGGAATAGCAAGGCAGAGAACACAGGGAGGACTACAAGTCAAAGCATAGCAAAAGCAAGACATAGCAAAACAGGCGAGGCAGAGAACACAGGAAGGACTACAAGTCAAAGCATAGCTAAGGCGAGACATAGCAAAACAGACTAAGACAAAGAACAGCAGAAGGACTACAAGGCAAAGCAAGGCAAAGACAAACATGGCACGAGAGACAACACAGGACATGGCACAAGACAAGAGGCGGAATACGAGCACGGAGCGTGTGCAGAGACGCACTACAGAGCAAAGTGCAAGGGCACAGAATAGAGGGAGCAACCCCACAGACCCAGAGCCTTGCAGGGAAGCAACACAATAATCAGGCCCTGAGCATAGGAAGAGGCGGCCTGATATAGGGCATAGCACCTCCTCCTCCAGGTCAGGACCAGGGGAGAACTTCCGGGATTCTAGACATGACGAGATGATAGCAGAACCAGACAGTGCAGGATCTTAGGAAACGTCACATGATCAGGGTTTCAGACATGACGAGATGATCACCGAACCAACCAGTGCAGGATCCTAGGAAGAACACATGATCCGGGATTCTAGACATGACGAGATGATTGCAGAGCCAGACAGTGCAGGATCTTAAGAAACATCACATGATCAAGGACTCCAGACATGACGAGAAGATCACAGAAGGCAGAGCAGAAACGCAGGGATCCTGCAGCTCAGACATGAGGCGAGTCTGCACACAGCTCTAGCGAACATGCAGGACAGCAGACAAAACATGCGCATGCACATCGCTCCAGGAGTTCTTGAGACAAACAGACATGGCAGACATGGCGGACGTGACAGTACCCCCCTCTTTAAGCCCCCTCTCACCGGGGCTGGAAAGAAGAAAAAAAAAAAAAAAAAAAAAAAAAAAAAAAAAAAATTTTCTTCGGCAGAAACCAGAGTTTAGTACAAACCACTCCAACAATGTTGATCCGACATCTGAAACGGACACCTGCACCGGTCAAGACACAGGAGCCGCTAACGAGACATGAAGATCCAGTGGGGAGGACTGCGGTTAGACAAGCAAGTCTTCTTACTCTGGCTGCCATCATTTCCAAATGAGTCCAGAGGTCAAGGGCCAGGTCTGATTTACATCAGAAGAGTGGCCGGGGTACCGCCATATTCAGGAGAGTCCAGGAGACAGAGCAGATCAGAATCTATAACAGACGGGTCATCAGACGAGTAGCCGAGGTACCAGCGGAGTCCATGGCCTGATTAACTGTGACGGACTCAGCTCCTGCTGAGCCCATTTTTTGAGTGGACCCTCTGGGTCGTGGCACCCACCCACCGAGGGCGAGCTGACCTTGTGAGAATCCACCCCCTATACAGGGAGTGTCAGGGGCAAGACCAAGGGGGTGAGCCACCACGACTGCTGGGACCAGACGGCCGGCTCAGGGGACACTAGACGAGTGTCTGACGACAAGGACGAGCAGGAAGCAAGACGAGACTAGACGTAGGTGCAAGGTATCTTCATTAGAATAACACAAGATCACATACAGAGAAAACAAGCAAAACGTGCAAGGTGCGCGCGTGGGCACGCCAAGGTCCATAACATGGTACGTGCCAGATGGCACGCCTAGGCACAGGTAATGGCATGATGGCATCGGACTCCAGACTGCTGGCAAACCGACAGGGTCCAGGGATCAGGCTGCGGACGTCAGCTCCGGACATCAGGCCGTAGTCATCTGGTTCCGGACCTCTGGCAACGGTCGGCAGGTTCCGGGCATCCGGCAGGCAAACCAGGGTTCAGGCAAGGAGGCACGACAGATATCCAAGCAGGGTGCGTGTTTAGGGAACACGCCAAGGTCCGAGGCTAGGTGCGTGTGTAGGGGACACGCCAGGGTCCAAGGCTAGGTGCGTGTGTAGGGGACACGCCAGGGTCCAAGGCTAGGTGCGTGTGTAGGGGACACGCCAGGGTCCAAGGCTAGGTGCGTGTGTAGGGGACACGCCAGGGTCCAAGGCTAGGTGCGTGTGTAGGGGACACGCCAGGGTCCAAGGCTAGGTGCGTGTGTAGGGGACACGCCAGGGTCCAAGGCTAGGTGCGTGTGTAGGGGACACGCCAGGGTTCAAAGCGAGGTGCGTGTGTAGGGGACACGCCAGGGTTCACAAACGAGACAGGGTGCGTGTGTAGAGCCACGCCAAAGCATAGGATAAGACAGAGTGCGTGTAGAGACACGCCAAGGCACAAGACAGAGTGCGTGTAGAGACACGCCAAGGTACAAGACAGAGTGCGTGTAGAGACACGCCAGGGTTCAGAGCAGGGCTGCGCGCTAGGAGCCACGCAGGGACGCACACCTCACTGGCCAATGCACACGGCTGTAACGCCAGCACGAGGCACGACTAAGGCACAGGAGGGGGCAAAGGAACCTTCGTGCTAGGAGCCACGCCAGGTTCAGGGCAGGGTGCGTGCTAGGAGCCACGCCAGGGTTCAAGGCAGGGTGCGTGCTAGGAGCCACGCCAGGGTTCAAGGCAGGGTGCGTGCTAGGAGCCACGCCAGGGTTCAAGGCAGGGTGCGTGCTAGGAGCCACGCCAGGGCACAAGGAAGGGCTGCGTGCTAGGAGCCACGCAGGGGGCACGCCACACTGGCCAGTACACACGGCTGTACACAAACACGTGGCACTTACCATGGCACAGGAGACGGCCAAGGGGAACCCACACCGGGGTTCAATGCAAGGACAAGGCAGGGAACAAGGCAAGGAACACAAGCAGAAACAGAGCCAGGTCAGAGCGAGGACAGAGTCTAGCAGCGGAGCGTAGGCAGAAGCCCAGAGCCGGGCCAAGGGAAGACCTTGGGACTAGACAAAGAAACAAGCACTAAGGAGAGGAGAAATGGTGCGTGTGCCAGGGAGCACTACAGAGCACCATAGGAGAGAGCGAGGCAGAGCAAGCAAAGACTGAGACCATAGGGAGGAACACAAAGCAAGGAATAGCAAGGCAGAGAACACAGGGAGGACTACAAGTCAAAGCATAGCAAAAGCAAGACATAGCAAAACAGGCGAGGCAGAGAACACAGGAAGGACTACAAGTCAAAGCATAGCTAAGGCGAGACATAGCAAAACAGACTAAGACAAAGAACAGCAGAAGGACTACAAGGCAAAGCAAGGCAAAGACAAACATGGCACGAGAGACAATACAGGACATGGCACAAGACAAGAGGCGGAATACGAGCACGGAGCGTGTGCAGAGACGCACTACAGAGCAAAGTGCAAGGGCACAGAATAGAGGGAGCAACCCCACAGACCCAGAGCCTTGCAGGGAAGCAACACAATAATCAGGCCCTGAGCATAGGAAGAGGCGGCCTGATATAGGGCATAGCACCTCCTCCTCCAGGTCAGGACCAGGGGAGAACTTCCGGGATTCTAGACATGACGAGATGATAGCAGAACCAGACAGTGCAGGATCTTAGGAAACGTCACATGATCAGGGTTTCAGACATGACGAGATGATCACCGAACCAACCAGTGCAGGATCCTAGGAAGAACACATGATCCGGGATTCTAGACATGACGAGATGATTGCAGAACCAGACAGTGCAGGATCTTAAGAAACATCACATGATCAAGGACTCCAGACATGACGAGAAGATCACAGAAGGCAGAGCAGAAACGCAGGGATCCTGCAGCTCAGACATGAGGTGAGTCTGCACACAGCTCTAGCGAACATGCAGGACAGCAGACAAAACATGCGCATGCACATCGCTCCAGGAGTTCTTGAGACAAACAGACATGGCAGACATGGCGGACGTGACAAGCATCCCTCTTTTCCTGGAGTCTTCTTACATGAGATCGTGGCTGAGTTAAGCTGTCTGATTAATCGGTATGAACGTGAGTACAGGTCGATACGGAAGGGGCCCAGAAAGAGAGGTCTATCCAGGCACCATACGTTCTACATATCCATGAGTCAGAACAGTAAAAAGGAATAACCTGCCTTCAGAGACAGTAACTCAAGGTCTGTGCTGAATCTCAGTGGAAAAGGACATTTTCCAGATAGACTGTAACCAGTTCCAGCCAGACCCCAGCGTGCATAGAAGCCACACACTGCAGCTGAACAGAGAGGAATATAACTCCCATCATTACACAGGACCCTGCAGCTGCTCCAGCATTAGATACAAAGTATCAACTCTGTGCAGAGTCTCTGTGTATTTCCTGTTGCTGAACAGTGGGAAGTATAACCCCCATCATCAACTCTTCCTGCCTGCAATCTAATCATGTCTGAAGCAAGGAATACAATGTCCCTACCAGACTTACAAGCACAGGAAAGAGACCCAGACCCCCATCCACCATCTAGCGAAAGGGGAAAACGTACAGTCAAACCCACATGGAAAGTCATGGAGAATTTAGAGACTGCAAAATGTGAATTATATAGTGATGTGTCTTCAGTATGGAAGAAAGTGCTGAGTCATATAGACACTGCATCAAGGCCTGCTTCTCATGAGTTACCACCAGAGGGAGTCCTAGAACAATTATGCACAGCATACCAAATGTATATGGAGAAGAGTGACCAATATATTATTCTCCTGAAGAAACTGAATCTCCCAGAGACTTTAAACGAATTGCAAGGTTTCCAGCAGCTTAATTCTGAAAGAGACTGCACTGTACGTGACATTAAAGCCAAGATAGAGGCTAGAATCGCACGAACACCAGATGCATCAACTCGCTCATCCAAATCGTGTAAGCACTCAAAACGTTCATCTAGGTCAAGTTCATCAAAATATTCTACTCTTACTGAGCAGCTTATAAGAGCACGTGCTAAGGCTGAAACTACTAAGGTACAAGCTGCCTTTGCACAAAAGAGAGCAGAAATAGACGCAGCTGTTGCACAAAAGAGAGCAGAAATGGATGCAGCTGCTGCACAAAAGAGAGCAGAAATGGATGCTGAAGCGGCACGCATGGAAGCTCTAGAGAAGGAATGTGAGCATGCAACAGCCATGGCAGAATTAAAGGTACTCGAGCAGGCTATCAGTGGGAGTCAAAGAGACAGCGTCAGTTTGTGTGAAATGGAGGCAGAAGACCCTATCGAACGCACAAGAGACTACGTGCTAAGCCAAGATGGCGAACCGCAGATCATCACTAACACTCCTGATGGTGTTGACGCTTCTCCAGAGCACCAGGATGCCGATCCACTTACAGAATCCTGCATTCAAGGTCAGTACAATGCTCCCAAACTTGAACTTCCTTCATATTCCAGTATGCGCCAAAACCCTGCATCTCACCAAACTCCACAGGCTAATACCTACATGCAACCCAATATGCCGGCAGGTCATTATACCCTCGACAACCACACAGTGCCACCTCCACATGTAGCAGAAACTATACCCACCAAAGCAGTTGCTGGACTAAATACATATGCCACTCCATACTTCCCCATGTTTCAAGGCCAAGACGTCTCCACCTCTATGTACAACACCGCTCAGCCTACAATTGTGCATCCTAAGTCAGAAAGAACAGACATGTCCAACTTCGCAAGGTACATGATTCCCCGAGAACTTACTAAAACCGGTCTCACAAGGTTCGACGACCAACCTGAAAATTACAGAGGTTGGAAAAGTGCCTTTAGAACCGTAACTGGTGACCTCGGCATCACTGCTGCGGAAGAGCTGGACCTGCTGATCAAATGGTTAGGACCACAATCCACAGAGCGTGTCAAGAGACTCAGGTCTGTACATATCAGTAATCCAACGGCTGGTCTCATGGCTGCATGGGAAAGACTAGAGAGAAACTTTGGCAGTCCAGAAGCCATAGAGGATGCACTGTTCAAGCGACTACAGAGTTTTCCAAAGATATCCAGCAAGGACAGTTCAAAGTTCCTAGAGCTCAGTGACCTGCTGTTAGAGCTCCAGCTGGCCAAGGCAGACACCCACCTACCTGGCCTTAGCTACCTGGACACTGCTCGTGGAGTAAACCCCATTATCTCCAAGCTACCATACAATGTACAAGAGAAGTGGACTACAATAGGGTCAAAATACAAGAAAGACCATCAAGTGTCATTTCCTCCGTTCTCCTACTTCTGTGAGTTTATAAAAGACATTGCAGAGCGTAAGAACGACCCAAGCTTTTCCTACGGAGAATCCAGTGGCCCAGCTTCACCTCCCTCTAAATACGTGAGCACACGCTCGAATGACAGAAACCGCAGGAGTCCAGTTTCAGTGAAGAAGACGGATATTCTTCCCTTACCAACATCAGCCCCAGGCAAGAGCAACAAGGGTGAAAAGATAGAGAACCCAAATCGTGAGTGTCCCATCCACAAGAAACCACATCCCTTAAAAAAGTGCATCGGCTTCAGGAAGAAACCGCTCCAAGAACGCAAGGAACTTCTAAAGAAGTTTGGGGTATGCTACAGATGTTGTGCTTCTACTGAACACCTTGCTAAAGACTGTAAAACTACAATTAAGTGTATGGAGTGTGACAGTGAGGATCACGTACAAGCACTCCACCCATACCGTCCAGACTCTACACGTACTCCTTCCCCCACCACGAGCCATGGCGGGGAGGACGCAGCTCAAACTGCAAGTCATACCACAATATCTTCTTCATGCACAGAAGTCTGCGGAGAAGGTCTCTGGGACAAGTCCTGTGCGAAGATTTGTCTGGTGAACGTATATCCCAACGGTCACCCAGAGAAAGCCGTGAAGGTGTACGTCCTCTTGGATGATCAGAGCAACCGATCACTTGCAAGGTCAGAACTCTTTGATATGTTTAACTTAAAGGGAAATGCTTACCCTTACACCTTAAGTACCTGCAGCGGTGTTACAGAGGTCTCTGGGAGAAGGGCCAGTGGTCTTATAGCGACATCCCTCGACAACACTGTAGAGATACCCTTACCTACACTTGTCGAGTACAACCAGATTCCATCCAATCGAGAAGAGATCCCAACGCCAGAGGCTGCTCTTCATCACCCACATCTCAAGGGGATAGCAAACAAGATACCAGCCCTCAACAACAGCGCAGATATCCTGATTCTGCTTGGCAGAGACATTCTCCGGCTGCACAAGGTACATCAGCAAATTAACGGACCACACGACGCACCATTTGCCCAACGCTTTGATCTAGGCTGGGTAATTATAGTCAATGTTTGCATACTCAAGATGAGACCTAATAACATCTCCTCTTACAAAACACACATCTTGCCAAATGGTCGCAGCACTCATTTTCAGCCATGCCCACATCATTACTGGGTGAAAGAGAAAGTGAGCAACACCAAGAGGCAACAGGAATCCTTCAACAACATGATCATGCTCCAGCCCTGGGACGAAAACCTCGGGTCAACAGTGTTCGATTCCACAAGCGAAGACAACAAGTTAGCACCCACAAGGGAAAAAAAAGAATTCATAAAGGTTATGAACAAAGAATTTGTTCAAGATGACTCCAACAGTTGGGTAGCTCCTTTACCCTTTCGTTTCCCAAGAGCGAGGTTCCCAAACAACCTGCAGCAAGCAACTGCAAGGTTCTCATCCTTAAAACGTACCCTAAAGAGGAAACCAGAGATGGAGAAGCATTTCATTGACTTTATGCAGAACATCTTTGACAAAGATCATGCTGAACCTGCGCCACCACTGAAGGAAGGAGAAGAATGTTGGTACCTTCCATCCTTTGGTGTCTATCACCCTCGCAAGCCTAACCAGATCAGAGTGGTGTTTGACTCCAGTGCTCAGTATGAAGGCCTCTCTCTCAACAACCTGCTACTAACTGGACCCAACCTGAACAACAGCCTCCTTGGAGTATTGATCTGCTTCAGACAAGAACCTGTTGCTATAATGGCCAACATCCAGCAGATGTTTCATTGCTTCATCATGAAGGAAGACAGAAGAAACTATCTTACGTTCCTATGGCACAAAGACAACAATGTCAACAATCAAGTCATAGACTACCGGATGAAGGTCCATGTCTTCGGCAACAGTCCTTCACCTGCTGTGGTGATCTACGGACTGAGACGGACAGCCCAGGATGGTGAGAGAGAGTACGGATCCGATGCTCGTCAATTCATAGAGAAGAACTTCTACGTAGACGACGGGCTCAAGTCCTTGCCCACAAGTGAAGAGGCAATTGACCTACTCTCCAGGACACAGGAAATGCTATCCACATCCATCCTCAAACTCCACAAGATCATCTCTAACAGTCAAGAAGTAATCAGCGCGTTTCCATCTGAGGACCATGCCATGAACCTAAAGGACCTCAACCTAGGTTCTGATGTTCCTCCCACACAGCGCAGCCTTGGTCTACTGTGGGATATCAAACAGGACACCTTCACCTTCCAAGTGTCGCCCTGTGACAAACCCTTTACCAAACGAGGAGTCCTATCTGTCATAAACAGCATCTACGATCCTCTTGGGTTTGTAGCATCCATCACTATTCAAGGCAAGATACTGTTAAGACAGCTCACTGCCGAGAACACTGATTGGGACACCCCGCTTCCGACTCAGAAACAGCAAAGGTGGGAGACATGGAAGAAGTCCTTGAAGTTCTTAGAGCAACTCCAAGTCCCACGTTGTTATTCTCCAATGATTCTTACCCCAGCTACACTTCTTACACAGAAGATTGGAGCTGCTACATTTCCTCCCGGGAATTTCGATAACAAGGACATTTACAAACGTCAGTGGAAGCAAGTACAACACATAGCCAACGTGTTTTGGCACCGTTGGAAGACCGAATACTTGCACCTGCTTCAAAACCATCACAAATGGCAGACACCCAGTCCCAATCTCCAAGAAGGAGACCTTGTCCTCTTAAAAGACAAAGAGGCACATCGTAACGACTGGCCAATGGGTCTTATCACCAAGGTCATGCCCAGCGAGGACGGAAAGACTCGTAAGACAGAAGTTAAGGTGACAAAAGGGGGCTCTACCCGAACCTTCTTCCGTCCGGTCACTGATCTCGTGCTGCTTCTACCAAAGGAGGACGTCACATGAACTGAACATTGCTCCTGGACGTTGCTCACGGCGGGGAGCATACCTACTCATTCCCCAGTTTTATTGAACATTGACATTTTCCATTGGATTGAACTTTGAACATTGCCATTGGATTGCTGGGTTGGTGGAAGAGTTGGCATGTTTGCGGCTTCCCCAATCCGAAGATGGGTTTAATAGACTTGGACTTATCTTCCGGTGTGATCTACGGGTCAACAACGAGTTGGACTTTAAAAATGTTTGATGTTTATTATTGCATACATGTTTTTCTTTTCTCTTGTTTTTCAGGTTCGAATGACTTCGAAGAATTAAGGACATCGTGAAATCCAAGGATTTCAGACGGGGAGTGTCATGTCCCACGACTTGGGAAATCATTTAATATTTGCATTGTTTGCGTTGCATCATCTGTTGCTAGGCAGAAGTTTGCCTTTCCCTGTATTTTGTCCCAACTCTCTCCCTGTAGTCCTGTGATGTATGTTTGTTCCCTCCCTTATTCTCCATTTTGTGATCGTCCCTCCATCTGTATGCATCTTCTTACATGTCCTCTGAAGAATATTCCTTTTTACCTGCTGCTTTCATCATAATACAAGAATTTCAGTTAAAGCATCCCTCTTTTCCTGGAGTCTTCTTACATGAGATCGTGGCTGAGTTAAGCTGTCTGATTAATCGGTATGAACGTGAGTACAGGTCGATACGGAAGGGGCCCAGAAAGAGAGGTCTATCCAGGCACCATACGTTCTACATATCCATGAGTCAGAATAGACTTTGGCCTGAATTTGACTTTGACTGAATTTGACTTCGCTTTTGGTCCGTTTTTTACCCCTCTCTGGCGACCGTCCTGCTCTGGCCGCTGCTCATATTCAGACAGCGCCTCCTGGGCTCTGCTGTAATTCCAGATCCCTGTATAGGGGTAAAGGGTATCGGGGTTGCTCGGGGTGCTGTCTTACTGCAGACCAGACTTGCAGACGGACGTCACACAAAACTAACAGGTCAAGGAAATTCTTATCCTCTCTTGCTGACAACTTTATCTTCCAAAAGGTAGGGGAGAAAACAAGGGGAACTGCTACCTTGGATCCAATCCTTATAAACAGGGAGGAAATGGTTGAGGAGGTAAAAGTGGCTGGGACCCTAGAAGGTAGCGACCATGCTATTTTAGAATTTTGGATAACTAGAGGAGGAAGACCTGTGAAGACTCAGAAGTCAAGGTTAGATTTCAGAAAGGCAGATTTTAAGGGATTCAGAAAGAGAATTGGAGGGATCCAATGGCTGGATATCCTTAAAGACAAAAATGTCCAGGAAGGATGGGAAATCTTGAAAAATGAAATTCTCAAAGCACAATTGTTAACAATTTCGAAAAGAGGGAAGAATAGGAAGCATTTAAGGAAACCAAGATGGATGAACACAGAACTTAAGCACATGCTAAAAAGGAAGAAAAAAATGTTTATAAAATGGAAAGATGGAGGCAAATCTAAAGAAGAATATAATGCTGTCTGCAGAACCTGCAGGGCACAAATCAGATTAGCTAAAGCTAACAATGAATTGAGGCTTGCAAGAGATGTCAAAAGCAATAATAAAGGATTTTGGGGATATGTCAAAAGTAAAAGAAAAGACAAAGATGCTATAGGATTTTTACAGGGTGAAAATGATGAAATGGTAAGACAGGATGTTGAAAAGGCCGAACTTTTAAATTCCTATTTTGCATCTGTTTTCTCTCAGAAAGGAAATGTAACATCAACTGTTCTTCACTGTCCTATTAAGGGAATAGAAGAATCCAGGATATCTATAAACAGAAAGATAGTGAGGAAACTTAGCTAACCTAAATGAATTCAAGTCTCCAGGTCCAGATGAATTACACCCCAGAGTACTGAAGGAGATAGCAGAAGAAATTTTTGAACCCCTCTCCATAATCTTTGAAAATTCTTGGAGAACAGGAGAAGTCCCAGAAGACTGGAGAAGAGCAAATGTTGTTCCTATCTTCAAAAAGGGGAAGAAGGTGGACCCAGGCAACTATAGGCCGGTGAGTCTGACTTCTATACCAGGAAAGATCTTTGAACAAATTATTAAACAACATGTATGTCAGTACCTGGATAAGAATGAAGTGATTAAACAGAGTCAGCATGGGTTTGTAACTAATAAGTCACGTCAGACTAACTTAATTTCCTTCTATGATGGAATCACTGATTGGGTGGATCAAGGAAATGCTGTAGATATAGTATATCTTGACTTCAGCAAAGCATTTGACAAAGTATCTCATACAATCCTTAATGAAAAAATGACTAAGTATGGAATGGACAAGGCAACTGTTAGGTGGATTCATAACTGGCTTAGTGATCGAAACCAAAGAGTGGTCGTAAATGGCTGCACATCCAGTTGGAAGAATGTCTCAAGTGGGGTACCACAGGGCTCTGTCCTGGGCCCTGTATTGTTCAACATCTTTATCAACGATTTAGATGAAGGAATTGAGGGTAAACTGATTAAATTTGCTGATGACACAAAGCTAGGAGGGATAGCTAACACTAGAGGAGAGAGAGGATTCAAAAAGATATAAATAAACTGGAGCAGTGGGCAGCAACTAACAGAATGGTTTTTAACAGGCAAAAATGCAAAGTACTACATCTGGGCAATAAAAATGAAAAAGCATATACAGAATGGGAGGAATAGGGCTAAGCAACAGCACATGTGAAAAAGACTTGGGTATACTAATAGATCACAGATTGAATATGAGTCAACAGTGTGATGCAGCAGCAAAAAAGGCAAATGCAATTCTAGGATGTATTAACAGAAGCATACAGTCTAGATCACGTGAAGTCATTATTTCCCTCTACTCCTCTTTGGTTAGACCTCATCTGGAATATTGTGTCCAGTTTTGGGCACCACATTTTAAAAAAGACATCAACAAACTGGAGCAAGTTCAGAAAAGAGCCACCAGAATGGTGACCGGTCTGCAAACCGTGTCTTATGAGGAAAGGTTGCAGGATTTGGGAATGTTTAGTTTGCAAAAGAGAAGACTGAGAGGAGACTTAATAGCTGTCTACAAATATCTAAAGGGCTGTCACGTTGTAGAAGGATCATCTTTATTCTCATTTGCACAAGGAAAGACTAGAAGCAATGGGATGAAACTGAATGGGAGGAGACACAGATTAGATATTAGAAAAAACTGTTAGAGTGATCAATGAGTGGAACAGGCTGCCACGAGAAGTGGTGAGTTCTCCTTCAATGGAAGTCTTCAAACAGAGGCTGGATAGACATTTGACTGGGATGATTTAGCGAATCCTGCTTTGAGCAGGGGGTTGGACCAGATGGCCCAGGAGGTCCCTTCCAACTCTACGATTCTATGATTCATAGCCACGCCCACCAGATCACATGGCTATGACCCCACGCCCACCAGATCACATGGCTATGACCTCATCACAGGTCCTAAACCAGTCATACACACATATACATGCTTACTATGGGCGTTTTAGACACACGTCCCTGGGTGGGTTTGTAGGTGACTGCTCCCACCCATCTCACCATCCACCTGGAAGCCTCCCTTTTGTAAACAGAACCCATCAGCAGAATATCTACTGATTAATACCGGTTCCAGCTTCCATCCCAGGGCCACCCCACGGGATACATAACGGTCATTTAGCATCCTGCCGTTCATCCTATCTCTATTGCCACAATGTGCATGACCCATACAGCGCCGCCTAGCTGTCAGAGTGGTCACTGCACCACCTACCTCCCCCTCTGTTCAAACTTGTGGGGTTGAACACATGACATCACTCAGGGCTCTCGAGACCGGGCACCCATGTCACGTTGCCCTTCAAGTCGAGAGGACCGTGTCAGTCTGTTTTGGCAGTCATACGGCATCATATTTACGTTAGGCCTCCCCCGCCCCCAGTGGTCAGTATATCGGCCTTGGGCTTTGGCCTTCCAGTCAAAGTCTGTCCGCGTCACCAGACACTTTTTTGTCTCCACATTTCTGCAGTGCGCTCCGTCACCCGACCTTTCTCTCACTGGCTGGCTCTCCCGGTGGGTACAGTCAGAAGTCTCACAGTCGTGTCAACTGTCTGGCCTGAGTCTGACCCATTTAGTATGTCACAGGAACTAAGGTCTCTCAGTTTCTTACTGCCAGTAGAACTGTCACTTGCAGATTTTTGCCGTTCTTGCCTTGCTGACAGTCTTCAGCTACCTGCCATTTCACTACTTGAAGGAACCCTTCGGGTTCTTACATCTTGGGTTGAAGGCGGCTGCCACCAGATGTTCCACACCTCTTTATTAATCCGCAGTTGGTCAAGTCTCAACTGCTCAATGTCCTGCAGGTACATTACTCGATATTCTAGGAGCAACTGAAAATTTCTATGGCTTTCCATGGAGCCAACCACAATGATGGGAATCATGCCCTCTTCACCAGATACCTGGACTTCACCATCAGGAGGGATTCTCCCGCTTGCCACACCGGAGATATTCACAAGGTCCTGCATTACTTTACCGAGCCTTCCAATGACTCTCTCCACCAGATATTTGGGTATCGGAAATACATCTTCCCCCTAGCCCAGCCGATTCTTAGCTTTCCTTGCCAGCTCTAGACGTCGAGCAGCTTTCCCATTACTCTGCCTGAACAGCTGTTTAGCGTGGAGACATTGCAGATGCATATCTGTCAGGACAGCTACCCGCTTTGTTGTGTCTTCCCTGGTTGATAGTACCACCAACTGTTTTGTCTCTGGTGCCCAGTTCACACTACATGCTTGGACCGCCTTTTTAAAAGCCTCATGCACCCCTTCACCAGCACAGGCTTCCTGCATGTCTTTGGGTACCTCGATCACGCACTTGAAGATGGTGGGCTCGCTCTCTTCCTGGACAGATGGCTCCGGGTTTACATTTGTCTCGACCGGGTGACTGTCTTGTTCAGCTCTAAGATCAAAATCTTCATGAGATTTACCCTCTTCGAGACCCTTTGCCAAGATGGGTACTGGCAATTCCGTCTTGTTATCACTCGGGCCCGGCTGTGGCAAGTCTTCATCCACCACCTTCTTCTCCCGCAGAAGACCTTGTACGGTTTCTTTGAGCACTTCCACCTCCTCTCTGAGGATCTTATTCAGACTTTGCCACGTTGACTGGTGACCTTTGAGCTCAGAGACTTCCTTCTCCAGCTTATCTACTCTGTGCTCCCTTTCTCTCTTAGAGCCACAGTCACCCCCAGAGTCTGAGTCACCCCCATCAGCCGAATGAACCCTCCGGTTACCCTCTAACCGTGTGTCCGCTCCAGTTGTCTTATCTCCCAGCTCACCATCAGTCATGTCACAAGACATCAGGTCCGTCAGTTGGGCAGACGCACCCCTTCCTCCGGTCACTCCTACATCTGACCTGTCCACTTTAGGAGGTGTCACTGTCTCAATGTCTGCCAGCCCAACAGTAGAAAGGTCTCCATCCCCCTGCTGTAGAGGAACTCCCCTCTCCCACAAGCCAGAGAACAGTCTAGAGTCCCGGCCTATAACCACTGGACAGGACAGATTCGGGACTACAGTTGTGGCCAAAAGTATTGACACCCCTGCAATTCTGTCAGATAATGCTTAGTTTCTTCCTGAAAATGATTGCAAGCACAAATTCTTTGGCATTCGTAAGTGCGAACTGTGGTAAGTTGAGATTGTGTGTGACTTGAGATTCAGTGAAGAGGTATTTCAAAAACCTGTAACAAATACCTGTGTGAGTTGCTGAATTTTAGGTTGCTGAGTGCTTTCTACCTGTTCAATTTTTGGGGGGCTTGGGGGCTTGTTTAACCTATTTTTTCTCTCCACAGGGTTAATCTCTTATTTTACTATCTGTGTTTTTAAGGGTTAACTATATTGCATTTAAATCCTGAGGTGTAACTATATTCACAAGGGGTTAATTAAGGGTGGGAGTTCATACAGTAATTAAGGGTTTATAAGGGGCAGCTGGTTGGGGCTCAACTCCTTTTGGAAGTGCATTGAGCAGCAAGGTGGTGTGCTGGTAATAGGGGGAAAAAAAAAAAACTCTTTTAAATCTTCTGCCTGAGCGAGTGTGAATGAGCTGAGTGTGACCTGACTGTAAGTGCGAACTGTGGTAAGTGTGTGACTTGAGATTTAGTGACTTTGGATTCAGGGAGTTTCCAAGGGAGGTCTTACTGAATTGCTGTTATATTAATCCTTTTTTTTTTTTTTTGCTTATCTTATTGTCTGGTGCAATCCCCATTAGGATGTGCTCCACTATTGCCAATGCCATCCAGTGCACGTCTTGCCGCATGTATGAAATCCTTGAACAGCCGGTCGAGGGTGCATACTGCTGTGCGAGATGTGAGCACGTTGTGCATTTGGAAGCCCAGATTCTGGATCTAAATGTGCAGCTGGCAACACTGAGATCCATAGACAATATGGAAAGGAGTCTTCTGCTCACTGAGCAGACGCTCAATGGGATAGATGAGGGGGGGGATGCTAGGTTGGAGCTGCAGGACAATGAAGCAGCTAGCTGGGTGACAGTTAGAAGGCGGGGTAGAGGGAAGAGCACCAGGGAGGCTAGTCCTGATCTGGCACACCCCAATAAGTTTGCTAAGTTGGCAGATGAGGGGAGTGTTAGTGCAGGAGTAGCACTGCTGCAGCAAGGCATGTCCTCTGAAAGCCGGAGGAGTGTCTACTCCAGTAAGGGGGGAAATAGGAGAGCAGGGCAGGCCAGACAGGTTCTGGTAGTGGGAGACTCAATTATTAGGGGAACAGATAGGGCAATCTGTCACAAAGACAGGGATCGTCGAACGGTGTGCTGCCTACCTGGCACTCGAGTCCGACATATCGCTGATCGGGTTGACAGATTACTGGGAGGGGCTGGTGAGGATCCAGCGGTCATGGTGCACATTGGCACAAATGACAAAGTTAGAGGTAGGTGGAAGGTCCTTAAAGATGATTTCAGGAAATTAGGCTGTAAGCTTAAAGCAAGGACCTCCAAGGTGGTATTTTCGGAAATACTTCCTGTACCACGGGCCACACCAGAGAGGCAACGGGAGATTAGGGAGGTTAATAAGTGGCTCAGGAATTGGTGTAGGAAGGAGGGGTTTGGGTTCCTGCAGAACTGGGCCGACTTCTCAGTTGGCTACAGGTTCTACGCTAGGGACGGGCTGCACCTCAATGGGGAGGGTGCAGCTGTGCTGAGGGAGAAAATGGCTAGAAGGTTGGAGGAGTGTTTAAACTAGGAACGGGGGGGAGGGTATTCCTTTTATAGGAGGGGAAGACAGTGCAGATAGAGACCTGGGCACAAATAATGACATTGTGTTCATGGGGGGTGGGGTTAGAACAGTTTAAATTTAAGAAAGAATAGAGGTACAGAGAGATACATAAAGTGCATGTATACTAATGCCAGAAGTCTCGCCAACAAAATGGAGGAATTGGAGTTAATGTTATTGGAGCATAATTATGACATGGTGGGGATATCTGAGACATGGCTGGACGAGAGCCATGACTGGGCGGTTAATTTACAGGGCTATAGTCTGTTCAGAAATGACCGAACAAATAAGCGAGGGGGAGGTGTGTGTTTATATGTAAAATCATCCTTAAAACCCATCCTTCGTGATAATATATATGAGTCTAATGAAAATGTAGAGTCCCTGTGGGTAGAGATAATGGGAGGGGGGAAAAATAATAAATTACTGATAGGGGTTTGCTATAAGTCTCCAAAAATAATGGAAGCAACAGAGAATATCCTCAAAGCAAATAGATGAAGCTGCGACTCAAGTAGAAGTCATTATTATGGGGGACTTCAACTACCCTGAAATACATTGGGGAACCGAAACCTGCAGTTCAAGCAAAGGTAATAGGTTTTTGACTACTATGAGAGACAATTACCTTTCACAACTGGTTCAGGACCCAACAAGAGGGGGGGCCTTCTAAACCTAATATTAACCAACAGACCAGACCGCATATCAAATGTAAGGGTTGAGGGTCACTTGGGTAATAGTGATCACAAATTAATAAGTTTTCATGTATCCTTTAATAAGATGTGTAGTAGAGGGGTTACAAGGACACTAAACTTGAGGAAGGCAAATTTCCAACGGATGAGAGATGATCTTGGTGCAATTAACTGGGACGATATCCTGAGACATAAAAATACACAAAGAAAATGGGAGATGTTTATTAACATCCTGAATAGGACCTGTGCACAATATATAACATATGGGAATAAACATGCTAGAAATAAGAGGAAACCACTATGGCTAAATAGAGCTGTAAGGGGCGCAATAAGAGATAAAAATAAAGCATTTAGAGAATTAAAGCAAGTAGGTAGTGATGAGGCATTAAATAAATACAGAAAATTAAATAAATTCTGTAAAAAGCAAATCAAGACAGCAACGATTGAGACAGAGAGACTCATTGCCAGAGAAAGTAAAAATAATCCTAAAATATTCTTTAACTACATAAATAGTAAGAAGCTAAAAAATGATAGTGTTGGTCCCCTTAAAAATAGTCTGGGTGAAATGGTGGATGAGGATGAGGAAAAAGCCAATATGCTAAATGACTTTTTTTCAACAGTATTTACACAAGAAATCCCATGACGGATAACGTGATCAGGAATAAAAATTCTCCGTTAAATGTCACCTGCTTAACCCAGCAGGAAGTACGGCTGCGTCTAAAAATCACTAAAATTGACAAATCCCTGGGCCCGGATGGGATACACCCCTGAGTACTGCAGGAATTAAGCACAGTCATAGATAGACCACTATTTTTAATCTTTAAAGATTCCATTTTAACAGGGTCTGTACCACAGGACTGGCGTATAGCAAATGTGGTGCCAATATTCAAAAAGGGGACAAAAACTGAACTTGGAAATTATAGGCCAGTAAGTTTAACCTCTACTGTGGGTAAAATCCTGGAGGGTATTCTAAGAGATACTATACTGGAGTATCTGGAGAAGAATAACCTTATGACCCAATATCAACATGGGTTTACAAGGGACCGTTCCTGTCAGACTAATCTGATAAGCTTTTATGAAGAGGTAAGTTCTGGACTGGACCAAGGGAATGCAGTGGACGTGGTGTACATGGACTTTTCAAAAGCTTTTGATACGGTGTCACACAAAAGGTTGATACATAAAATGAGAACAATGGGGATAGGGGAAAATATGTGTAGGTGGGTTAAGAGCTGGCTCCGGGATAGGAAACAAAGGGTGGTTATTAATGGAGCACACTCGGACTGGGTCACAGTTAGCAGTGGGGTACCACAGGGGTCAGTTTTGGGCCCGCTTCTTTTTAACATATTTATTAATGACCTTGTAGGGGGCATAGAGAGTAGAATTTCAATATCTGCAGATGACACTAAACTCTGCAGGGTAATCAATACAGTGGAGGACAATTTTATATTACAGGAGGATTTATGTAAACTAGAAGCTTGGGCTGATAAATGGCAAATGAGCTTTAATGGGGATAAATGTAAGGTCATGCACTTGGGTAGAACGAACAAGATGTATAATTATGTGCTTAATTGTATAACACTGGGCAAAACAGTCACTGAAAAAGACCTGGGTGTATGGGTGGACGACAAACTCACATTTAGCGGCCAGTGTCAGGCAGCTGCTGCAAAGGCAAATAAAATAATGGAATGCATTAAAAGAGGCATAGATGCTCATGAGGAAAACATAATTTTACCTCTATATAAGTCACTAGTGCGACCACACTTAGAATACTGTGTACAGTTCTGGTCTCCGGTGTATAAGAAAGACATAGCTGAACTGGAGCGGGTGCAGAGAAGAGCGACCAAGGTTATTAGCGAACTAGGGGGTCTGCAATACCAAGACAGGTTATTACACTTGGGGTTATTTAGTTTGGAGAATCGAAGGCTTAGGGGTGATCTTATTACAATGTATAAATATATGTGGGGACATTACCAAGACCTTTCTAATGATCTTTTTACTCTTAGACCTGTGACGGGGACAAGGGGGCATCATCTACATCTGGAGGAAAGAAAGTTTAAGCATACTCACAGACGCGGATTCTTTACTGTAAGAGCAGTGAGACTATGGAACTCTCTGCCATATGATGTTGTAATGAGTGATTCCCTACTAAACTTTAAGAAGGGACTGGATGCCTTTCTTGGAAAGTATAATATTACAGGGTATATACACTAGTTTCCTTAATATTGCGTTGATCCAGGGAGCTAGTCTGATTGCCGTATGTGGAGTCGGGAAGGAATTTTTTTCCCCAATGTGAAGCTTACTGTTGCCACATGGGGTTTTTTTTGCCTTCCTCTGGATCAACATGTTAGGGCAAGTTAGGATAGGATATGGGTTGAACTAGATGGACTTAAAGTCTCCCTTCAACCTTAATAACTATGTTACTATGTTACTATGTTATCTTCATTTAATTTGTCTTAAATGAAAAAACATAAGAGAATGAAGCAAAAAGCAAAACATTGATCATTTCACACAAAACTCCAAAAATAGGCCAGACAAAAGTATTGGCATCATCAGCCTAATACTTGGTTGCACAACCTTTAGCCAAAATAACTGCGACCAACCGCTTCCGGTAACCATCAATGAGTTTCTTACAATGCTCTACTGGAATTTTAGACCATTCTTCTTTGGCAAACTGCTCCAGGTCCCTGTTATTTGAAGGGTGTCTTCTCCAAACTGCCATTTTTACATCTCTCCACAGGTGTTCTATGGGATTCAGGTCTGGACTCATTGCTGGCCACCTTAGAAGTCTCCAGTGCTTTCTCTCAAACCATTTTCTAGTGCTTTTTGAAGTGTGTTTTGGGTCATTGTCCTGCTGGAAGACCCATGACCTCTGAGGGAGACCCAGCTTTCTCACACTGGGCCCTACATTATGCTGAAAAATTTGTTTGTAGTCTTCAGACTTCATAATGCCATGCACACGGTCAAGCAGTCCAGTGCCAGAGGCAGCAAAGCAACCCCAAAACATCAGGGAACCTCCGCCATGTTTGACTGTAGGGACCGTGTTCTTTTCTTTGAATGCCTCTTTTTTTCTCCTGTAAACTCTATGTTGATGCCTTTGCCCAAAAAGCTCTACTTTTGTCTCATCTGACTAGAGACCATTCTTCCAAAACGTTTTAGGCTTTTTCAGGTAAGTTTTTGCAAACTCCAGCCTGGCTTTTTTATGTCTCGGGGTAAGAAGTGGGGTCTTCCTGGGTCTCCTACCATACAGTCCCTTTTCATTCAGACGCCGACGGATAGTACGGGTTGACACTGTTGTACCCTCGGACTGCAGGGCAGCTTGAACTTGTTTGGAAGTTAGTCGAGGTTCTTTATCCAACATCCGCACAATCTTGCGTTGAAATCTCTTGTCAATTTTTCTTTTCCGTCCACATCTAGGGAGGTTAGCCACAGTGCCACGGGCTTTAAACTTCTTGATGACACTGCGTACGGTAGACACAGGAACATTCAGGTCTTTGGAGATGGACTTGTAGCCTTGAAATTGCTCATGCGTCCTCACAATTTGGTTTCTCAAGTCCTCAGACAGTTCTTTGGTCTTCTTTCTTTTCTCCATGCTCAATGTGGTACACACAAGGACACAGGACAGAGGTTGAGTCAACTTTAATCCATGTCAACTGGCTGCAAGTGTGAATTAGTTATTGCCAACACCTGTTAGGTGCCACAGGTAAGTTACAGGTGCTGTTAATTACACAAATTAGAGAAGCATCACATGATTTTTCGAACAGTGCCAATACTTTTGTCCACCCTCTTTTTTATGTTTCGTGTGGAATTATATCCAATTTGGCTTTAGGACAATTCTTTTTGTGTTTTTTTTTCATTTAAGACAAATTAAATGAAGATAATAATACCAAAGAATTTGTGTTTGCAATCATTTTCAGGAAGAAACTGAGTATTATCTGACAGAATTGCAGGGGTGTCAATACTTTTGGCCACAACTGTATATGGTGATCTGTTAGGGTGTGTGCACACAAAGCGGATTAGACTGTGGCTTTTTCTGCAGAGAATCCATATCTCTTGGCAGAAACCGCAGGGTAAAACACATGCATTTTTCGTGCGGATTCCTAGCATGTGTACAGCGGATTTAATGCAGGTTCTAGTGCGGTTTGACAGTGCGGATGAGAGATTGATTTGTATGTCCCGGAATGTACACTGCAGCTGCAGTTCTGCAAAAAAGAAGTAACATGCTGCGGAAAATAAACCGCAGCAAATCTGCGCTGAATTTTCCGCAGCATGTGCACGGCGGATTTGGTTTTCCATAGGTTTACATGGTACTGTAAACCGCATGGAAACTGCTGCGGATCCGCAGGACCAAATCCGCTGCGGATCCACAGCAAAAACCGCAACGTGTGCACACACCCTTAGTGATCCATTAGTGATCGTTCTGTTCCCATCATTCTTTCTCAGACGGTGGAAAGAGGCCGGGAAACAATTGTTGAACGACTTCTTCAATTTTGTTGATCACCCTTATTTAGCGGCCTGAACTCAGAGCATGTAAATACAATCAAAATGCTTCTGTGATGTGCAATATGTTAGCATTTGGGGCCCCATTTTAAACTTTGCGTAGGGCCCCACTTTGCCTAAAACCGGCCCTGCCTCCGTGAGAAGGGAAGATGCTGCAGAAGTGACACTGCCTGAGTTGTCGAAGACCTTGCAGAACGCCTCCAGGAGACCTTAAATCTGAGGTCACAGGATATTTTGTCTCTGTTAGGTGATTGAGCCGTGCCAGGACTTCTCCTCTCAAGTGAAAGATTAGGAACGCTACTTTAGCCTGATCAGAGGGGAATTGGTTGGTCAGCAGTTCATTGCGGTGCAGGCAGGCGAGGAGCAAGTCAAGACACTTGAGTGGACACTGCCGCAGCTGCTGCTTGGGCTGGAGCAGCTGACATCAAGGTATCCAAACAAGTATTCACTGTCCACAGATAGAACAGGATTTTGCCCTGCTAATCATATTACCAGGATATCTCTTGGAATAACTCAGAGAATGGAGAGGTCTTGGGATCAGGTTCATTACGTGAGCAAATTTTCACGCTGGTGGATTCTGGACCCACTGTGCCATGGACTGGAGAGAGCAGGAGGGGTGTAACTAAGGGACCACCTGGATTTTCACTGGAACCCCTGAATGTCACGAGGACCCGTCCTGTGTGACACGACCCGCAGGTCGGTAACTAAAACAACAAAACTGGCACGTGTAGCTGTCCTGTGTGACACAACCCGCAGGCCGGTAACTGAAACAACAAGACACGGGGGAAGGGGAAACAGTTACAACGGTGGGCCTTGCGATAGGTAACGGGGACGTGGAGACCTCCTGCACTCCCCTGAGTCAATGTCCCTCACACTCCTAACGTTCCCTATACAGGCTCCTCACCTGTCACCGAGCCGGATACCTGTCACCCTAGCACACCCTACACCTATCCCTTGCTAGGGAGCTGGGTGGTGCAGGCACTGGCCCCACCGCTGTACTAATACACACCAGGGAAAAAATACAAACAGGGGAAACACCAAAAACACTTATCTTGCTCTGCTGCAGCACCAGGCAGCAGAGTGCATCACCGGATTAACTTTTTGCAGTGGCTCGACACCTCAGAGCCAGCTGCCACCTTCACCATCTCACTCTGCTGCGGACACCGGGCAGACAGAGTTCAACACCAGTTTTAGCAGTGGCTCCAACCTTCAAACCAGCTGCTAACTTCACCAGGTTTCTGCAGTGGCTTCACACCTCAGCCAGCTGCTCCCTTCACCGTGGTTGGAATCCCAAAAAGACGCTATCACCAACACCTGCACATAGACCATGTGAACCTATATAGGAAAATAGAATGGTCAAATGATCAGGGGCCAAAAAGCTGCTATAACCCCAGTGACCACCGGGGGCAAAAAGGCAAAGCAAAGAAAACATCAAGTGCAATGACACTTGTGGCCACCGGGGGCAAAAGGTAACCAAAGCAACTATTAGGATGCAATGACACCCGTGGCCACCGGGGGCAAAACTAACCTTAAGCCAAAGGCTTGAAGGAAAAAAAAAGGTTTACATGTGTTAATCCAGAAGCTGACACGGCTCCAAGAATTGGATCGTGACACTGATGATGTGCTTAGACTTGAGCCACAGGTGGACGCCAGGTGCCAGAACAGATCGCGATACCACAGCAGCTGACCCCAAGGGTCAGGACAGCAGACACAGACTCAAAGTCAAAGGTGAGTCCTGATTCTGCTGGAACAGATATTAGTGTTTCAGTTGGCACAGGGTTTCCAGTACAGGTACTGGTTCAAGTACTGCCAGAGCAGTTTCAGATTGAGGTACCGCTGAAGCGGTTTCAGATTTAGGTACCTCCGTAGCAGGTTCAGGTACTGTCGTAGTGGTTTCAGGTTCAGATACTGGTGGAGTGGTTTCCAGCAGTGCAGGTTCGGTTTCAGGTTCGGGTACCACAGATGCGGTTTCAAGCTTGATGTACAGATTCAGACTAGACTGGCACAGGTACATAGGACTGGTTCTGTAGCAGGTTTAACTGGATGGGTAGAGGGACCTTACAATGAACTAGCAGATTACAGCTTAATTAACCCCATAGTGACAGCCAACATGTCTTTTTACTGACCTGAGATTTAAGAGAATATCATCCCCATACAGGTGACAATCCAGCAGCTGTCAACTGTACACTATAACTGACAACTTGCTGTATCACAAATAATCAGTGTTGGCACTATCCATATCTGTTTAGCCCCTTAGTTGCTGCTCTAAAAAGTGGCAACATCCAATGAATGGTTAATAGTTTGTGGGTGGTTCCGCTTTAATCTACTTGACACACCAAGATCATGATTGTGTAGTCCTGATGTTTGCCATAGCAGTTCATGGTAGCCTTAGAGTCTCCCAGCTATAGCGGTTGGTTCAGAAGCTAGCGACATTTAGGTGGTAAAAAAACACTTTTTCATTCCTGCTGTACCACTTTGCATTAATTCCTGAAAATCACCTGAAGGGTTAATAAACTATCTGACAGCAGTTTTCAATACATCAGTGGGTGCCGTTTTTAAAATGGTATCATGTTTGGGGTTTTCCAATATATAGCACCCTCAAAGTCACTTCAAACCTGGATAGGTTCCTCAAAAAATAAATTTTGTAAATTTCGTTGAAAAAGTGAAAAATAACTGATACATTTTTAAACCTCCTAAAAGGCTAACAAAATAAATTAGCGCTTTAAAAATGGTGCTAATGTAAAGCAGACATGTGGGAAATGTTATTTATTAATGTTTTTGTGTGGTATGACTATCTGGATTAAATTGTGTGATAAAACACTCCGGGATCACCTTTGCTGGGGTCAAAGGTCACGTGCGCTCAGCATGAAACTCAGGCGCAGAGCTGGGATTTGGGTATAACTGACACTGGGTCAGGTTTATTAATGGTGAAAGCAATGCATAAAGAAATAAAACATAAAACAAATCCTTGCCTGTCCGGCACTAACTAAACAAAGTACAACCTAACTACCAACTGGCGGGCTTCTCCCGTCCAGCCAAACCACAGTTGCAGTGGGCACTGCTTTCACTCACGTGTGTCTCTCACACAGACAGGCTCTCTGTGTTCCCAGGCTGAGACACTCACACAACCACCTGGCATCCTTTTATATCCACCTTCCATTATTCATTAGTAAGCAGGTGCGATACTGACCAGACTAGGCCACATAGGAAAGGAATCTGGGCGAGATATACCTGCCCTCATCCACTATTCCCACATGATTCTCACATATCCCCCCCTCTGCTCAGACCACTCCGGTCGAGCAATGACACCCGCCAAACAATGCACTCGGGACAGGGCATCTGCATTCCCCATCTGTACCCCTGGGCGGTGCTCCACCGTAAAAGTGTAGGCCTGCAGGGCAAGGAACCACCGGGTCACCCGGCTATTCCGTTCCTTGTTCAAGTGCATCCACTTGAGAGGGGCATGGTCAGTGATCAGCCTGAACTTTCGGCCCACCAGGTAATATTTGAGGGCCTCTAGAGCCCACTTAATGGCGAGGCACTCTTTTTCTATGACTGCATACCTTTGCTCGTGTTTATTCAGCTTCCTGCTGAGATAGAGGACTGGGTGTTCCATTCCGTCCCTCACTTGTGAGAGTACAGCCCCGATACCGGTATCAGAGGCATCTGTTTGTACCACAAACTCGCTGCGGAAGTCCGGAGTCACCAGTACGGGCTGAGAGCAAAGTCCCCGTTTTAGGCTATGGAAGGCTTCTTCAGCCGCTAAACTCCATTTAATCATGACGGAGTCTTTCCCTTTTGTAAGATCCGTCAGGGGGGTAGCGATGGCTGCAAAATTGGGTATGAACCGGCGATAATAGCCGGCGATCCCCAGAAAGGCTTGCACCTGCTTCTTGTTGACAGGTTGCGGCCAGTCCTGAACCGCCTGAATCTTATCGAGCTGGGGTTTAACAACACCCCTCCCAATTACATACCCCAAATACCGGGCTTCTTCCAGCCCGATATGACATTTCTTGGGGTTCGCGGTTAGACCTACCTCCCACAGGTCGTCAATCACAGCTTGTACTTTCTGGAGATGAGTCTCCCAGTCCAAGCTGTAAATGACAATGTCATCCAAATAGGCCGAAGCGTACTGCCTATGTGGCCTCAGGACTCGATCCATCAGTCTCTGGAAGGTCGCCGGTGCTCCGTGCAGTCCAAACGGCATATACACATACTGAAATAGACCTTCCGGCGTAGCAAATGCCGTCTTTTCTCTGGCAGCCTCCGCCAGAGGGATCTGCCAATACCCCTTTGTTAGGTCTAGGGTCGTAATACATCGGGCTTTACCTAACCGATCTATTAACTCGTCGACCCGGGGCATAGGGTAGGCATCAAATTTTGAGACCGCATTCAGTTTCCTGAAGTCATTGCAGAACCGGATTGTGCCGTCTGGTTTAGGAATTAACACAATCGGGCTGGACCAAGCACTGTGCGATTCCTCAATGACACCTAACTCTAACATTGCCTTCACTTCTCGGGAAACGGCTTCACGGCGCGCTTCCGGAATTCTGTAGGGTTTCACGTGAACAGTGACACCAGGTTCCGTTACGATGTCATGTTTCATTAGCGTAGTCTGCCCTGGTTTTTCTGAGAAAAACTTTTGGTTGTGAAGTAGAAACTGCCTGACCTCAGTCTTTTTCCGCTCCGAGAGAGTCTCTGCAACCCGTACCTCCGGTACGGTATGCGAGCAGACGGGACGGGCCAGTTCCGCTGACAAGGCAGACCGATCTTTCCAGGGTTTTATCAGATTTACATGATAAACCTGTTCAGGTTTCCGTTTACCTGCCTGGTATACTTTGTAGCTTACTTCACCAACTCTTTCCTTAATCTCAAAGGGGCCCTGCCACTTTGCCAGGAACTTACTGTCCACCGTGGGGACCAGGATCAACACCCTATCTCCGGGTGCAAACGTACGGATCTTGGCGCCCCTATCATAGATTCTTTTTTGGGCTCCTTGAGCCTGCATCATGTGTTCTTTGACTATAGGCATAACAGCCGCAATACGGTCCTGCATTTGTGTGACGTGATCTATCACCGTTTTAAACGGAGTGACCTGACACTCCCAGGATTCTTTGGCGATGTCTAACAGTCCACGAGGACGTCGGGCGTACAACAACTCGAAAGGCGAGAACCCCGTGGAAGACTGGGGCACTTCCCTGATGGCAAAAAGCAAATACGGAAGTAAATAGTCCCAGTTCTTCCCATCCTTGTCTATCGCCTTTCTCAGCATCTGCTTCAGAGTTTTATTGAACCGTTCGACCAACCCGTCTGTTTGAGGGTGATACACGGATGTGCGTAACGGTTCGATTTGTAACAACCGGCAGAGCTCCTTCATTACCCTGGACATAAAGGGGGTCCCCTGGTCGGTGAGTATCTGTTTTGGTATACCGACCCGACTAAACACATGCACCAGTTCCTTGGCAATCATCTTGGTGGCCGTGTTACGCAAAGGGATGGCCTCCGGGTAACGAGTGGCATAATCCAAGATGACCAGGATATGTTGGTGTCCAGGTGCAGACCGTGGAAGGGGCCCAACTAAATCCATCCCAATCCTCTCAAACGGGACCTCAATAATAGGTAGGGGTACCAAAGGGCTACAGAACCGGAGCTTAGGCGCAGAGGCTTAGCAGTCAGGACAAGACTCACAATATACACAAATATCGTGATGCATGCCTGGCCAAACAAAACAGTGTAATATCCTTTCGGTGGTTTTCTGGACTCCCAGGTGACCTCCCATCACATGTCCGTGGGCCAGGTCCAGCACCTTCCGCTGGTAGGGTTTTGGCACGACTAATAGTTGCACCGTGTCTTCCCCCTTTTTCTCTATCTGATAGAGTAAATCATTCTCCAGAACCATGTAAGGATATGCCAGCCTAGAGCCAGGTTCTACGGGTACCCCATTTATTACTTTTACATTTGTCCTAGCCTGACAAAGGGTAGGATCCTTTATTTGCTCGCTTTGGAAGTCATCTTTCTGAACTTCTAAATCCGGCAAATGGGGAGGTGGAGGCTGTCGGCCTCCTCCTCTACCCTGGTCTCCTCCGTATCACCCGCCATGACCGAAAACGGGAACTGCAGGTCATTTCCAGCAGACTCTTCCCCCGAATCTTCCGGGGAGACCTCTTCCAGGGGTTCGGGACCCACACGCGCCCTGGGAGAAGAATCATGTACACTATTACCCTGGGGTATCAACTGATTCTCCCACAATTGCCAGAAGTGGGGAAAATCCCGGCCCAGGATAACATCATGCAATAACGCTGGGACGAGTCCCACTTTATGTTGCACAGATCCATAGGAAGTAGTAATGCATATGACCGTGGTGAGGTACGAACAGGTGTCTCCATGCACACACGTTACAGAAAATTTGTCTGCTGGTCCAGTCGGGGCTGACACCAGACTGGCCTTCACCAGAGTCACCACACTTCCCGAGTCTAACAATGCCACCACATTTTTTCCATCAACAGTTAAATCACACAAGTGTTTTTCCACCTCCTTTTGACCAGCATTCACACTCACTACCCGTGCAACCATAGACATGCGGTTTTTAGAGTCTGTGACATCGCACTGCATGGGTTCAGTAGTGAGCGGACAGTTCGCAACAATGTGTCCCATCTCTTGGCAGCGGAAACACCTAACGGGCCCCTTGCTTAGACCATAGTTCGCTACTCTTGGCCTCGCAGTGCGGGCAGTCCCGTTTTCCTCCCCCACTGTCTTAGGGATTTTTCCATCTCCCCTACTCCCTGGAACAGTCTTACCGGTTCCACGTGGAGATGATGAAGAATGAGGTGGGGTAGCATCGTCTCGGAGTCCTTCCGCCACGGAGTAACGTTCAACCAGATCCACTAGTTGATCTGCCGTCGCAGGATTTCCATGGCTTACCCACTTCCTCAGGGCTGGCGGTAGAGCTCTCAGGTACTTGTCCATGACGACTCTCTGGATTATCTCTGGCGCTGTCAGCACCTCGGGTTGTAGCCACTTCTTCGTCACGTGGATCAGGTCAAACATCTGTGACCGCGGTGGTTTATCCGGCTGATAAGTCCATTGATGCACTCTCTGTGCACGGACAGCGGTCGTCACTCCCAGCCGGGCCAAGATCTCGGCTTTCAGTTTGTCAAAGTCCTGCGCAGCTTCAGGCTCTAAGTCATAATAAGCCTTTTGGGCCTCACCGTAAAGAAACGGGGCAATCAGGCCGGCCCATCTTGCCTTCGGCCATTTTTCTCGCACCGCCGTCCGTTCAAACGTGGTCAGGTATGCCTCGACGTCATCTTCGGTCGTCATCTTCTGCCAGTACCGACTCACGTGAATCACTCTCGACTCGGCTTCCAGGTTAACCTCATGTAGGCTTGCCAGGCGCTGCGCCACCTGCTGGAGAAGCGAACGATCGTTAGCTGTCATGTCCACCAACTCCTTCAGCTGGGCCATCATCACCCGATTAGCTTCTTGCTGGACGGCGGTGGACTGTACCAGCGCTTTCACCACGTCCTCCATGCTCATGCTTGCAACGTGATGCCCGCGTTCTCCACCACAATGTGATAAAGCACTCCGGGATCGCCTTTGCTGGGGTCAAAGGTCACGTGCGTTCAGCATGAAACTCAGGCGCAGAGCTGGGATTCGGGTATAACTGACACTGGGTCAGGTTATTATTATTATTATTATTTATTGTTATAGCGCCATTTATTCCATGGCGCTTTACATGTAAGGAGGAGTATAGATAAAAACAAGTACAATAATCTCAAACAATACAAGTCATAACTGGTACAGGAGGAGAGAGGACCCTGCCCGCGAGGGCTCACAATCTTCAAGGGATGGGTGATAATACAGTAGGCGAGGGTAGAGCTGGTCGTGCAGCGGTTTGGTCGATCGGTGGTTACTGCAGGTTGTAGGCTTGTCGGAAGAGGTGCGACTTCAGGCTCTTTTTGAAGGTTTCGATGGTAGGTGAGAGTCTGATATGTTGTGGTAGAGAGTTCCAGAGTAGGGGTGATGCGCGAGAGAAATTGTGTATGCGATTGTGGGAAGAGGAGATAAGAAGGGAGTAGAGAAGGAGATCTTGTGAGGATCGGAGGTTGCGTGCGGGAAAGTACCGGGAGACGAGGTCACAGATGTATGGAGGAGACAGGTTGTGGATGGCTTTGTATGTCATGGTTAGGGTTTTGTAATGGAGTCTCTGGGCAATTGGGAGCCAGTGAAGGGAATGACAGAGGGGAGAAGCTGGGGAATAGCGGGGGGACAGGTGGATTAGTCGGGCAGCAGAGTTTAGAATAGATTGGAGGGGTGCGAGAGTGTTTGAGGGGAGGCAACAGAGCATGAGGTTGCAGTAGTCAAGGCGAGAGATGATGAGGGCATGGACTAGGGTTTTTGCAGATTCTTGGGTGAGGAATGAACGGATTCGTGAAATATTTTTGAGTTGAAGTCGGCAGGAAGTGGAAAGGGCTTGGATATGTGGTTTGAAGGAGAGATCAGCGTCAAGGATTACTCCGAGGCAGGTTTATTAATGGTGAAAGCAATGCATAAAGAAATAAAACATAAACAAATCCTTGCCTGTCTGGCACTAACTAAACAAAGTACAACCTAACTACCAACTGGCGGGCTTCTCCCGTCCAGCCAAACCACAGTTGCAGTGGGCACTGCTTTCACTCACGTGTGTCTCTCACACAGACAGGCTCTCTGTGTTCCCAGGCTGAGACACTCACACAACCACCTGGCATCCTTTTATATCCACCTCCCATTATTCATTAGTAAGCAGGTGCGATACTGACCAGACTAGGCCACATAGGAAAGGAATCTGGGCGAGATATACCTGCCCTCATCCACTATTCCCACATGATTCTCACAAGTGATAATCATTCAAAGTTTGAAAATTGCAATTTTTTTACATTTTTGTCAAGTTTCTGATATTTTTTTATAAATAAACACAAGACATATCAACCTAAATTTAGCATTATCATAAATTATAATGTGCCACGAAAAAACATTCTCAAAATCAATGGGATTTGTTAAAGCGTTCCAGAGTTATCACCACATAAAATGACACTGGTCAGAATTTTAAAAATTGGCCCCGTCACTAAGGGGTTAAACACAATTGTTGTTCAGGCACCTCCCAACAGGTGGAGGTGCCTTAAGTACTAAGTGCCTCCCAGCTATTTGCTGGGGACACATTAGGACCTTAGAGGATGCCAATGTTACATCAATAATTACAGAAATAAATATTCACCTCTATCATTCCCCACTGCTCTGGTCTCTGCAGCGTGTGGTCTGAAGCATTACACATAGAGATGAGCGACTTTGCCTTTTTTCGGGTCGAGTCGGGTTTCATGAAACCCGACTTTCGCAAAAGTCGGGTCGAACTAAATCGGCCGACTATAGGGAAAAGTCGGAGGCCGACTGAAACACGAAACCCAATGCAAGTCAATGGGGAAGCAAAGTCGGCAGGGAGTGGAAGACAGTAAACACACCTACAGTGCCCATTTCAATGCCCAAAACATCAATTCTTATTGCAGCTTGTCAACCTTAATTTGCTTCCTAATAATAGTTACGCATTGAAAACTGGGTGTTATTTGGCTAAAGTTGTGGGGGGGGGGTAGGGCTGGCTCCATGTTTTTGTGTGCCCTGGGCCAAAGAGTGTCAGTGCACCCCTTTAACACATACCACAACTCATGATGCTCCGATACGCAACAGAAATATAGGTATAGTACAATGACACATACTTCACTGCTTACATGACATGACTGATCTATTTTAAATTGTACAATAGCTCAAAAACAGGACAGTATATTACTCCATGCAGTGCTATGGCCACCACATTGTGCGCCATACAGAATAATGAGCCCCATATATTTCTCCATACCAAATAATTAGTCACATATAATGTTCCATACAGTATCTGATGAGCTCCACATAATGCTCCATATATAATGGGCCCCATTTGTAATGTTCCAGTGTATAATGTGCCCCTTAGATGCTGCTCCAGTGTCTGATCTGCCCATTTACATTGCTCCAGTACATGATGGGCCTCATGGATTCATGGATGATGCTCCAGTATATGATGGGCTCCAATAATGCTCCATATATAATGGGCCCCATTTGTAATGTTCCAGTGTATAATGTGCCCCTTAGATGCTGCTCCAGTGTCTGATCTTCCCCATTTACAATGCTCCAGTACATGATGGGCCTCATGGATGATGCTCCAGTGAATCATGGGCCCTAATAATGCTCCATATATAATGGGCCCCATTTGTAATGCTCCAGTGTATAATGTGCCCCTTAGATGCTGCTCCAGTGTCTGATCTTCCCCATTTACAATGCTCCAGTACATGATGGGCCTCATGGATGATGCTCCAGTGTATGATGGGCCCTAATAATGCTCCATATATAATGGGCCCCATTTGTAATGCTCCACTGTATAATGGGCCCCTTAGATGCTGCTCCAGTATCTGATCTACCACATTTACAATGCTCCAGTACATGATGGGCCTCATGAATGATGCTCCAGTGTATGATGGGCTCCAATAATGCTCCATATATAATGGGCCCCATTTGTAATGCTCCAGTGTATAATGTGCCCCTTAGATGCTGCTCCAGTGTCTGAACTGCCCCTTTTACATTGCTTCAGTACATGATGGGCCCTATTTTTAATTAACCCAGGCATGGTATGTGAAAAGAGCTCCATGGAGTAATCTGAGGTGTGTGCTTCCACATCCTTCACTTTTGGTGTGGGTAAAGGACACAAGGAAAGGGGTTGCTCCTGACGAGAAGCCTGCAGTTACGACTCAGTGCTTGCATTTTTTACAACTTCAGAAGAGGAGGCGATAGAGCTGGAGGCTGTTTCAGCAATGTAAGCCACAAACAGTTCCTGATACTCCGGCTTTAAAAGCAGTCTACCTACTCCCAGAAAAGGGAGCCTTACAGGCCTTCCAGAGCTACACCATGACGCTGGCTCAACACCTCCTGCCTTAGCTTCTATTGTGTTTTTGGCACTATCAGCAGATGCACCACCACCACCATCAGTACCAGGTGGCCCTCCATGCCCACATCCGCGTCCTCTTCCACCATACTTCCTCATGTTTTGGAAAATGGACCCAAAATACCAGCAGATATATGGTACTGTAGCAGAAGCGTACAGCTCTATACAGTCTATGGATAACAGTAAATCTCCGTATATATTTCATGAGGCATACATAGACGCTCACAGGCTCAGTATAGATTACCCAATAAAACAACAAGTTGAAAAAGGGTACAGTATCACCAGATACAAGGTATATATAGTACAGTGTAAACGTTCTGATTCTTCGTATACATTTCAGGAGGCAGACACAAACGCTCTAAGGCCCAGTATGGATTACACAAGAATATGAAAAGCTGTAAATGGGTTATGTAACACAAGCGTACAGCTGCATACAGTGTTGGGGTAATCTTAAAGCTCCAAATGTATTGCCGGAGTAACAGACAGACGTTTACAGGCTCATTATGGATTACACCAGAATCTACATAGCTAAAAAGGTTACTATATCAGAAGAGCTCTGCTTTATGCAGTGTTGGCCAAATTGAAAATATCGGTATATATTTCCGTAGTCACCCTCAGACGCTCACTCAGTTTGGTTTTGACCATAATAAAAAATGTTGTAAAAAAGGTCCTGGATAACAAGATAGCAAGTATATATTCTTTAGGGTACAATTGAAATCTCCGTAAAAATAGTCCCGTAGTCACTCTCAGACGCTTACACAGTATGGATTTGACCATAATGCTAAATGTCGAACAAAGGTACTGTATAACAAGATACAAGCTGTATCGAGTATAGTGTAAAAATTTGTTTCTCCGATTCTCTGTATATATAGAAGGCGTAACCCACACACGCTCACTCACTATAGATGATGTAGGGAAGGTGGACTGACAGACAAACCAGCCTTTAGTGAGAAGCAGAGGTGTAGCGCAGTGTAGGTGTGAAACCGCTAAGATAAAGAGAAAGGGTGCAGTGTTTTAGCTTGCCCATTGGAGGGCAGTGGAGAATGTAGGAGTGGGACTGAATAACTGCCATTGGTCAGAGAAACTGTTAGGTGATGGTGGGCGGAGTTACCAGAACTGGAAGTATAAAAGGCTGAGGGAAGGTTCTGGAAGAGTCAGTCAGCGAAGGGAGCACAGTAAAGAGGAAGTTCTACTGAGGAAACAGACACTGGAAAGGCTCCAGAGAGGACTGACAGTTGAGGCGGTCACGGGGGGGTGGCCCAGAGGAAGGAAGCCGCAGACGAAGATGGCCTGGGGCTATCATACGGACGGTGTGCTCAGACTGGTGCAGCGCTGCGGTGGTTGGGCCTAGGCCAGCCACAGTGGAAGAGCCACTGAGGACGCCACGATTATAGTTACAAAGGAAGTGAAGGTACCGAGGCCTGTGTACAGAGAAATGTGAAACGGCTGTAGTGAATTGCTGTTGTCGACAGAAGGATGGGCACTAAAAACGGACCTGTTCAATACAAACTCTGTCTCAGTCTCGTGTTTGTCTGCGGCAAGAAGAGGGTCCCCCCCCACAGTTGGTTATCCTACAAATGATACCTTAATACAAATTTTTGAAACAAGGTACTGTATCAGCACATACCAGGTGTGTCCAGTCTAGGGTTAAATTTCCGTCTATACTTCCGGAGTCAGACACAGACACTCACAGGCTCACTATGTATTACACCAGAATTACAAAAGTAGCAAAAGGGAAAGGTATTCATAGCGTACACCAGTATACAGTGTTGTGGTACTTTTAAATCTTTGTATATATTTCAATCTCAGTAAGCCAGTCAAGAATCTCCGCTACTGGAAACTATATGGATACAAGTATAGACGCAAAGTCGAGTGTTAGCAGAAATTTTGGAATTACTCATTGCGGGAAAACCTCCCGGTAGATGTTGCAGAGGCGATGCAGACCCTCAATTACTGTGTCTGTGGAGAAAGCGAAAAAGGTTCTTTGTGAAGAAAGGATTGCTTTATCGCAGTAGCGTGGATCGCATCACCGTTACTCGTCTCCATCAAATTGTGATCACAGGGAGAGATTTACCCATGGTCCTCACTGCCTATCATGATGTGTCTGGTCATTTTGGAGTGCAAAAGACAGAAGCCACAGGCCGTAGGCGATTCTATTGGATTGGCATGAGAGGAGACATTGAAAAATGGTGGCAGGAATGTCACACGTCTGTGACTATCACAACTGTGAAAGGTGATCATAAACCACCACTGCATCCGCTTGTAAGTTGACGTCCATTTCAAATGGTAGCCATTGATCATCTGAAGGTATAGGCCAGCAGGACAGGCCATAGCTACATCTTAGGCTACTTTCACACTAGCGTCGTGCGACGCACGTCGCAATGCGTCGTTTTGGAGAAAAAAGGCATCCTGCAAAGTTGCCCGCAGGATGCGTTTTCTCTCCATAGACTAACATTAGTGACGCATTGCGACGTTCGGGCACACGTCGCATCCGTCGTGCGACGGATGTGTCGTGTTTTGGCGGCCGCGACGCACAAAAAAACGTTCCATGTAACGTGTTTTTGTGCGTCGTCTATGCCATTTTCAACCGCGCATGCGCAGCCGAAACTCCGCCCCCTCCTCCCCGGACATGACAATGGGACAGCAGATGCGATGAAAAACTGCATCCGCTGCCCCCGTTGTGCACGCCTTTCACAGCATGCGACGGTACATCGCCGCGACGCAGGGCGACGGCCGTCGCACAACGCTAGTGTGAAAGTAGCCTTAACCATCATTGATCAATACACCAAATTTCTCGTGGCCGTCCCTGTGAAGGATTTAACTGCACAGACTACACAGCGGTGGAGCATTGAGAGGTAAGTATTGCAACTTGCAAGTGATGTGGCCATGAACAAGCGGGGGGGCACAATCGTGGTCGACGGTACTGGCACAGGGCCCCTCATAGTACGCTGGTGTGTCTGACGGCGAGTGGGCCCTCCCACCATCTGAGACACTGTATTGTACTATGAGGGGCCCTGTGCCATTGCCGTCGGCCATCAGTGGGCCCATCTACCTGTTCAGAGCAATGGCACTTGCCCGGATGTGCCAGGTCTTGACCCCAGCCGTTGGGGGAGGGGTGGGAAGCCCAGTTAGGGAGGTTTAAAAATTGGCATATGTAGATGTGTTGGCTGGACATTCAGCTGCTGCAAAGGGCGTAATTGGGCAAGTCCGAGGAAGAGGAGGAAAAAACCGAGGCACTTTTCTGGTAACCTGTGTGTCATCAGGGGAAGGTGGGACAAAATCCTTTGAAACCCATGCATGGTTCATTTTAATGAAGGCTAGATCATCAACATTTTGGGTCGACAGATGGGTCCTTTTTTCTGTCAGGATTGATCCAGCAGCACTGAAGACTCTTTCAGATAACACACTAGCAGCAGGGCAAGCGAGCTCCTGTAAGGCATATTGTGCCAATTCAGGCCAGGCGTCCAGTTTAGAGGGCGAATAGTCAAAGGGGAATGACCTGTGAGGGAGAACATCGACATGGGAGGAAAAGTAGTTTGTAACCATAGTTGACAACTTCTGCCTCCTGTCACTTTTAATCGATGAAGTATTAGTTCTCTTTCACACTTCAGTTTTTTGCAATCAGTCACAATCCGCCAGGTTTTGAAAAAAACGGATCCTCAATTTTTTTTTGAGGATCCGTTTTTTTCCCCATTGACTTCCATTACTGGCGGATTGTGACGGATTGCCGTCCGTTGCATCCATTTTTTTTGCGGATCCGCCAAAAGTTGCTGTCCGTCACCATCCTCAAAGATTTGAAAACGGAGCTTGCAACGTTTTTTTTTCTGGCGGATCCTCCAGACACTAATTTAACCCGAAATTCTTTCTGGGTGCCGGACAAAAAAAAAAACTTCTCTCTCTCTCTCTCTCTCTTGGCTGCGATTCCTTTAAAATTCTTCATTTTGCGGATCCGTCAAAAAAACGGATGGGTGGCATCAGTTCTAAAACGGATCCAGCATCCGTCCTTTTGGCGGATTTTGACTGATGCAAAAAACTGAATTGTGAAAGAGGCCTTACACAGCTGGACGCTCCTCATACAGTACCATCTCTTGGCGTTCCAAGGTCAGGGACAGTGTTTGTATGACTGTAGGGATGTGGATTTGCCAGAAACTGCTCCTCCACACACCACGGGCAGTGCATCATTGACACCTGGAACATTGGCCCACATGTGCAATTACGCCTTGCGGATCCTAAAAAGGGACCGCTACATTGCCAAAATGATGAGGGATGACGACTACTGGCTGGCCAGCATCCTCGATCCACGCTACAAAGGCAAATTACACAATATCACGCCACAGAAGAACCTAGAGCTAATATTGGCTAACAAACAAACAGCTCTGGTAAACCGTTTGTTTGAGGCTTTCCCAGCACACAGCAGCGGTGCTGGTTCTCCCACGAGCCGTAGTGGGCACAATGGAAGAGGTGTTCGTGGTGCACACAGCAGAAGTGGCGTTGGAGACAGGGTTTAATAACCATGTTGTGGAATGATTTCTCAAGTACCGCTCACACGGAAAGCCTCAAACGGTTTACCAGAGCTGTTTGTTTGTTAGCCAATATTAGCTCTAGGTTCTTCTGTGGCATGATATTGTGTAATTTGCCTTTGTAGCGTGGATCGAGGATGCTGGCCAGCCAGTAGTCGTCATCCCTCATCATTTTGGCAATGTGGCGGTCCCTTTTTAGGATCCGCAAGGCATAATTGCACATGTGGGCCAATGTTCCAGGTGTCAATGATGCACTGCCCGTGGTGTGTGGAGGAGCAGTTTCTGGCAAATCCACATCCCTACAGTCATACAAACACTGTCCCTGACCTTGGAACGCCAAGAGATGGTACTGTATGAGGAGCGTCCAGCTGTGTAAGGTGTATTAAACAAATTAAATCAACGTATATATTGTTAGTCACAGATGCTCTCACAGTATGTATTGGACCATAATCCAACAAGCAGATATACGGAACTGTATCAGAAGTGTACAGCTGTATACAATTTTTGTGCAACTAACAATCTCCGTATATGCATTTACGGAGTGTCACACACACACACGCTGACTAGGTATAAAAGTGACTGTAATGCGAACGGCAGATATACAATACTGTTGGAGAATCGGACAGCTCTATACGATGTGTGTAAGGCTATGTGCACACGTAGTTTTTTGGGTGTGCGGAGCAGGACAAAAGTCCTGCGGTTTATCTGCGGTTTTGCCCTGTGGTTTTACACCTCATAATGGATGAGGTGTAAAACTGCAGCGTTTCTGCACCAAACAATGGACATGCTGCGGATTGTAAACCGCAGCAAAACCGCGCGTAAAAATCTGCAGCATGTGCACAGCGTTTTTTTTTTCCATTGAAAATAAAGGTACTGTACAACGCAGCAGAATCTGCTGCGTTTCCGCAGAGCCAAAACCGCTGCGTAAATGCAGCAGATTTCACTATGTGTGCACATACCCTTAGGAAAATTGTCAAGCTCCGTGTATTTGTATACGGACTGACACATGCTGTCTCTGGCTAGTTTAGACCGTAATCAAACAACAGATATACAAAACTGTTTGAAAAACGGACACGACTCTAAGGTGTAGGTCTGGAAAAACGGACAAACTCCTCGGCTTTTTCTTCCAGAGTCACACCCAGATAGCTTCCATTTGTCCGTGATACCAGCCGGCACACGGTAGTGTGTGAGGAGCGTACACCGCTAGACGGTGTGTGAAAAAATGAACGCTCAGTAACTCACCAGGACAAAATAATAAAATTTGGATTGCTTTGAAAAAAGCAGTTTGAACAGCAGTGTGCACACAGCAATGCAGCTAGCAGGGAGCCTTAAAAGGCAGCCTAATCACCACCAGCGCTGCTGCACAAAAGCAAAAATCCTCCCCTTTCACTGCACACTAACTGTACAGTGAAAAGCGCTATCAGCAGAAGCAGTTTTTTTTTTTTCTTCTTCCCTGCCTAACGCTCTCCATGTTCAGAATCAGCAGCAGCACCTCTCCCTATTGTAAGATCGGCAGAAGTAAGATGGCGGTCGGCGGTCACGGCCTTTTATACCCACTTTGACTCCACACAAAGCCAGCCAATCACTTCAATGCCCTTCTCCAAGATGGTGTTGGCCGCTGCGCATGTCATCGCGTTGCCCACAGTGTGCGTCCTCCATCATTGGCTGAGAAAAGGCGCTGAAAGCATAATTTGAAACGCGACTTTGGCGCGCTGATTGGCGACCTCATGGCTGACCTCACGCTAGGGTTGGGTTTCGATCGGCGAAACACGACTTTGGCGAAAGTCAGCGATTTTTGAATCTGACCAACCTGTTTCGCTCAACTCTAATTACACATCTAGGCTTAGCAGGCATAATATAGTGATGTCATTGCACCCGCTACACTGAGATATCAGAGCTCAGATACAGAGGGAGAATTATGTAGGAGGGAACGGAGGGCTTCCTCTTTCATCTTTGCATTCAACTGATACAATTGAAAGTGTGATGCAGGTTGGGAGGTTTCCGTTGCCAGCATCGAGCCCCCATCTTAGGCCTGTTTCACATTTCAGTTATTTGATGTCAGTCAAAATCCGCCAGGATGTGAAAAAACGGATCCGTTTCCGTTGTGGCACACACAGATGCCACCGGATCCGTCTTTTGACGGATCCGCTTTAGTAGTGACTGAAATTTAAAGGAAAATGAGTCTGGGTAAAAGGAGTGAGAGAGAGAGAGAAAGAGAAAGAGAGAGAGAAAGAGATTTTGTGCCGCCAGAACGGAATTTGGGATTAAATTTCTGGCAAGAAGATTCTTCCGGGCATGCTCAGTGTCAAAAAGCGGATCCGTTGCCGGATTCCATAAAAAAACGGTTGGCAACGGATCCGCCGCCCATAGGCGACCATTATAACGAATGGCGGATAGCGGCGGATCCGTTGCTATCCGCTATTTTGATGCAGACAAAAAACGTTTCATTGTCCGTCCACTGAAGTCAGCGGACGACAACATTTTGGCGGATCCGTCAAAAAACGGATCCAACCGATGACCATCGGTCAAAATCTGCTGCTAATGCAAGTCAATGGGGAAAAAAATGGATCCGCCAAAAGAAATGCCGGATTTTTTTTTGCAAAACAGCGGATTTTGACTGATGTTAAACAACTGAAGTGTGAAATAGGCCTTACAAGCATCCCATAGCGGTCGTGTGGTCTGCCGCCATTAGCGCTGCGCCACTATTTCCAAGTCTATTGGATTTTCTGGTACTTGCCATGAGTCTCATTCGACACATGTACCATAAACTTAAATGCAAGTATCATGCAACTGTGATTTGTATGCAACTTGCCTGTGATCTGGTGTTTTTTTTCCAACAAAATTACACCTATGAAACAGTCGCATGACTGCAAGTCGTAGACAAGTTGTACAAGTGCTTTTAGGCTGGTTTCACATTAGCGCTTTTTAAGCGCACGCACGGCCGGGGGTGGCTCCGCCCCCGAGCCGGCTCTCTGCCAGGCGTGCCCGCCCCTTGCTTGTAGCGCCGCCTCCTAGCGCACAGCGGCGCCTGCGATCGGCGCACCCTATCTTTAGCATAGGGTGCGCAGATCGTGCGCAGGCCGTGCGCTAGTTGCGCTTTGACCTGCGCTGCGCACTTTTGACGGTGCGCCGTGCGCGCCAAAATCCGAAAAGTTCGATTTTGGCGCGCACGGCGCACCGTCAAAAGTGCGCAGCGCAGGTCAAAGCGCAACTAGCGCACGGCCTGCGCACGATCTGCGCACCCTATGCTAAAGATAGGGTGCGCCGATCGCAGGCGCCGCTGTGCGCTAGGAGGCGGCGCTACAAGCAAGGGGCGGGCACGCCTGGCAGAGAGCCGGCTCGGGGGCAGAGCCACCCCCGGCCGTGCGTGCGCTTAAAAAGCGCTAATGTGAAACCAGCCTTAGTTGTGTAAGGCCATGTAGTCCCAAACTAAGATGTTTGTATCAATACTATTGTCCATATAGTGTAGCTTTGGTCCCAGCAGCTGCAGGGATTGCGGTGACAAATCAATCAAAGTTAATTTACTATTACCACATTCTATGAATAAAAACCCCACCAAAATAATGGAAAAATTGCTGTTTTTACAAACCCCATCAGCCATCCATAAAATTATAAAAATGTGTTTATCATGGCATCAAGAAAGCAATACTTTATCCTGCAAAGCTAAGCCATCATATACATTAACGGTAAAATAATTATTAATTCACATTATTTTTAAGAAAACTTGAATTCATTGTAGAAAAACAATAATAATAATAATAAATTTTATTTCTATAGCGCCGACATATTCCGCAGCACTTTACATTTCAGAGGGGACTTGTACAGACAATAGACATTACAGCATAACAGTAATCACATAGATCATAACAGATACCAAGAGGAATGAGGGCCCTGCTCGCAAGCTTACAGTCTATAAGGGAAAAAAGGTAGACACGAAAGGTGGGTGGTAACAGTTGCCCTGATTGTATGGACCAGCCATAATGTTAGGTGTGTGACAGTACGGACACAGAGGGCTAATGGATGTATAAAGCATGTGGGAACATGATGCGGGGAACCTGGTTATGGTAATAACTTTTGGCTGTGCCACATAGGGATAGGTTAGGTTAATGTGTTGAGGCGGTAGACCAGTCTGAATAAATGAGTTTTCAGGGCACGCTTAAAATTGTGGGGATTGGGGACTAATCGTATTGACCTGGGAAGAGCATTCCAAAGAAAAACAATAAAAATTAAAAAAAAAAGTTTGTTTCTTTTTTTGTTGCCAAACCATAGAAAGTATAGTTACGATTCTTGGAGTTTTTTTGAGGGGTTATTTTTCAGGCAGTGTTTGAGCTGAACACAAAAAAAGTTTCAACTTTCATAACCTTCGAACCAATGGCTGTGCCTCAAAATATGCATCAAAGACGTCTACGAAAAATTGCACGTGTTTTTCCAGCTACACCCCTTTAGCAAGGAGTCAAACGCTTTGGCCGCATTCACACATTTAGATTTTTGGTCAGTATTTTACCTCAGTATTTTAGCCAAAAAACTAGGAGTGGGTGATAAATCCAGAAGTGGTGACGTGTTTCTATTATACTTTTCCTCTGATTGTTCCACTCCTGGTTTTGGCTTACAAATTCTGAGGTAAAATACTGACCAAATACTGAACGTGTGACTGTGGCCTTCGACTTGTGACAGAAGTGAAAGTGATCTCGGATACTGCAGCATGCCTCAGTGTCAGTGCAGACAAAATCTCACGAGATTGTGACAGCTGCGTGATTTCCTGCATGGAGCACACAGACAACACAGGGGGAGACATTCTGTGTATAGCAGCAGCTGTGTGATCACTGGACGCAGATAAAGCTTTACTTCACGAAAGGTATTGTTCTGTGAGCAATGGCGGCTCTGCTGGTGAACACACACAGCCCAAGGTATAGGAAGGTCAGCCTCCTCACTGCCATCATGTACCAGCCTGTTATCTCCTGCTGAATAACCTCTTACCGGCAGGTCTGTCACTCATCTAGCTGTACAGTGAGATATTGTATACCGCTTACATGAAGCAAAGTTTTATCCAAAGTGCGTGATCAGCCACCATCACAGATCATGTTCACAGAGGAGCAAGAAACCTCATGGAGCGGTTGTGGTGTTTTCACTTGTGCCGGATTTGTTGCAGAAATTTCAGCAGCTAATACTTTTCCTTTCATCGGGATTGTTTAGGTGATGAGCACATGGATTTCGGCATGCCTCATTTGGGTAAGGCTAGGGCCAGACGTTACATGTCCCCAAGACTCGGACGAGTCGAACGGGCAAAATGTTTTGGAGGAGAGCAGAAACTTTACAAGACCTGCCATCTTTCCACCCAGAATCCACCTGAAAAAGTGCCGCAGAAGCACCCCATAAAATGAACATAATGCATAGCAACGTCAAAAAAACAAACATTCTTTCATCCCGTGTCCCTTCTATTACACTCTTCAGGATTCGGAAACCCTGAAGCAGTTAAAAGGAATGACACGCTTAGTGTATGTGCACACGGTGCGGATTCTGCTGTGGATCCGCAGCGGTTTTGGCAGCTGATTCTGCTGCATTGTAGAGTACCTTTATTTCCTATGGAAAAAAAAAAAAAACGCAGTGCACATGCTGCGGGTTGCAATCCGCAGCATGTCAATTCTTTGTGCAGTTTTCGCTGCAGTTTCACACCTATCCATTCTGAAAAAAAAAAAGGGAGAGAAGCCAGCGCCGCTTAAGGATAGAACGCATAGCATGAAGTGCATATGCACATAATATCTAACTGTATTCAAAATGAGATATTTGGAAAAAAAATTGATCAATTCAATTGAACCGCGCCAAGGCAATCTCGTGGGGGGTCCTACTCTACGTTTTTAATAAACACTGTGCCGTATGGCCTCCTAAATACATTAAAAGCAAGACCACATTAAGTGCAATCCGTACCTGAGCATATCTTGATCGCTCCCATGAAGCCAGATAAAGCAAGTGCAGATGAAGGCCAACCAGGTCAGAATGTAGACATGTTAGGTTTAGCCTCCACACATTGCCCAACCAGGAAACATGGATGAAGGGCGATGCAGGTTCAAACACAGGTGCACAATTAAAATTTTTTTTTTGCCAAATATCTCATTTTGAATACAGTTAGATATCATGTGCATATGCACTTCATGTTATGCGTTCTAACCTCAAGCGACGCTGGCCTCTCTCTTTTTTTTTTTTTGTATGTTGGTATGTGGCTAACCACCACTTTTGCCGTGCGTGCTGGGTTATGATGGCCATGTTTTCTGTGTTCATTGTGATGGATCTAGGCTGCTGTGCACACACACAGCAGCCCCGCCCCAAGCTTTATTTAATTGTGCATCTGTGTCCGAGCCTGCATCGCCCTTCATCTATATGTGCTGGTCGGGCAATGTGTGGAGGTTTAACCTGATATGTCTATATTCAGACCTGGTTGGCCTTCATCTGGCTCCATGGGAGTGATCCAGAAATGCTCGGGTACGGATTGCACTTAATGTGGTCTTGCTTTTAATGTATGGCACAGTGTTTATTAAAAACGTAGAGTAGGACCCCCCACATGAGATTGCCTTGACGCGGCGGCTCAATTGAATTGATCAATTTTTTTTGCCAAATATCTCATTTTGAATACAGTTAGATATCATGTGCATATGCACTTCATGTTATGCGTTCTAACCTCAAGCGACGCTGACCTCCTTTTTTTTTTTTTTGTATGTTGGTGTGTGGCTAACCACCACTTTTGCCGTGCGTGCTGGGTTATGATCGCCATGTTTTCTGTGTTCATTGTGATGGATCTAGGCTGCTGTGCACACACACAGCAGCCCCGCTGCTTAGGCGCACTGCTCCTGCTTAGGCGCACTAGTCAGCCCTGTTAAGGGCAGAGCTGAGTCCTGCAGTGCGCAGGCGCTGGACCTCTCCAGGTGCCTGCGCACTGTAGTTATTTGCTCTGCCCTTAACAGGGCTGACTAGTGCGCCTAAGCAGGAGGAAAGAAGAGGACGTCACCGTTAGAAGATGGGAGGTGCCGGACTGCGATACCCATCGGACTAAAACCGGACCCAGACCGCCCCTGGGTGAGTTTAATATAACTCATTTTTCTTATTTTTCAGGTTACATACGGGATTATCTACAGCCCCCCCCATTCTTTTAAACTATTTTTGTTTAAGTTTTGTCATGCTTCAATAGCCTCCATGGGAGGCTAGAAGCTGCCACAACTCTATCCGCTCAGATCGCCTCTATGTAGCAAAATTGCTGCATTGCTATGAGCACCAACCACAGGGTGGCGCTCATAGCAATCAGGCATCAACAACCACAGAGGTCTGTTCAAAACAGCTGACATGTCCCGGCTTCGATGCGGGCTTACCGCTAGAACCATCATCAAAGCAGGGTACTGCCATTGGACGTACTATCCTGTCCAATGGCAGTAAGAGGTTAAACTATAACTAACACCCGAATTAACATAATATTTTTACTGAATGGTTCTTGAACTCTGGAGCATTTAAAAGAAGAATTTAGAGATTGAACATGAGCACAGCAATGTCGTTTTTACATTTCTGAGCATATGTTCATACAATTTTTTTTTTTAGAACTTTTTCAGGTGGGTTCCAGGTGAAATCCGACTGTAAAAGACTTCTTGTACACATACCCTTAGAACTTGTCTACACAACCGATTTTCTAGGATGAGTGCTATCCGTGCTTTTATGCATAGCACTCATTCCTATAATATTTTATCGGGCTGTGCACATGTCCAAGTTTTTCTTCTGAGTGGGCCATAGAAAAAAATCAGAGACCTGTCTGAATTTTTATCTGAGTGTCAGTTAAAAGTCTATAGGTCTGTAAAACAAAAAACAAAAACAAAAAAAAAATCAGACTGCACTAGGATGACATCCAAGTGCAATCCGATTTTCACAGAATGGAGAAGGTGGAGGAACTTTTTTTTTTTTTTTTTCTCCACTGAGGTAAAAACTGGTGACACTGATCAAACAGTGATTAGAGTCTGATCAGAATAATAGGACTCTTTTTCTTGTTCCTGTAGAGAATGGATGTGTGACCTAACCTTGGGGTGTGTTCAAACTGACTCTTTTTGTTGAGTTTTTACAGCTGAAACACCAAGTTTTCATTTTTTGGAAAGGATTTTGCAGAGTTTTTCCCCAGTGACTATGTGCCCACAGAGTTTTTGTAACAGAGAGGTTTTGGAGACTCTCCAAATATTACTCAAAAGTGCTAAAACTCCACAAAAATTTGGAGTTTCTGCTCATTTTTTTCTTTAAAAAAAAAAAAAAAAAAAGCTGCATTCCGTGTGCACGTAGCCAGTGACTGCTTCAAAATCTCAGCAAAAGACTTTGTGCGCAGAACACCTTTTTTTCAGGCTACAGAGTCCACTGAGGTTTTCTAGGCATATCCGCTTTTCCTCAAGTGGCATTACATACCATCCTTATTTTGGGCCGATTTGTCATCCGCGTCTATTCCCTATACTTTCCAATACAGTGGTGAGCGGCTTCCTGGCAGAAGCCACTTGAATAATGAGCATGCTGCTTCTTTTAATTGCTTCATGGCTTTGCAAATCCTGGACTGGATAAAAGTAATAGCAAAAGACTGAACATGTGCGCAACAATGTCCTATTAAGGCTGGTTTCACATTAGCGCATTTTCAGCGCGCGCACGGCCGGGGGTAGCTCCGCCCCCGAGCCGGCTCTCTGCCCGGCGTGCCCGCCCCTTGCTTGTAGCGCCGCCTACTAGCGGACAGCGGCGCCTGCGATCGGCGCACCCTATCTTTAGCATAGGGTGCGCAGGCCGTGCGCTAGTTGCGCTTTGACCTGCGCTGCGCACTTTTGACGGTGCGCCGTGCGCGCCAAAATCAAACTTTTCGGATTTTGGCGCGCACGGCGCACCGTCAAAAGTGCGCAGCGCAGGTCAAAGCGCAACTAGCGCACGGCCTGCGCACGATCTGCGCACCCTATGCTAAAGATAGGGTGCGCCGATCGCAGACGCCGCTGTCCGCTAGTAGGCGGCGCTACAAGCAAGGGGCGGGCACGCCGGGCAGAGAGCCGGCTCGGGGGCGGAGCTACCCCCGACCGTGCGCGCGCTGAAAATGCGCTAATGTGAAACCAGCCTTACATTGCTGTGCAGAATGCTCACTTATTGCAATGCTTTTTCAAACGGATTCCAGACATAATCTTCCTGTACAAGACATCATGTGAACCCTAAAACAGTGGGAATTAAAGCAGCCAAATCAGACACCTCATATGTTAGCCGCAATTCACACACACCTTCTATAGAAGTCTTTGTTGCATGCAACCTATTATTAATAATACAAAACCTACAAAAGACAAAATGAAAAAACCCTACTATAATTAAATAAATAAAAAGCAAAAGTGCATTTAGGCTGTGTGCCCACGATGCGTTTTCTTAAGCATTTCCGCAGCGTTTGAGCCGGATCAGACGCTGCAGAAATGCTTAAAAGATGCATCAAATTAATTAGCATGCGTTTTTGGCTTTTTGTGCCAATGCATGCGTTTTTAACCGCTCAGGAATCGCTTAGCAGCTAAAAACACAGCATAAGCGTTTTCTGGGAAAGGGGATCCTTTTCCTGAGCGTTTAAAAACGCTAGCGTGGGCACATAGCCTTAAATCATACAGAGTTCTTAGTAATACTGTATTTGATCAAACATCGCATAAAAGCCGTCCCACCATCGACAAGGTGACTCAGTGGCAGTCCTACACTGTCTAGTATTAGTAACCTTATCAGGTGTCAAAGTTGACTTCTGTGTGAAAAAGGGCAGACAAGGACCGGGTCCCAACCAGTGGACACCAGTCAGGGGAAGCCTTATATACAATTTCCAGCTCAGGAGAGGGAGGCCACACCCCAGCTTGCACAGAATGCAAAAATACAAAGAAAAAACACAAAAATTGAGCTTGGTTTGAGTTGGTACACATGCAGCACATAAATGCATGTTCACATGTTTTTTTCTTTGCATTTTTGCATTCTGTGCAAGCTGGGGTGTGGCCTCCCTCTCTTGAGCTGGAAATTGTATTTAACCCCTTCCTGACATCAGATGTACTATCCCGTCCATGGGACCCAGGCCCCTATGCCCATGGACGGGGTAGTACGTCTAGTGCGATCAGCGGCGCCCACGTGGTGAGCGCCGCTGATCGCGGCCGGGTGTCAGCTAATTATCACAGCTGACACCCGGCACAATGTGTCAGGGGCGGTCACGGACCGCCCCCGACATGTTAACCCCTTGCACACCGCAATCAAACAAGATCGCGGTGTACCGGGGGTTAAAGGGAAACATCGGCAGGGCGGGGGCTCCCTCCGTGCTTCCCTGAGCCCCCCACGGCAGCGCAATGTGCAGCGCTGCTGCGGGGGGCTCCTTCCCTGCATGCCCCCGAATCCTAGATGGCGACGGGGGCCTTCGGGGGCCTGCAGGGAGCTGGCTTCCTCAGTGCCTGCAAAGCGCAGGCATGAGGAAGTCTGCAGCAGTGCCTGTGACAGATCGCTGATCTGTCACAGTGATCTGTGATGTGACAGATCAGCGATCTGTCACAGGACAGTGATGTCCCACCAGGGACTATGTAATAAAGTTGGGAAAAAAAAAAAAAAAAAAGTGTTAAAATAATATTAAAAAAATCGCCAAATAAATTAGAAAAAAAAATATCCCCCCAATAAATCCATTTTTTTGGAAATAAAAAAAACAAACCATAAAAGTACACATATTAGGTATCGCCTCGTCCGTAACTACCTGCCCTATAAAACTGTCCCATTAGTTAACCCCTTTAGCGAACCCCTTAAAAAATAAAAAACGAAGCAAAAAATTTATTATCATACCGCCAAACACAAAATGCAATAACGCGCGATCAAAAAGACGCATATAAATATCCATGGCACCGCTGAAAACGTCATCTTGTCCCACAAAAATCGAGCCACCATACAGCGTCATCAGCGAAAAAATAAAAAAGTTATAGCTCGCAGAATAAAGTGATGCAAAAATAATTATTTTTTATATAAAATAGTTTTCATTGCATGAAACCGACAAAACAAAAAAAGACCTAAATGAGGTATCGCTGTAACCGTACTGACCCGAAGAATAAAACCGCTTTATCAATTTTACCGCACGCGGAACGATGTAAATGCACCCCCCCAAAAGAAATTCATGAAACTCTGGTTTTTGTTCATTCTGCGTCCCAAAAATCGGGATAAAAAGCGATCAAAAAATGTCACGTGCCCGAAAATGGTACCAATAAAAACGTCAACTCGTCCCGCAAAATTAAGACCTCAAATGACTCGGTGGGTCAAAATACGGAAAAATTATAGCTCTCAGTATGTGGTGATGCAAAAACTATTTTTACAATAAAAAGCGTCTTTTAGCGTATGACAGCACCAAACATAAAAACCCCGCCATAAATAGTAAATCAAACCCCCCGTTATCACCCCCTTAGTTAGGGAAAAATAATAAAATTAAAAGGTATTTATTTCCATTTTCCGACTAGGGCTAGGTTTAGGGTTAGGGATGAGATTAGGGTTAGGGGTGTGTTGGGGTTAGGGTTGGAGTTAGAATTGGGGGTTTCCACTGTTTGGGCACATCAGGTGCTCTCCAAATGCAACATGGCGTCTGATCTCAATTCCAGCCAATTCTCAGTTGAAAAAGTCAAATGGTGCTCCTTCCCTTCCAAGCTCTGCCATGCGCCCAAACAGTGTTTTACCCCCACATGTAGGGTATCAGCCTACTCAGGACAAATTGCAAAACAACTTTTGGGGTCCAATTTCTCCTGTTACCCTTAGGAAAATAAAAAATTGGGGGCAAAAATATCATGTTTGTGGAAAAAACCGATTTTTTTATTTTCACGCCCGGGCGTTATAAACTTCTGTGAAGCACTTGGGGGTTCAAAGTGCTCACCACACATCTAGATAAGTTCCGTGGGGGGTCTAGTTTCCAAAATAGGGTCATTTGTGGGGGGTTTCCACTGTTTTGGTACATCAGGGGTTTTCCAATCGCGACATGGTGTCCGATCTCAATTCCAGCCAAAAACGTCAAATGGCGCTGCTTCCCTTCTGAGCTCTGCCATGCACCCAAATAGTAGTTTACCCCCACATGTGGGGTATCAACGTACTCAGGACAAATTGCACAATAACTTTTAGGGTCCTGTTACCCTTGGGAAAATAAAAATTGGGGGTGAAAAGATCATTTTTGTGGAAAAAATGATTTATTAATTATACCGCTGTACGTTATAAACTTCTGTGAAGCTCTTGTGGGTTTAAAGTTCTCACCACATAGCTAGATAAGTTCCTTGGGACTAGTTTCCAAAATGGGGTCACTTGTGGGGGGTTTCCACTGTTTAGGTACATCAGGGGCTCTCCAAACGTGACATGGCGTCCGATCTGAATTCCAGCCAATTTTGCATTGAAAAAGTCAAACGGCGCTCCTTCCCTTCTGAGCTCTGCCATGCGCCGAAACAGTGGTTCCCCCCCACATATCAGGTATCAGCGTACTCAGGACAAATTACACAATAACTTTTGCAGTCCAATTTCTCCTGTTACCATTGGTAAAATAAAAAAAATTGAACCTGAATTATTTTTTTTGTGAAAAAAAGTTAGTTCATTTTTTTTTAAATATTCAAAAAATTCCTGTGACGCACCTAAAGGGTTAATAAACTTCTTGAATATGGTTTTGAGCACCTTAAGGGGTGCAGTTTTTAGAATGGTGTCACTTTTGGGTATTTTCTATCATATAGACCCCTCAAAGTGGCTTCAACTGTGATGTGGTCCGTAAAAATAAAATGGTGTTGCAAAAATGAGAAATCGCTGGTCAATTTTTAACCCTTATAACTTCCTAACAAAAAAAAATTCAGATCGGACGCCATGTCACGTTTGGAGAGTCCCTGATGTACCTAAACAGTGGAAACCCCCTACAAGTGACCCCATTTTGGAAACTAGACCCCCCAAGGAACTTATCTAGATATGTGGTGAGAACTTTGAACCCACAAGGGCTTTACAGAAGTTTATAACGTGCAGCGGTACAATTAAAAAATCATATTTTTTCCACAAAAATGATCTTTTCACCCTCAATTCTTATTTTTCCAAGGGTAACAGGACCGTAAAAGTTATTGTGCAATTTGTTCTGAGTACGCTGATACCCCACATGTGGGGGTAAACCACTATTTGGGCGCATGGCAGAGCTCGGAAGGGAAGCAGCGCCATTTGACGTTTTTGGCTGGAATTGAGATCGGACACCATGTCGCGTTTGGAAAACTCCTGATGTACCAAAACAGTGGAAACCCCCCACAAATGACACCATTTTGGAAACTAGACCCCCTAAGGAACTTATCTAGATGTGTTGTGAGCACTTTGACCCCCCCAGTGCTTCACAGAAGTTTATAATGCCCGGGCGTGAAAATAAATAATTCGTATTTTTTCCACAAACATGATCTTTTAGTCACCATTTTTTTTATTTTCCCAAGGGTACCAGGAGAAATTGGACCCCAAAAGTTGTTGTCCAATTTGTCCTGAGTATGCTGATACCCCATATGTGGGAGAAAACTACTGTATGGGCACACGTCGGGGCTCGGAAGGGAAGTAGTGACGTTTTGGAATGCAGACTTTGATGGAATGGTCTGCGGGTGTCATGTTGCCTTTGGAGAGCCCCTAATGTACCTAAACTATTGAAACTCCCCACAAGTGACCCCATTTTGGACACTAGACCCCCCACGGAACTTATCTAGATGTGTGGTGAGCACTTTGAACCCCCAAGTGCTTCACAGAAGTTTATAACACTCGGACGTGAAAATAAAAAAATCATTTTTTTCCACAAAAATGATATTTTTGCCCCCAATTTTTTATTTTCCTAAGGGTAACAGGAGAAATTGGACCCCAAAAATTGTTTTGCAATTTGTCCTGAGTAGGCTGATACCCTACATGTGGGGGTAAAACACTGTTTGGGCGCATGGCAGAGCTTGGAAGGGAAGGAGCACCATTTGACTTTTTCAACTGAGAATTGGCTGGAATTGAGATCAGACGCCATGTTGCATTTGGAGAGCCCCTGATGTGCCCAAACAGTGGAAACCCCCAATTAAAACTCCAACCCTAACCCCAACACACCCCTAACCCTAGCCCTAACCCTAAGGCTGTGTGCACACGCTGCGGATTTTGCTGCGGTTCCGCATCGGTTTTGGCTGCTGCGGACTCGCAGCAGTTTCTGCTGCGGTGTACAGTACCATGATTCCCTATGGGAATCAAAAACCGCAGTGCAGACGGTGCGGAATTTTCCGCGGTTTTCAATCCGCAGAAAGAATTGACATGTCAATTCTTTCTGCGGATTCTCCTGCGGTTTGCCATCTCCTCTATCGAGGAGATGAAAAACCGCAGGACAAAACCGAAGAGCAATCCGCAGGTAAAACCGCAGGTCTTTTGACCTGCGGTTTCACCTGCGGATTTTACAAAATCCGCGCGGATGAATCCGCACCTAATCCGCAGCGTGTGCACACAGCCTTACCCTAACGGGAAAATGGAGATAAATACTTTTTTTTTAGTTTTATTATTTTTCCCTAACTAAGGGGGTGATAACAGGGGGTTTGACTTACTATTTATGGCGGTTTTTATGTTTGGCGGCTGTCACACGCTAAAAGACGCTTTTTATTGTAAAATAGTTTTTGCATCACCACATTTTGAGAGCTATAATTTTTCCGTATTTTGACCCACTGAGTCATGTGAGGTCTTATTTTGCGGGACGAGTTGACGTTTTTATTGGTACCATTTTCGGGCACGTGACATTTTTTGATCGCTTTTTATTCCTATTTTTGGGACGCAGAATGAACAAAAACCAGCGTTTCATGAATTTCTTTTGGGGGGGTGCGTTTACACCGTTCCGCGTGCGGTAAAATTGATAAAGCGGTTTTATTCTTCGGGTCAGTACGGTTACAGCGATACCTCATTGAGGCTAGTTTCACACTTGCTTTTTTTTGCAGCGCGTTTTTCCCGCAAAAAAACGCATTGAAAAAACGCATACAAAAGCATACAACTGCTGCGTTTTTTTCAAGCATTTTTATGAGCATGCATGAAAAAAACGCAGCGTTTTTATGCGTTTGTATGCGTTTTTAGTGCGTTTTTACCGCGTTTGCGTTTTTTTCCAACATTAGGTGGCCCCTCACACTAACCCAAACCATGACTTTACTAACCCTAACCCTGACCCTAACCCTAACCCTTAACCAAATCATACTTAACCCTAACCCAAACCCTAAACCCTAACTAACCCTAACCCTGACCCTAACCCTAACCCTGACCCTAACCCTTAACCAAACCATACTTAACCCTAACCCTAACCCTGACCCTAACCCTTAACCAAACCATACTTAACCCTAACCCTGACCCTAACCCTAACCCTGACCCTAACCCTTAACCAAACCATACTTAACCCTGACCCTAACCCTTAACCAAACCATACTTAACCCTAACCCTAACCCTGACCCTAACCCTTAACCAAACCATACTTAACCCTAACCCTGACCCTAACCCTTAACCAAACCATACTTAACCCTAACCCTGACCCAAACCCTAACCCTAACCCTAAACCCCCTTAACTAACCCTAACTCTAACCCAAACCCCTAAATTCCATGGTTATCAAAAAAAACCGCATGTGCAAAAAAACGCATACATGAGCATGCCAGTGCGCACATATGCGCATCCATAGGCTATAATGGCCATTTTTAGCGCAAAACGTGCGCATATGTGCGCATGCGCTTTTTTGCAGGGCCAAAAAATGCAACATGCTGCGTCTGGAAAATACAAACGCACACCCCAAAAAAACGCAGCGCATGAAAATCGCATACATGCGCTTACCAGCGCGCAGGTATGCGCACCCATGTTAAATATAGGGGAAAAAACGCATGCGCACATATGCGTTTTTTTCCAGCGCTAAAAAACGCAAATGTGAAACCAGCCTTAGGTCGTTTTTTTATGTTTTTGTCGGTTTTATGCAATGAAAACTATTTTATATAAAAAATAATTATTTTTGCATCGCTTTATTCTGTGAGCTATAACTTTTTTATTTTTTCGCTGATGATGCTGTGTGGCGGCTCGATTTTTGCGGGACAAGATGACGTTTTCAGCGGTACCATGGATATTTATATGCGTCTTTTTGATCGCGCGTTATTACACTTTTTGTTTGGCGGTATGATAATAAATCATTATTTTTTGCTTCGTTTTTTATTTTTATTTTTTAAGGGGTTCGCTAAAAGGGTTAACTAATGGGACAGTTTTATAGGGCGGGTCATTACGGACGCGGCGATACCTAATATGTGTACTTTTATTGTTTTTTTTTTTATTATTTCCAAAAAATGGATTTATTGAGGGAATATTTATTTTTTTTTTTCTAATTTATTTGGCGATTTTTTTTAAATTTATTTTTACATTTTTTTTTTTATTTTTTTTTTTACTTTATTACATAGTCCCAGGTGGGACATCACTGTCCTGTGACAGATCGCTGATCTGTCACATCACAGATCACTGTGACAGATCAGCAATCTGTCACAGGCATTGAAGAAGACTTCCTCTTGCCTGCGCTTTGCAGGCACTGAGGAAGCCAGCTTCCTCAGGTCCCCGAAGGCCCCCGTCGCCATCTTGGATTCGGGGGCCTGGAGGATAGGAGCCCCCTGCAGCAGCGCTGCACATTGCGCTGCCGTGGGGGGCTCAGGGAAGCACGGAGGGAGTCCCCTCCCTGCCGATGCTTCCCTTTAACTCCCGGTACACCGCGATCATGTTTGATCGCGGTGTGCAAGGGGTTAACGTGTCGGGGGCGGTCCGTGACCGCCCCTGACACATAGTGCCGGGTGTCAGCTGTGATAATCAGCTGACACCCGGCCGCGATCAGCGGCGCTCACCAAGTGGGCGCCGCTGATCGCGGTAGACGTACTATCCCGTCAACGGTCATACGGGCCCGGGTACCGTGGACAGGATAGTACGTCGGATGTCAGGAAGGGGTTAAATCATAATGACATAATGAGCACAACTGTACGTGTATAAAATTCTAAGTGTTTTTATTCTGTTTTTAGTTTTGTGCCATTTTGTTCGTGTTTTCAGCTGATTTTGGAGACTGTGATCTTCTTGTAACTTGTGAGGGTTTTTGTGCGTTTTGTGTGTGTTTCTAAAGTTTCCTAAACTATACTTGACTCACATTCTGAAAATATCTTGAAAACATGAAATCTTATTCTGAAAGTCATGCAACTTCAAGTTAGCAGAAAGTGGTTGACATATTGTAGACTTGTATTAGATGTGATGCAGCATTAACCTCATAGTGCCAAATGGTCAACTTTTACTAGTAGTTAACAGTTTGCAAAATTGTATGACCACTTTCATGAGTGTAAACATGGGCGGACATACCGCTGGTTCAACCGGTGCGACTGTGCGACTGCACAGGACCCGGGAGACAGCGATGGAACGGGGACCGGTAAATATTGATCTGCTTCCCGTCCTCCCCTGTCATACTCGCCCCCTCCTGGCACACAGTCTCTTCAGCCCCTTCTTCCCGCACGATCTCTGCGTCCCAGCTGTTCCTGCAGTCAGCGGTCACGTGGTACCGCTCATTAAATATGCGCATATTCATAAGTTTAATGAGCGGTACGCCGTGGACGCTGAGATCATGGGGGAAGCAAGGGCTGAAGAGACTGTGCCAGGAGGGGGTGAGTATGATCTGACACCTCCCCCTCCCCCGCCGACCCCGTATATGACTCGTGTATAATCCGAGAGGGGGACTTTCAGCCCAACAAAATAGGCTGAAAATCTCGACTTATACACAAATATGTACTGTAATTATTTGATCCCTTGCTGATTTTGTAAGTATGCCCACTGACTAAGACATGAACAGTCTATAATTTTGAGGGTAGGTTAATTTTAAGGGTATGTGCACATGGTGCGGATTCTGCTGCGGATCCGCAGCGTTTCTGCAGCTGCGGGTCCGCAGCAGATTTAGGTGTGTTGTACAGTACCATTGTTTTCAATGTGTGAGGTGCCAAGGGGAGAGGTACTAGAAAACAGGTATGTTTCTCCCCGTTTCATTTCATATGTCTCCCTGTACTGATGATGAAGCCAGTTTATTTCACTGTAATCCAGTCCTGGTTTCCTTAGTGATCAGCATGGAAAGGACTGGTAGTTCCCTCTCCACTAATTCAATCCAGGTTTTGGTTTCCTGACTGGTCCAGCTGATATAATCAGGAGGAGCTGGAATCTCTCAGTCTATCTCGTCTGCTGAGCTGGGAGCTGACACAGTAAGATAACATGGACTTGTTTGCTGTTATATAGGTTTATTTTGTAGTTAGCCTGCTATTGTTAGTTAGTGGCCAGACGGCCTTAGATGTTTTATTTCATGTTTGGCATGTGTAACATTGGATAACAAGTGTGCACAATAAATATGCCGTGTCCATATTGCTAGTCTGCTGAAGTGACTTCATAGCCACACGCTTGTGCCAAAGCAAAGATCCCAGCTGAGCTATCTATTCCCCACAAATGGTTAACTAGAAAACGCTGTGCACATGCTGTGGATTTTTCCGCGCGGTTTTGCTGCGGTTTACAATCCGCAGCATGTCAATTCTTTTGTGCAGAAACGCTGCGGTTTCACACCTCATCCATTATGAGTAGTGTTGAGCATTCCGATACTGCAAATATCGGGTATCGGCCGATATTCGCTGTATCGGAATTCCGATACCGAGTACTTATATTTTTTCAATATCGGATACCGGAATCGGAAGTTCCCATAATGCAATGAGCCACTGTTGTGGCTGTGATTGGCTGCTGAAATGACGTCATCATGATGCACGGTCTGTGCGCATCATGATGCACGGGCCTGCCGGGGGTCTGTACCGGCTGCCGGCGGTCTGTACGGGCCTGCCGGGGGTCTGTGTGTGTGTGTGCAGGCAGTAGTAGTCCTATATTCCTCCGCCACTGTAAAAAGTCCCTAGTCTCACTTTATGGCAAAAGCTGCGTGGGAACTTTCTCACACAGCAATGCCAAAAGTGAGACTAGGGACTATTTTTTTTTACAGTGGTGGAGGAATACAGTGCGGAAGGATACCTACCTCCCGTCATTGGATTCCTGGAGCCCCTAGAGAACGGTCGCATCAGCTGATGCTGCTGTTCTCCATGGGAGATCGTCGTGGGGCACTCACTCGTGGATTTCTGCGGAACAGGGAGTATTTGGTGGTTTGTTTTTTTCATGTTTTTCATAGATGACACTGGCTTCGGAGAACAAGGTGACAAGTAATGGTGAGTATGTACTCTGTTATATGTACTGTATGTCTATATGTATGAATGTATTGTATGTAGTATATATGTAGCATGTTGTATGTATGTTGTATGAATATTGTATGTATGTAGTATGTATGTTGTATGAATGTTGTACGTATGTATGTATGTTGAATGTAGTATGTATGAATGTAGTATGAATGTTGTATGTACGATATATGTATGTAGTATGTATTTTGTTTGAATGTTGTATGTATGTAGTATGTGGGTTTTTTTTTTTTTACATTCAACACATTAGCCGGATGATGGGACTACTACTGTCCCATCATTGGCTAATGTGTCAATCACTGTCATTGTAGCAGGCATCGCCCGATGGGACTTGTAGTCCCATCGGACGATGCCTGCACACACACACACAGACCTCCCGGCAGGCCCACGCACAGTGTCTGCCCACGCACCGCCCACACTCCCCCCCCCCCCCCCCCCCCCCCCCTTGAACTGGATGTACAAGGAAAGAAAGGGTTTTTTTTTAAATCCGATACTTCTGTCCCATTGACTTAAATGGGACTTCCGGTATCGGAATCGGCGATACCCGATACTTTTTGTGTATCAGGCCGATCCAATCCGATCCGATATTTCTGGATATCGGATGGTATCGCTCAACACTAATTATGAGGTGTAAGGGTGTGTGCACACGCTGCGGATTCTGCTGCTGTTCCGCAGCGGATTTGGCCGCTGCGGGTCCGCAGCAGTTTTTGCTGCAGTGTACAGTACCCTTATTCCCTATGGGAATAAAAAACCGCAGTGCAGACGGTGCAGATTTTTCCGCAGTTTTGAAACCACAGAAAGAATTGACATGTCAATTCTTTCTGCGGTTCCGCTGCGGTTTGCCATCTCCTCCATTGTGGAGATGAGAAACCGCAGGTCTTTTGACCTGCAGATTTACCTGCAGATTTTACAAAATCCGCGCTGCCAAATCCGCACCCCAATCCGCAGCGTGTGCACATACCCTAAAACCGCAGGCAAATCCCAAAAACTCTGTGTGCACATACCCTAACATTGAGAGAATAGCAAAAATAAAATCCAGAAAATCACATTGTATAAATTGATTTGCATTTCCTCTTCTGCTGGTGCTGGGGCAGTGCTCCTGCAAAAAACTTCTTCGGGGAAGTCAGTCTCCTGTGTTTTGTTTCTCCAAACTGTTTTAACCGGCTTAGCAAAGCTATACCATTAGGGATAATAAGCTTCTGGCCAATAAGATGGCGCTTGACGAATGGCGACATCTACTGCAACGCGCCAGCTCTCCAGTATTAATGTACACAGGCTATAAAAATGCAGTATGATCTTTCTGCAGTCCACCCAGCTGTTGAATCATCATCAAGCTAGGTGGGCAGTCTTCTTTGCTCCTAGTTACTTAATCACATCTCTCCAGGATAAGCTCGGGATGAGGCGCAATGGGTCTACACCCAATAGTGTTTCATTTTAAGGTGAATGTGCAGTCAAAAAAAATCGCTTTTTTTTAGTTTGCAACATTTATAAAAAATACATTTAATATAACTTAAGCAATGTTTTTTTTTTTTTTTCTTTTGTTCCCATTTCACCAAATCAAAATAAGTAACTCACACTGACTATTAGGTCTTATTTTAGACTTGCCATATATACTCAAGAATAAGCCGAGTTTTTCAGCACATTTTTTGTGCTGAAAAAACCCTCTCAGCTTATACTCTAGTGAGGATCCCAGAAGACGGAAGGCAGAGCAGCAGGTCACATTAGGCAGGAGCTGGCTGCGGCTAAAGCCTGTGCTTACTGCTAAAGAGAATTGAATATTCACTGTGCTGGCAGTGAATATTCATTTCTCTGTAATAGCATGCACAGTGTCAGCCGCATCCACCGACTTCCAGCGGGGGCCTGGCGATCATGTGTGCCTTCTACTTAAGAGAAATGAATATTCACTTCTCTCCACTCCAATAGGCGTGGAGGGCAGTGAATTTTCATTCCCTTAAGTAGTGGGCACACCTGATCGCCTGGCTTCTGAAGTTTCTGGCATCTGAACAATAAGGATGGTTTATTTTTTTTAATGTTTTTATTGATTGGGCCATGCATACAAGGATGGGGAAGAGGAGGCCGTGCAGGCCAGGATGGGGAAGAGGAGGCCGTGCAGGCCTGAGTTTGTGGCTGAATTGGTCTGGGTGTACAACAATCGGGTGCACAACATGACTGGATATACACCCTACTGTTCGGCCGGAAGGGGAGAGAAGTCACAGAGCTGGAATTGGATCCAAAGGATGACTACCCCCAGACGGGGGTGTCCACCTAGGTCCGCGAACATCGTCATCGTCTAAAGACTCTCCATCAGCTTGTGCAGACCAAGTTCTGGTAACGTGAACATCATGAAGTGACTCCCCTGCGAGGGACAGCTTTTCGGGCCGGGGCCGCATGTTGGTCCAAGACAAACGTCCTCGAGGCAAACTGGAGTGTCGGTGGGAGAAGACCCCTTATCGGGTGAAACGCCGAATCGGATCTGAAGGTCCTATCTGTGAAGTTCAGCCTGAAGGGGAATAGGATGCTCCCACTTGAGCAGTTCATCGGAACATGTGTCCTTGCTTGTCACGGGATCCCGATCAAACAGAGAGAATGCTAGTTGTTCCTGAGGCGCTCCCCTTCACAGCTGTCGATGATGAGGGAGAATTCTCCGACCTGCCGACCCAGAAGAGGAACAGGAATTTGAAGCTCCCGAATTGGCTGCTCCATTAAATATGGGCGCGTCCCCATCCTCCACTACCCAACCTGACTCCACTACCCCGCCTGTTCCCACTACTCAACCTGATTTACGTTGTACAGAACAGACAATAGTAGGAAGACCACCCAACCGATGCGAACAAGACCAATTTATTTGGCAGCGGATCATTCAGGAGAGGGAGGAACGTCTACTGCAAGAACTCTTGCCTGTGGAATGGCAAGCTAAAGGAGAGGGGGAGTGTAAGAAGGACCGTGCCGCGGGTGCCTGTTCTGTGCCGGTTCCGAAACTGTCGGGGCTGTCTCCTCTGTTGTCCGGAGGAAAGCTTAATGGACTGGACCTTGATTGCGGAAGCAGGGGGCGTGGTTAAGGGGGAACAGCTTCAGCGCGCATGAAAACAGGCAGATTTGGTGGGAACAGAGAGCGCGCGGCGGGGACCGGTGAGTGCTCCAGCCCTGGAACATCCGTACAGTGCTCGGGCACCACGGCCGCCACTGGCAGAGACTGTGAGGAGAGACGTGCAGTGTGCCCGTTGGTCACCACGAAACGAGGTGCCAGACGATCTGGGCCTGTGAGTACCATACGCGTGCCGCCTAAGAGAGACCGGGTGCGGGATCGTCATTTGCACCCTGATTCCCCAGTTTATATCTGCTGGAGGGGCAGCGGAATGTACAGGAGACGAATTGTTGCCAGAAGATGGACCCACCTTATCTTTAGGACCCCCCACCGGACAAGTGCCACGCCGTTGTGGACATCATCTCCTGCTTCGTGATTCATCCTATCCTGGCCAATGTCTGACAGAATTAGTGACCCAACAAGAACTGTGATACCCTTTCTGCTGTTCTTTAACTTTGCATACTGTTTATACTTTGAACTGCTTACGCCTCTGTTAACCATTTTCCTCCCTGCGTGGAGTATTCCTGTTAAAGTAAAGTTATTAACCCTTGCTCTGCCTTCTGTCTGTCACTGCATCCTGCAACCTGCTCACACAGCTTCAAGTGGCCTCTCCTCCTCTTCCTCAACATCACACCCAGTACAGTCCACAGATGTGGCACCCAAATTCCTCTTGCTTCCCCCCTCGTCCCAACTATCCAACCGTTCAGCTGACTGTACGGAACCATAGATGAGTGAGTCTGAAGAGCTGTTCACACATTTTATGCCATGTTCATCAGAAGTGTTCTCAAAAGCTTCAGAGTCAAGAGGAGGAAATCTGCACCGATGCCCAAAATATTTTTAGCTTTGATCCGGGGCAGGAAGAAGTACGGTCCGAACAGCATCCTGACCCTTGCCATCAGACGTTTAACCTCTGGGGGGAGGTGATCCTGATGAGACTCAGATATCTGAGGCTCACGTGGACTGGACTGTGCTGTCAGGGCAAGAAGAGGAGGAGGGTGACTCCAGTGGCGAGAAATGTGATAACACAGAGGATGATGAGGTGTTAGATCCCAGTTGGCATGAACATAGAGGCACTCAGCTGAGTAGGTCATCTGAGGAGGAAGACGAGGAGGTTACTTTGCACTGTCTGTCACAGACACGTAGTGATGCAACCACGACAAGCAATGCATCCTCAGCCACAACTGTGCCTCTGACCAGCAGCATCTCCATGTCTGCAGCTCGCAGGGGTGGCAAGGGTTGCCTAGCCTATGCCTTTTTTTGACACTGAAAAGGATGAGCCAACTCACGTAATCTGCCGACTTTGCAAAAAAACACCTGAGTCGAGATAAAAAGTGACTGACACACAGGATTTTTTTGTAAAAAATCCTTCAAAAATATTAGGAAATCACTGAAAAAAGGCATAGATGCTTACCTGCCTATGACTCAAAACAATTTATTTTCAAGGTGCAGTTAGGCCCATATGGCTCTGTAACTGTGGCCTCTGTTCACACAGGATGCATTTGGGAGGCACTGGACAGTCCGCCTGATCTAAAAGTATGTGCGTTTGTAATAGCCTGTAAGCCAGATGCTCTGCATTACCTGTGTGAATTATGCCGCATACAGATTGGAATCTTTTTGTGTGCACTATTATAATGAATAATCACCCCCCTCCATGGGTTGGTAGGTTGAGAGTGATTGTTATATTGGTATTGCTGCACCTGTGTTGTTGCCATAATTAGTTGGGTCCACTGCACCCTGATAGTGCAATTGTTTTGAATTATAGGCAGGTAAGCATCTCTGCCTTTTTTTTCAGTGATTTCGAGGTAAAAAGTGCAATAATTTGACTACTACATGTATGAACCTTCACATGCGCAATAAACATGCTTTACTATGGGAACCCCACTGCGCAAAAATGCGGACCAGCGGACATCAACAACCATCAGCTGCCCATCAATCGCATCTGCTGCTTCTTCCTCCTGTGTTACCGTTCCAACTATTGAGACGCATGTCTTTCATCGCAGAACCTCTGGTTCTTTACCCGATCAAGTCACATTGATTCAGAGGTCGCCTTCAGCTGTAACGGAAGCGGACATGCCTGCTGTTTTTGACCGATCTCAGAGAACGGTCACACCACAAGTTTCTCAATCCACAGTAACATCTCTACCTGCACCTCTCTCATCGTCCAGCAGTTTTTCCGGTTCTGTGACTGCTGCTGCTAATGATGTTAACACAAATTTGTGGAAATGTGAACAGTCATGGTTGGTCTACATCTGCTGTGTTAGCTGTAGTGGAAGATGTGTCAGACCCAATTATACGATTTCTATTCTTATGATAGTTATTCCACTTCTGTGGTGTAAGGCCCTCATTTCTTTAAATGTGAATACTCCTTGTAGGATGTTCATCTGCTGGATTGGGTGTAGTGAAAGACCCGTCAATATTCTACTATTTCTACTGTGGTGAAATTGATGCCACTTTAGCGGTGTCTTCCAATAATTTTTGGAAACGTGAACACTCCTAGTTGGGTGTCCATCTGCTGGATTGGGTGTAGTGAAAGACCTGTCGGTCCCTATTCTACTATTTGCACTGTGGTGAAATTGATGCCACTTCTGTGGTGTAAGGCCCTCATTTCTTTAAATGTGAATACTCCTGGTAGGGTGTTCATCTGCTGGATTGGGTGTAGTGAAAGACCTGTCAATTTTCTACTATTTCTACTGTGGTGAAATTGATGCCACTTTGGTGGTGTCTGCCAATATTTATTGGAAATGTGATCACTCCTGGTTAGGTCTCCTTCATGCATGTTGCCTGTAGCAGTAGGCCTCTGCGACTGTCAGGCCTCCACTTCCTTGTACTCAACTACCCGTGTTACTACCCTTAGGGCCCCGTCACACATAGCGACTCAACAGCGACCCCGACAACGATGTGATCTTGTCATGATCGCTGGTGAGCTGCCAAACAGGCAGCTTCACCAGCGATCAGGACAGCGACACGCGGGTAACAAGCGACGCACATCGCTTAGTTACCCTCTGTGTACCTTAGTTACCAGCGCGCTGGTGCAGGGAGCTGGTAACCAAGGTACACATCGGGTTTCTAAGCGGCGCTTAGAAATCCAATGTTTACTTTGGTTACCAGCTCCAGCTCGCTGATCGCTGGTCTCCCGCCTGCCACACGCAGCGATGCGTGCTGGCCAGCGAGAGACCAGCGATCAAAAATATGTCCTGGCCATTTCATTACGATCAGCGATACCCGACAGGGGGGGCGGTCGCTGATAAGTGTCACACACAGCGATCTGTGAGTATGAGCCCTAATACGTATATAAGATTATTATATGAGCTATCATAAAATCATGTTTACACCCCAAATTAGGAAAAAAATAAAATAATCCAAATGTATTAAAGTAAAAAAAAAAAATGAAAAAACTACAATTTTTCCATTGAAATAGCTGTTTTTCCAACATTAACCTTTTATGAAAAATACTATAAGTTAATAAATGTCTCCTGTGTATCCAGTTTAAAAATTACCCTTTTCCTGCAAAAGTCAAGTACTTATGAAGGTACGATGACAGAAACATGAAGACAATATGACTCTTCAAATGGGAACATTCTTTATGAAGAGTGCTTCTATGTGTAAAATTAGCAAAAAATAATAAAAAAATGTATCTGGTATTGTTTTACTATATTATTTCTATCTTACAATGAATAGCATAAGAAGGAATCAAAATGCAATGAGGGAATTGCTGTTCCCTCAAAAATTAGAAATTTAAGAAAAGTTAAATGTGTTAATTGTACTCTCAAACTATACCACTTGCAAAAACAATTCCTCATGAGAATATGCTAGTTAAAATTAAAAAAAAAAAAAAAAAGTTTTGGCTCTTGGAATGTGAACGTGATAAAGAAAAAGCTTTGTTTAGGTGATCGCCTAAAAATGAATGACAATGAAATGTTTATAGAATACCGTAAGTAATATGTATTATGATCAATGGACACTAGATGGCAGGTGAATTGTACATAATGACTGGCATGAACGTTTTTCACACATCATCAGAATTTTTCTAAAAATTCTATAGAATATTTTATATAAAAATGTTTAGATGGGTAAATATCTCATTGAATATTACCTGCACCAATTTCTTACATTGCATTCTTTTTTTGCTTTACAGATTTTTTGGCGGAAGTTTATCAATGTACATACTTAGTACCACAAAAATTCTAAGTGAAATCAGTTTTCTGAAAATTTTGGCATATTTATTAAAAAAAAAAAACTGAAATGTCACATTTACATAACTTGTTACTTTTAATATTTAACCCCTTCCCGACATGCGCCGTACATATACTGATCTGCAGGAGGTGCGTTCCCACAAAAAGCAGTATATCTACTGTGGCACGATTGCGCAGCCTCACGCTGAGCGCCGCGGCGATCGCGTGCAGGTGTCAGCTGTATGGGACAGCTGACACCCCACAGCAATGCCCACGATCGCTACTAGCACGATTCGCGGACATTTAACCCCTCTGATGCCGCTGTCAGTAGTGACAGCAGCATAGGGAAGCATCGCGCAGGGAGCCCCATTCCTGCACACTTTCATCAGGCCAACGCGATGTGATCACGTTGGCCTGATGGTCTCCATGGAGAACCCCGGCACCAATGTGGCCATGGGGTCCTTCTGGGTCCTGAAGGGAAGAGGTGGCTTGCGAGCACCTGCTTAGAGCAAGCACCAGCATGCCTCCTTCCCTGCCTGTCAGATCCTGATCTGACATTCTGCTGCGCAGTGTCAGATCAGCGATCTGACATTATATACTGTAGTGATGTCCCAATATGGGACAATGTATAAAAGTAAAACAAAAAAAATTACAAAGTGTAAAAATATTTTTTTTATATCCCTGAATAAAGAAAAAAACAAATATTTTTCCAATAAATACATTTATGTAAATAAAAAAAACAATAAAAGTACACATTTGGTATTGCTGCGTCCGAAACATAGTAACATAGTTATTAAGGTTGAAGGAAGACTTTAAGTCCATCTAGTTCAACCCATATCCTATCCTAACTTGCCCTAACGTGTTGATCCAGAGGAAGGCAAAAAAAACCCATGTGGCAAACAGTAAGCTTCATATTGGGGAAAAATATTGCTTCCCGACTCCACATACGGCAATCAGACTAGCTCCCTGGATCAACGCAATATTAAGGAAACTAGTGTATATACCCTGTAATATTATACTTTTCAAGAAAGGCATCCAGTCCCTTCTTAAATTTTAGTAGGGAATCACTCATTACAACATCATATGGCAGAGTTCCATAGTCTCACTGCTCTTACAGTAAAGAATCCACGTCTGTGAGTATACTTAAACCTTCTTTCCTCCAGACCTAGAGGATGCCCCCCTTGTCCCCGTCACAGGTCTAAGAGTAAAAAGATCATTAGAAAGGTCTTTGTACTGTCCCCGCATATATTTATACATTGTAATAAGATCACCCCTAAGCCTTCGATTTTCCGAACTAAATAACCCCATGTGTAATAACCTGTCTTGGTATTGCAGACCCCCTAGTTCCTTAATAACCTTGGTCGCTCTTCTCTGCACCCGCTCCAGTTCAGCTATGTCTTTCTTATACACCAGAGACCAAAACTGTACACAGTATTCTAAGTGTGGTCGCAGTATTGACTTATATAGAGGTAAAATTATGTTCTCCTCATGAGTATCTATGCCTCTTTTAATGCATCCCATTATTTTATTTGCCTTTGCAGCAGCTGCCTGACACTGGCCACTAAATGTGAGTTTGTCGTCCACCCATACACCCAGGTCTTTTTCAGTGACAGTTTTGCTCAGTGTTTTATAATTAAGCACATAATTATTCATCTTGTTCGTTCTACCCAACGAACTGCTCTATAAAACTGTCCCACTAATTAACCCCTACAGTGCATACCGTAAAAAAGAGTCAAAAAACAATGCTTTATCATCATACCGCCGAAAAAAAGTGCAATGAAATGCGATAAAGACAGATGTAAATAAAAATGGTATCACTGAAAACATCATCTTGTCCTGCAAAAAACAAGCACCATGCAGCTCCATCAGCAGAAAAATAAGTTTTAGCTCTTGGAATAAAGCGATGCAAAAATTATTTTTTCTATAAAAAAGTTTTTATTGTGCAAGTGCCAAAACATAAAAAAGATATAAATGAGGTATCGCTGTAATCGTACTGACCCGAAAAATAAAACCGCCTTACCAATTTTACCACGTGCAGAGTTGTATTTAAAAAACAAAGCAAAAAGCAATTCCTGATTTGCTGGTTTTTGCTCATTCTATTCTGATTTTTGGGAGACAGAAGGTGATCAAAAGATGTCATGTGCCCGAATATAGTGCCAATATAACCATCAGCTCGTCCCGCAAAAAATAAGCCCTCACATGACTGTCGGCCAAAATATGAAAAAATTATAGCCCTCAAACTATGGTGATGCAAAAACTAATTTTAGCAATAAAAAGCGTCTTTTAGTGTGACAGCAGACAAACATAAAAACCCAATATAAATCTGGTATCTCTGTAATCGCACTGACCTGAAGAATAAAGTTGCCTAATCACTTATACTGCATGAGGAGCGGCATAAAAGAAAAATAAAACCAATTTTTCACCCACTGTTGATTTTTTTCATTTTGCCTCTCAAAGATCGCATTAAACTTGCCACACATTTATCCTGTGCTCTGCGCTGAGCGCTTACATCGGGGATTCTGTGAGAATCTCTGAAATACATGATTCAGACAGAAACCCAGGCAGAAAATCCCCTATAATGAGGCAAATGGAGGTGTCGACGGTGTCTGTCTTTTTAGGATTGCACCGTTTTGTGCACTTCTGAAAAGGACACTGCTGAATAGAGGCCAGATGGAGTACAGAGTAAATCTGATGCCTCATTATAGTGAAAGGATCCCTAGGGGGTTTCAGCTATCACGTCACTCGGAGATTTAGATGGAAACCCCAAAGCACGTGCTCAGCGTAATGCCGGAAAAATGTGATCCCAAGCGTTATGTAAAATGTTCTCAATAAAAGCTTCAACTCAATCCACAAAAAAAGCAAGTCCCCACTCAGGTCCGACATCTGTTAATGGAAATATAGAGGGCTTCCGTGTTACTGGTAACAGAAATTCTCTGGAAAAACTAAACGGCTCCTCGCTCCCCAAAAGAAATTCAGCAAATTCTCCGCTCCCAAATCCAAATGCCCCCCCCTCCCTGCTGAGCCACAGTGTACCACATTTAGCGCCCACATGTTTGGCATTTCTGTTGTGATGAGAGCCCGCCTAACTTACATGCGCGTGTCTCCAGAAGCACGGGCTGGGCATAATGTACTGGTGACTGCAATGTACTGGTCACTACAGCGTACTGGTCACTACAACGGCAGTTTGCAATTTTCACTCAGCAACATCCACTGCTGCCTGTTTCTGGAAAACACCCATGAAGTCAAAATCATCACTACATCTGTAGATAAATTCACCAAGGGTTATTATTTCTAAAATGGGGTCACTTGAGCAGGGATTCTGCTTTTCTAGCACTTAGGGGCTCTTTGTATGGAATCCGCAAACTATTTTAGGAAAATCTGCATTCCAGGAGGCAAATAGCGCGCTGTCCTTCCCAAGTCACTTTTGTATGGATAAGTAGTACTGTACAGCCACATATGGGGTATTTCTACATTCAGCAGAAATTGTGGGACAAATTCTGGTGCCATTTTTACCCATTTCACATTATGAAAATGTCAAACTTGGGGCTAACACACAGTCTTGGTGGTAAAACTGTAAATTATTTTTTCTTTACTGCCCAATGGTATAAAAGATTGTGACATGCCTGTGGTGTGAATATAATCAGTTCACCCCTAGATGAATTCATTGAGAGGTTTAATTGGTAAAATTGGGTCACTTATGGGGGATTCTGCTGTTCTGGCACCTCAGGGAATGTGCCAATGTAACATGATGCCCTCAAATAAGTAGAACACACAAAACCTACTTTATGCTCAACTTGAGCAGAAAAAATGAGGTCAAGAGTTATTTATTATCAGTCATTTTATTAAATAGACAAATTATATACAGTATATCTCAACAAGAGTAACACTAACCAAGCAGGTAAAGGGGGAAATTTCAGCCACAAGATAATGCCAATAAAGCTCCTGAACCATACATAGAGTGGTTTCACTTTGATGGGATTTACACAGTATAACCCACAATCAAAAATTAGATAGTAATAAATTAATCTTAAATAAAGTGCCAATGTAATAAAACTAAAGTGCCAATATCATAATAAATACAATGCTAAAAACAAAATGTATTATAAAGTGACAGTGCACACAATAATATCCCTATAGCAATGTAAACATATATTTACACGTAAACATATATTTACACTTAAACAAAGTGTCTTTAGTGCATACTAATTAAACCAGCAATGCCATATACAAAAATTAGACCAAAAGTAAGGTGACAGTGCATAAGAGTCCAATTACATTCAGGTAGCTTAAGGGTCCCGTTTCACTTAGCAATGCACCAGCAATCCCGACAACGATACGACCCGGTCAGGATCGCTGGTGCGTCGCTAAATGATCGCTAGTAAGCTGCCAAGCAGGCAGATCTCTTCAGCAATGCAGCAACGATCCAGCAATCAAACACAGCGATGCGCGCTGGCCAGCAGGACGCCGGCGACGAAAAAATGGCCCAGGACATTCCTGCATGATCAGCAATATCGAGCAGGGGGCTGGTCGCTGCTGCGTGTCACATGTAGCGAGATCGCTCTTGCGTCACAAAATCGGTGACGCATTAGCAATCTCGCTATGTGAGACGGGGCCTTAAGAGTACATACAGTAATAGCGTTAATAATCAGGCAAATGCCGAATAAAGTGCATAAAAGAAATGTAAATGGCTTACATGTGGATGAAGCTCTAACCCCCGTCTGCCGCCTCAACGTGCATTTCGCTGTTCTTCTAGAGTTGGGTTATTGTTTTGCCATTTATTGGCAATTTATGTGTACCTATGTACCCTCAAATAAGTGCAGCAAAATATTCACTGTAATATGGCGTTTCTTCCCTTCTGAGCTTTGCACTGTGCTTCAAAACTTGTTTTTGACCATATATGGGTTATCGGTGAACTTATGAGAGATATCACAACAAACTTTTGGATCCATTCTCTCCTTTTGCCCTTGTGAAAATACAAAATTTGTAGCTAAAAAAGATTTTTGTGAGGAAAAATATGATTTTTAAAATTTTTTATTTTTTTTTTTATTTTCATGGCTTCAAGTTATAAACTTTCGTGAATCACCTGGGGGGGGGTTTCAAAGTGCTCAATACACGTCTAGGTAAGGTCCCAAATGGGGCTAGTTTGCAAAATGGTGTCATTTTTGGGGGGTTTCCACTGTTTAGGCACATCAAGGGCTCTCCAAATTTCAAATTTTGCATTTAAAAAGTCAAATGGCGCTCCTTCCCTTCCAAGCCCTGCAGTGCGCCCAAACAGTAGTTTTCTCCCCACATATGGGGTATCGACGTATTCAGGAGAAAATGCAAAATGTAGAGCTAAATAAGATTTATTTGGGAAAAATGTGTTTTGTTTTTTTTTCCCACAGCGCTACGTTATAAACTTCTGTGAAGCACCTGTGGGTTCGAGGTGCTCAATACACATCTAGATAAGTTCCATAAGGGGTCCAGTTTCCAAAATGGTGTCACCTGTTAGTTGTTTCGACTGTTTAGGTACATAAGGGGCTCTCCAGACATGTCATGGCGTTCACTAATTATGCCAGTAAATTTTACATTCAAAAAATGAAATACCGCTCCTTCCCTTCTGAGCCCAGCTGTGCCCCCAAACATTAGATTTCCCCCCCACATATGGGGTGTCGGCATGCTTAGGAGAAATTACACAACAAAGTTTATGGTCCATTTTCTCCTGTTACCCTTGCAAAAGGAAAAATAATTGGGTCTAAAGGAAAATTTTTCTTCAACAATCCAAAGATTCCTGTGAAGCACCTGAATGGTTAATATACTTCTTGAATGTGGTTTTGAGAACCTTGAGGGGTGCAGTTTTTAGAATGGTGTCACTTTTCCTTATTTTCTGTCATATAGGCCCCTCAAAGTGACTTCAAATGTGTGGTGGTCCCTAAAAAAATGGTTTTGCAAATTTTGTTATAAAAATGAGAAATCGCTAGTCAACTTTTAACCCTTATAACTTCCTAACAAATAAAATTGTTTCCAAAATTGTGCTGTTGTAAATTAGACATGTGGGAAATGTTATTTATTAACTACTAGCTGAAGAGCTCGGCGCTACCCGGGCATAGTAACTAACTGTGGTTAGTTATAGCAAGTTTTAATTATCCTCCATCCCATAGTCCCGTGCCCATATACCCATCATACATATCCACGATCCCATAGGCCAGTGCCCATATACCCATCATACATATCCTCCATCCCATAGTCGAGTGCCCATATACCCATCACACATATTCTCCATCCCATAGTCCCATGCCCATATACCCATCACACATATTCTCCATGTCATAGTCCCATGCCCATATACCCATCATACATATTCGCCATCCCATAGTCGAGTGCCCATATACCCATTACACATCCTTCATCTCATAGTCCCATGCCCATATACCCATCATACATATCCGCCATCCCATAGGCCCGTGCCCATATACCCATCATGCATATCCTCCATCCCATAGTCGAGTGCCCATATACCCATCATACATATTCGCCATCCCATAGTCGAGTGCCCATATACCCATCACACATCTTTCATCTCATAGTCCCATGCCCATATACCCATCACACATCCTCCATCCCATAGTCCCGTGCTATATTAGATTTTGTGCTATATGACTCTGATTTAAGGGCATAAAAATTAAAAGTTTGAAAATTGCAACATTTTCTAAATTTTCACTAAATTTCAGTTTTTTTTCACAAATAAACGCAAGTCATATCAAAGAAATGTTACCACTATCATAAAGTACAATATGTTATAAGAAAACAGGCTCAGAATCACAGGGGTCCGTTGAAGCGTTCCAGAGTTATGTTCTCATAAATTGACAGTGGTCAGAATTGTAAAAACTGGCCTGGTCAGGAAGGTCAAAACAGGCTTTGGGGTGAAGGGGTTAATATACTAATTTTTTTTTTTTTTTAATTTTTTTTATTTAGTTTGCTCAAACTTTGACAACTTATTTTTGCTTTCTTGGATATTGCTCCACATTTACTAGGCAGACTGGACTCGTTTTTAACTTAAACTACAGCAAACAAAAGATAAATACAGACCAACAAAGGCACAGAATTATTATAAGGGACACCCACACGACCAGTAACCATATTCAATCATAAAGGGTTCCCAAAAGGACACTCCAAACTAGAGCTTGAAAACCATTGAAAAAACAAGGAGTATAAAGTCCAATTAGTATATAAAAAAATATATTAAACATATATGCCAATATAAATGTACACACAATGTTACAAATAAAGGATCAGGCAATGAAGACTAGGTCACTGATTATAAAAAATCCAGAGAAATAACGTAGAGGAGCAGCATCCAATCCGGGTGAAAAAATGTACAAAAGTTTACTCTGCCATTAAAAAGACATACAACGTTTCGCCCACAATTGGTCTTTTTCAAGTATAGCACACAGCATATATGGCGGCCTTATATAGAGAGGAACATCCAATCGATAGTAAGGAACCGCCCATTGATAATTACATACAAGAAAACAATGATATGCATATAAATATTGTTCAAAATATCAAATACAAGAACATTATATATCAGAACAAGACACCACAAAAAAATAATACAAATATAATAAAAACCTGTTTGTGTAAACAGTAGTATATCACAACCCACAAATACAAGGTACCGCACCTTGAAAAAAAGCAGCGAAACGCGCGTCGGTGGCGGGCGGCTCTGGTCCTGACATTACTGCTTATGGGTAAGCACATGGCATTTATAATTATGGCCGATTAATAGGTCTGTTCTGACCAGTTCCAAATTGTGGAGGATTGTTATAGGTTTATTCTGGCAGACATATTTTTGCACCCTATTTCCATGGCGGTAGTTTTACTGTTTTTGGCACTTTAGCACTTTATGTATGACTAATCAGTGACCTAGTCTTCATTGCCTGATCCTTTATTTGTAACATTGTGTGTACATTTATATTGGCATATATGTTTAATAAATATATTTTTTATATACTATTTGGACTTAATACTCCTTGTTTTTTCAATGGTTTTCAAGCAAACAAAAGATGTAAATTTGATTTTCTTAGTTCAAAATGTGACAATTTTATTAATTAGCTTGCACTTTTGAATTGGAATATTTGGCACATATCACACCACCTATATTCTGTTACTTATCCTGGCAAATTATGCACTGGCCTATGGTGTATAGATTAATTAGAAAAAAATATTTAGCTATTTTAGGCTAGGGTCAGACGGTTATAGATTCTCTCATGCAAGAGAATAGGATAAATTATGCAAATGACACTTTGATCAAACTCTGATCAGAGTGTCAGCATAGTGTGGTCTTGGCGCACACTGTGAGGAGAAGATGGAGAAACCTATTTCTCCATCTTCTACATTGTGTGAGCTTTTCCATTTTGTAAGTGTGTGGAAATAGGATTGCACTCATCCAAGTCCGATGATTTCCCCTATCCATTGACTTGCATGGCTGAGTGCAATCCAAATATCGGATCATACTTGGACTTCTTGTGATTCTTTCATCGGACCAGCTTGATCCATGAAAAAAATCGGACATGTACGAGGCCCCATATTCTAACATTGATCCTAGTGCAAACCGATGTTTTTTCAAATCACACTAGGATGGAAAATACAGTGGTGTGCACCTGAACTTAGAATAAGGCATAAAATGGGAAATTATGCGCTTTGTTTTCCAATTTTATAGTTGTCCAACCACATTATAGTAATATATGGGGGTCAGTTTAAATAGTGGCTAATTGTGAGAAGATTCATATATGTTAGCACCACTTTCTGGTACTGAGAGCAATATTGCTGTATTTAATTGGGGAAAAGCCACAGTGGGCTATAGTCAGTCAGGAACTGCCACTTTAATTTAAGGAGGAACTTGTTATCCATATAGGATGCTATTGATAAATGGGACCCATTATGTCCAACAGTTTATTTGCAAACTCAAGGATGACTAATAGGTCATCTTATGCACTTATTCCATATGCAAGCTTTTCCTTTTATTATTCATTGTCTCCAAAGAGATGTCTCAAGTGCTCCTTACTATATTTAGTTAGTGTAATCATGGCTCACAACAATTTTTATGATATATGAGGCCATCAGAAAAAACATGTTAGCCCAGAGAGTTAGTGCTTAATTTATTTCAATACATGCTGCCATATATTGCTTAGAAAGTGTTGGCATATCATTTGGGGTTGTCCATTCGGTGGTGGTCCAACTGCTTGGAGCCACATTTCTCCTGAGCATGGGTCTCTGCAGCAGTTCCTTGACTGGAGTGGTGCTGTGAAGTTGGACCCTCACTAATCAGAAAGTGATGCCTTATCCTAATCATGACTTAGATGGCTTAAATGACCGCACTAGGTCAAATGTACTCACTAGGACACTGTAGATTGATCTTGGGAGATTCAGTTTTAAATTTTAATTATTTATCAACAAGTTTTTATAATATTTCATTCTTATAACCTCATGATCAAGTTCATTGTATAATTTCTCAAATACGTTTCTTACGAGCCCATTACTACTACAAAAAATAATTAGAAAAAAATCTGTTGCTTTATGATATATCTTTTTTTTTTTTTTTTACTAAAGCCACGCTACTATGAAGGAATGGCCGGTTCTCAGCTGAGAGGTAAGATTTTCGAGGACACTACCTAGAATAAATAATTATGCTTTTAATTAATGATTTTATTACTGTTTGACGCTTTGATAACAAATGTCAACAAAAAGATGTCCAATATCATACAGGGCACTTCAGTCAGAATAAATACAATAATCCCATATATACAAATCCTATGGGAAATAAGAAGAGATCCCAACATATAAAACCAATATTTCTCTCTCACCCATGACAGCACCACGAAGAGAGGGGTCCGCCCATCAAGGACAGGAACATACAGATAAAAAGGCGGCACCTCTCCTCCGCCCCCAGTTTGGTTCCTGTCCTTGACGGGTGACCCGTGGATCCTGCGGCAGGCTTACCTTTGAAGAGGAGCCAGGGCCGTCCCGTTTGTAGTCATGGCAGCGTGGAGGCCCCTGCCACGGCGGGGTCGGTGCCTGAAGCCGCCACCGCTGTAGCCGAGGGGCTGTACACGGTGAGCGGGTGGGAGGACCGAGCCGCCGCTCCGGGAAGGAGATTGAGGCTGGGGGACGCCGGCACACGCGGGGGCAGCGTGCGGTACAGAGGTGTACGAATATGGCGCTGCCCCGGAAATGGAATGACGACTTTCGGGTCCCCGCGGTCGGCGCATGCGTGTTGCGCACTCCCCGGGGCACAGCGGGGCGGGCTGGGAGAAGGAGGTGACGTCAGGGCCCGGGAGATTTAAAAGAAGAATGCAGAAGCTGCTCCTTGCTGGAAGCGTCCTCTAAACATGGAGGACAGCGACCAGCATGAGGAGCAGCCAATGCAGCAGCATAAGGAGCAGCAGCAGCACAGGCACCATCGCCGGCAAAAAGAAAAGGACGGGCGAGAGGGCTGGTCCAGTAGTCACTCCACGCAGCGGAGCAAGTCGACTGCGAGGAGCAAGTCACCTTCTGTGGATCAGCCCTTGAGGGATCCGAATCCACCTCCCGAACCGGTACCTGCAACCGCGCATAACGGGGTAAGTGAGCTACGTGAATGTCCCCCATTATAATAGACTTCTTTCCCTAATAAGAAAGAAAAGACAAAGAACAGGGAATGCCCCACTTGTAGAATACAGGAGGTTCTTTGTGATGAAACCCCGGATTACGCCTCGGATCTAAGAGCAGTAATCCGATCGGAGTTTCAAAGTGCCCTTTCATCCCTAAAACAGAGAGAGGGGAAGGAAAAGGGACACAGTAGCAGCCTCCCAGTCAGAGGCATCAGGGGAAGTTACATCACATACTTCAGACACCGACTCGTCATCCTCAGATGAGGAAACAGAAGGTCGTCATTGCTTTCCCCCTGGATGAGGTAGACATGTTAGTAAAAGCAGTAAGGTCTACCATGGGGTTAGCAAACCCTCGGCCAGATAGATCAGTCCAGGACATAATGTTCGGGGGACTAGGCCAAAAGCGACGCTAAACGAGAATGTACAGGGCCTGATAAAAAAAGAATGATAGAGACCAGATAGGAAGAATTCCACGGTTCCCTCCCTTAAAAGAAAATACCCATTTGACGAGGAAGCGGCCACGTCCTAGGACAGAGCCCCGAAGTTAGACGTGGCGGTCGCCAAAGCCTCGAAAAAATTTGCACTCCCCTTTGAGGATATGGGTACTCTAAAGGACCCATTAGACAAGAAAGCTGATACTTACCTCAAGGGCACCTGGGAATCAGCAGGAGGAAATCTTAGGCCAGCGATAGCGGCAACTTGTACCTCCAGAGCCCTCATGGTGTGGGTGGGCCAACTAGAGAAACAGCTAAGGGAAGGTACACCCAGGGAGAAGATCCTGGAATTCATTCCCATGATAAGGGGAGCGGCAGCCTTCTTAGCCGACTCTTCGGCTGATTCGGTAAGGTTAGCGTCCAAAACGGCAGCCCAGTCAAACGCAGCCCGAAGAACGCTGTGGCTTAAATGTTGGCCTGGGGACTTACAGACTAAGATGAAACTATGTGCCATCCCTTGTGAAGGGAAATTCCTATTTGGAGAGACATTGCATGACATCCTCCAAAAGGCGGTGGATAAAAAGAAGGGATTCCCAAATATAGGCCCGACAGGCCCTACAGGCTTTAAATGGTCCTTTCGAAACAAAAATTATTTTCAGAGGAGACCCCCGAGAGAACAGAAATGGGACGATAGAAGGAGGGACAGGGGGTTCTTCTTCAGTAACTCGTCCCAAGACAAAAAACCCTCCAAGTGACTGTTTTCCCAAAGTGGGAGGGAGGCTAAGCTTTTTTTCTCCCAGCCTGGAGGAAAATATCGAACAACCCTTGGTTATTAAATCTGATAGGATCTGGGTTAAGGATAGACTTTCTCGCTCTCCCACCTCAAAAATATGTAGTGACCCCACTAAGATCATCAGTAAAAGAAAAAGAAGCCCTCAAAAAAGAGGTCCTAAACCTGTTGAACAAAAGAGTCCTCCAGGAGGTTCCCCCGCGGGAGAAAGGCAGAGGATTCTACTCGCCTCTCTTCCGAATAACCAAACCGGACGGTACCGTCCGGACAGTTATAAATCTAAAAAGACTGAACGATTATGTCAAAAATGAAAAATTGAAAATGGAGTCGATCAAGTCGACCATCAAAATTCTCTTTCCACATTGCTTTATGGTAGTATTAGACCTCAGCGATGCCTACTATCACGTCCCCATCCAGAAAGACTCCCTAGAATACCTCAGACTTGCGGTCTCCATAGGAGGCGAAATAAGGGAGTTTCAGTACAGGGCCCTGCCATTCGGGATCTCGGTAGCCCGCGAATCTTCACAAAACTAGTTGCAGAGATGATGGCTCACCTAAGAGAACAAGATGTTCTAACAGTCCCATATCTGGACGACTTTTTAATAGCGAGCAACTCGGCCCAAAGATGCAGGGAACAGAGGGACAGAGTGATGTGTATTCTAGAAAACCTCGGATGGCTCCTAAACCTGAAAAAATCAAGGCTGGAGCCCAGAAAAGTCCAGGAGTTCCTAGGCCTGAAACTGGACTCAAACACCCAGGAGTGTTACCTGCCAGACCACAAAAAGGAGAGGATCGCTCAGATGGTAGCAAGAGCGACGCAGAAGCCTTCCATGACGCTAAGAAAAGCAATGTCTCTATTAGGGTCCCTCTCCGATTGCCTGCCGGCGATCCAGTGGGCGCAGCTACATACGAGAGATCTCCAATGGGATGTTTTAGCCAACCAGTCAGCAGTAAGAGGTCACTTGGAAGGTTACGTTACACTAGACTCCAAAACTATTCGTTCCCTAGCTTGGTGGGGAAACGGAGACAACCTATCCAAAGGAATTCCCTGGGTGATAAGTCACACACATAATCACCACGGATGCCAGTCCCAAGGGATGGGGAGCACACATGAGCAACAGGGTGGCTCAGGGGGAATGGGAAGGTCAGGAACTAGAAGCCTCCTCGAACCAAAAGGAACTGTTGGCTGATTATCACAGCTGACACCCGGCACAATGTGTCAGGGGCGGTCACGGACCGCCCCGACACGTTAACCCCTTGTACACCGCGATCAAACACGATCGCGGTGTACCGGGGGTTAAAGGGAAGCATCGGCAAGGAGGGGGCTCCCTCCGTGCTTCCCTGAGCCCCCCACGGCAGCGCAATGTGCAGCGCTGCTGCTGGGGACTCCTTCCCTACAGGTCCCCGGATCCTAGATGGCGACGGGGGCCTGTAGGGAGCTGACTTCCTCACTGCCTGCAAAGCGCAGGCATGAGGAAGTCTGCAGAGCTGCCTGTGACAGATTGCTGATCTGTCACAGTGATCTGTGATGTGACAGATCAGCGATCTGTCACAGGACAGTGATGTCCCACCTGGGACTATGTAATAAAGTAAAAAAAAAAAAAAAAAAGTAAAAATAATTTTAAAAAAAATCGCTAAATTAGTAAAAAAATAAAAAATAAAAAATATTCCCCAATAAATTCATTTTTTTTAAAATAAAAAAACAAACAATAAAAGTGCACATATTTGGTATCGCCGCGTCCGTAGCGACCTGCCCTATAAAACTGTCCCATTAGTTAACCCCTTTAGCGAACCTCTTAACAAATAAAAATAAAAAAACGAAGCAAAAAATGATTTATCATACCACCGAACAAAAAGTGCAATAACGCACGATCAAAAAGACGCATATAAATATCCATGGTACCGATGAAAACGTCATCTTGTCCCGCAAAAAGCGAGCCACCATACAGCATCATCCGCAAAAAAATAAAAAAGTTATAGCTCGCAGAATAAAGTGATGCAAAAATAATTATTTTTTATATAAAATTGTTTTCATTGCAAAAAAACGACAAAACATAAAAAAACGACCTAAATGAGGTATCGCTGTAACCGTACCGACCCGAAGAATAAAACCGCTTTATCAATTTTACCGCACGCGGAACGGTGTAAACGCACCCCCCCAAAAGAAATTCATGAAACGCTGGTTTTTGTTCATTCTGCGTCCCAAAAATCGGAATAAAAAGCGATCAAAAAATGTCACGTGCCCGAAAATGGTATCAATAAAAACGTCAACTCGTCCCGCAAAGAATAAGACCTCACATAACTCGATGGGTCAAAATACGGAAAAATTATAGCTCTCAATATGTGGTGATGCGAAAACTATTTTTACTATAAAAAGCGTCTTTTAGCGTGCGACAGCCGCCAAACATAAAAACCGCCATAAATAGTAAATCAAACCCCCGTTATCACCCCCTTAGTTAGGGAAAAATAATAAAATTAAAAAAAAGTATTTCCATTTTCCCATTAGGGTTAGGGCTCAGATTAGGGTTAGGGGTGTGTTGGGGTTAGGGTTGGAGTTATAATTGGGGGGGTTTCCACTGTTTGGGCATATCAGGTGCTCTCCAAATGCAACATGGCGTCTGATCTCAATTCCAGCCAATTCTGCGTTGAAAAAGTCAAATGGTGCTCCTTCCCTTCCAAGCTCTGCCATGCGCCCAAACAGTGTTTTACCCCCACTTATAGGGTATCAGCATACTCAGGACAAATTGCAAAACAACTTTTGGGGTCCAATTTCTCCTGTTACCCTTAGGAAAATAAAAAATTGGGGGCAAAAATATCATTTTTATGGAAAAAAAATGATTTTTTTATTTTCACGCCCAGGCGTTATAAAATTCTGTGAAGCACTGGGGGATTCAAAGTGCTCTCCACACATCTAGATAAGTTCCTTAGGGGGTCTAGTTTCCAAAATGGGGTCACTTGTGCGGGGTTTCCACTGTTTAGGTACATCAGGGGCTCTCCAAAAGCAACATGACATCCGCAGACCATTCCATCAAAGTCTGCATTCCAAAACGTCACTACTTCCCTTCCGAGCCCCGACGTGTGCCCATACAGTAGTTTTCTCCCACATATGAGGTATCAGCGTACTTAGGACAAATTGGACAACAACTTTTGGGGTCCAATTTCTCCTTGTACCCTTGGGAAAATGAAAAAATTGGTGACTAAAAGATCATGTTTGTGGAAAAAATACGATTTTTTTTTATTTTCACGCCCGGGCGTTATAAACTTCTGTGAAACACTGGGGGGTTCAAAGTGCTCACCACACATCTAGATAAGTTCCAAAATGGGGTCACTTGGGGGGGTTTCCACTGTTTAGGTACATCAGGGGCTCTCCAAATGCGACATGGCGTCCGATCTGAATTCCAGCTAATTTTGCATTGAAAAAGTCAAACGGCGCTCCTTCCCTGCCGTAGTCTGCCATGCGCCGAAACAGTGGTTCCCCCCCCCCCCCCCCCACATATCAGGTATCAGCGTACTCAGGACAAATTGCACAATAACTTTTGCAGTCCAATTTCTCCTGTTACCCTTGGTAAATTAAAAAAAAATTGAACCTGAATTATTTTTTTAGTGAAAAAAAGTTAAATGTTCATTTTTTTTTAAATATTCAAAAAATTCCTGTGACGCACCTAAAGGGTTAATAAACTTCTTGAATGTGGTTTTGAGCACCTAAAGGGGTGCAGTTTTTAGAATGGTGTCACTTTTGGGTATTTTCTATCATATAGACCCCTCAAAGTGGCTTCAAATGTGATGTGGTCCGTAAAAATAAAATGGTGTTGCAAAAATGAGAAATCGCTGGTCAATTTTTAACCCTTACAACTTCCTAAAAAAAAAAAAAAATTTTGGTTTCAAAATTGTGCTGATGTAAAGTAAACATGTGGGAAATGTTACTTATCAAGTTTTTTGTGTGCCGTATCTCTGTGATTTAAGGGCATAAAAATTCAAAGTTGGAAAATTGCGAAATTTTCAATTTTCGCCAAATTTCCGTTTTTTTCACAAACGCAAGTTATTTGAATGAAATTTTACCACTAACATGAAGTACAATATGTCACGAGAAAACAATGTCAGAATCACCGGGATCCATGGAAGCGTTTCAGAGTTATTACCTCATAAAGGGACAGTGGTCAGAATTATAAAAATTGGCCTGGTCATTAACGTGCAAACCACCCGTGGGGCTTAAGGGGTTAAAGGGACATCATGTCCGAATATTTTCGGACAATCGAGTGATGGTGGCCTACATAAATCATCAGGGGGGAACCAGATCCCGAACACTAATGAACACATCCTCCGAAATATTCACGCTAGCTGAGGAAAACCTACTATCCCTATCTGCACTACACATACGGGGAGCAGAAAACCAGACAGCAGACTTTCTAAGTCGCACCCAGCTACATCAAGGGGAGTGGGTTCTAAAACAGTCCATTTTTCGGAAGATTGTAAAAATGTGGGGAACCCCGGACATGGATCTGTTTGCCGACCACAAAAACAAAGTCGAAGCATTTTGTTCCCTAGACCCCAGGGGGAATCCCAGGACCCTGGATGCATTTCTGCTCCCATGGATGCAGGGCCTAATGTATGCCTTTCCACCGCCCATTCTCATCCCGGCAGTCATAAGGAAAGTCAGAGAAGACAGGGCATGAATGATACTAATAGCCCCATTTTGGCCAAAAAGAACTTGGTTTTCCTGGCTGAGAATACTGTCAATAACCGACCTCTGGGTTCTACCAGATCTCCCCGACCTTCTGTCTCAAGGTCCCATGTTACACCCTCGGGCAGTGAACCTCCATTTAACAGCATGGAATTTGAAAGGGCACTGCTGAGGGGAGGGGGTTCTCAGAAAACTTGGTTTCCACGCTACAAAAGAGTAGGAAACCGATCACAACCAGGGCCTATGGTAGAACTTGGAGGAAATTTCTATCCAGCTCTGGGGTAAGGGTTCAAGATGGAGTCCAAATTGACAAAATTCTCGAATTCCTGCAAAAAGGGTTAGAGCAGGGGCTGGCAACTAATACATTGAAGGTACAGATAGCGGCTCTAGGTGCCCTTTATAACCAGGATGTGGCAGGCAACCCTTGGGTGGCACGGTTTATGAGGGCCGCAGCCAGGTCTAGGCCAATAACCACCCAAAAAATACCGTCATGGGATCTAAACCTAGTGTTGTCTGCACTAACAGGGCCCGCATTCGAGCCCATCCAGTCAGCACCCCTAAAAACCCTATCATTAAAGACTATACTTTTAGTGGCCCTAACATCCGCTCGCAGAGTGAGCGATATTCAAGCTCTGTCAACAATACCCCCGTTCACTAAAATCCTGGATGATATAGTCATATTAAAACCTGACCCAGCATACCTACCTAAGGTGTCGACACACTTCCATAGGTCCCAAGAAGTAGTCCTTCCTTCCTTCTGCCCAAACCCTAGGAATAGGGGAGAAGAGAAATTTCTCACCTTGGATGTGAAGAGGTGTCTAGTTCAGTACCTAGAGGCCACCAAGGGATGTAGGAAGGAAGGGTCTCTCTTTGTGTGTTTCCAGGGACCTCGGAAGGGACTCAAGGCATCCAAGAATACCCTAGCAAGGTGGATAAGGGATGCGATTGCCCTGGCATATTCATCCAGTGGGAATACCATCCCGGAGGGTCTAAAAGCTCACTCTACAAGGGAAGTAGCGACCTCATGGGCAGAAAGATCAGAGGTATCAATAGAGCAGATCTGTAAGGCGGCCACCTGGTCAACACCTTCTACCTTTTTCAGGCACTATCGCTTAGATCTAGCCTCTACGTCTGACCTGACTTTCTGGAGAAGGGTCCTTCAGGCAGTGGTCCCTCCCTAAGCTACCAATCTCTGAAATTCTCTCCATGGTGCTGTCATGGGTGAGAGAGAATAGCTTAGTTACTCACCGATAACTGTGTTTCTCAGAACCCATGACAGCACCCGGTTATTCCCCCCCCCCCGTTTTCACGTGTGCGGTGAGCACGAGTTAATATTTGTAAAGTGTTTTGTTAGACACGGTGCTTCCCCATAAGATGCAGTATTATAATGTTATATATATACTTTTGTTGTTAACTAACCGGGAGACCCTCTGATGCTCTGTAACCAACTGGGGGCGGAGGAGAGGTGTCGCCTTTTTATCTGTAGGTTCCTGTCCTTGATGGGCGGACCCCCTCTCTCCGTGGTGCTGTCATGGGTTCCGAGAAACACCGTTATCGGTGAGTAACTAAGCTAATTCTATTAGTGTCATGATCCATGCTGGATCATGACAGATGAAAAGCACCGGTAACCTTTTTTTCTAAGCTGTGCTTAGGTGGTTTTTTGCTCCCGGTGGCCATTGGGATTATTGCACTGTGGTTCTAAGTTTTCCCCCGGTGGTGGTGAGCGTGATTGCACTCTGTTTCTTTAGTTAAGTGCACATGTTTATAATGCAGGTGTGATTGCTGGCTCTGCTATAAAAGAGTCACAGGTGTTGCAATCATCGTTGGTGATAGTGTTCATTTCAACCATCCTTGGTGGAGAAAGGAGCTGGAGAGAGCTCCTTGCAGCACGTACAGAGCCCTGGTGTGGAAGGAGTCATAGGGGATTTCCTTGTAGCTCTGACAGAGCTTGGTGGCAGCGATTCAGGAGGAGAGCTGCATTCTGGTGGTGGTCTCTGTTGCCAGGAGCAAGTGCAGCAGAGTAAAGCTAAGTGGTGTTTCCCTGTTTTTGTTTTTCCTTCGTGTGTATTAGTACAGCGGTGGGGCCAGTGCCTGCGCTACCCAGCTCCCTAGCAAGGGATAGGTGTAGGGTGTGCTAGGGCGACAGCTATCCTGAGCGGCGCCCGGTGCGGAATCGGCACAGGGAACGTTAGGAGCGTTAGGGACACTGACTCAGGGGAGTGCAGGAGGTCTCCACGTCCCCTGTCCCTATCGCTCGCAGGGCCCACCATTGTAACAGTTTCCCTACCCCTTGCCTTGTTGTTTTAGTTACCGGCCTGAGAGCCGTGTCACACAGGACAATATCACGTGCTGCGTCCTGTTTTAGTTACCGGCCCGCTGGTCGCGTCACACAGGACGGGTCCACGTGACATTATCACCAACCATACTTTTTTTTTTTTTTCTGCTGAGCCATGGACCCAGTTCAGCCCTTTGCCCAATTGCTGCAGACCCTTACTACTGAGATTAGGGGGCTGCGCGGGGGGTTGGTGCGGCAGCTGCGGCTGTTGGTGGGCTCTGGGGACTTGGTTCAGGATCAAGCTCAGCCGGAACCCAAGATATCCCTCCCTGACAGATTTTCTGGAGGGAGAGATCAATTCTTGGTATTCCAGCAAGCCTGTAAATTGTATTTCAGGCTGCACCCTCTTTCATCAGGGAGTGAAGAGCAACGGGTGGGAATCATTATGTCCCTTCTTAAAGGGGATCCCCAATCCTGGGCCTTCTTCCTACCGGACGATTCTCCATCTTTAGAGTCCGTGGACGAGTTCTTTTCAGCTTTGGCGCCTGTGTATGGGGATCCTGATGGCGTCGCCCTGGAGGAATCCCGAATCTGTAGGTGTAAACAGGGAGCCCGGGTTGCTGAGGAGTACTGCTCAGAGTTTAGGAGATGGGCCACTAACACTCAGTGGAATGACGCTGCACTTAGGAGTCAATTTGTGCAGGGTTTGTCTCCAAAGTTGCAGGATACTCTGGTGCAGTACGCCGCCCCCAGGTCGCTGGAGGCCGCCATGTCCCTTGCCATCCGGGTGGATATACGCCTTAGGGAAAGACCTATACAAAAAGTGCCCCCTGATATCCTCGCTAGGGAGGAGGACCCACCAGTGCGGATGGAGGAACCCAGACAACCCGGTGTTATTGATACAAAAAAGGGGGTGTCTGCGGCTCGTCGTGGTTGGGGGGGTATGCTTTTCGTGTAGGAAGCCTGGCCATTTTATGAGAGTCTGCCCAGTTCATGCCAAGTCTCCAGATGAACCTATGCAAGTAGGAGGAGCTAGTTTGTATTTGGAGCTGCCTTTGGTTCGGGGAGTGGTGTCAGCATGTTTGTACTGTGGCAGACTGGTCATGTCCTGAAGGTTTGCCCATTGCACGCCAAATTATCTGTGCCATCTGAGAAGCTGCATTCCCCTGGTCGCTTGGAGGGAGGCGACCATGGAGTATACATTTCCTCCATTTTGCCCTCCCAAGGTACCCTGTCAGCAGAGGTCTTGGCTGGCGGGGTACCGGAGGTGATACCGATGCTTGTGGAGCAGGAGTCAGTCTGGTGGATGCTCGCTTTGTCCAGACTCATGGTCTGAGGTGTAGGACCCTAGCCCAGCCTATAAGCCTCCAGGCCATAAACTCTGTTCCTCTGAGCCAGGGGAGCTTGACCAAGGTTGTAGAGAATATCCATCTGCGTATAGGACATCATGAGGAGTCCTTATGCTACGTCTTGGAGGGAATGCCAGTACCTATTGTTTTAGGCCCCCCTTGGCTGAAAAGACAACCCGGTAATAGATTGGTGGGCGAGGGAAGTAGTCAGCTGGGGCAGTCGTGTGAGAGCTGCTGCCGCCTGGGAACTACTGTCTCTGCCGTCTCTCTTCAACTGACCCCTTCCTCTCCGGTGAGAGCAGCAGATGTGCTGCAGGAGAGTAGGGGCAAGTCTCAACCCTCGCCATTGGCCAAACCTGGGAGGCGCAGACCTCGTGGTGGAAGGGGTTGGAGGGTGGTGTACCCCTTGGTGAAGTGCGGGGGGTGTGAGTGTGGTGACACAGGGGGACGCCTCTGTTGTCAATCCCAGAAAGAGTTCTCCAAGTGGTAACAAATGAGCGAGTGGCAATAAACGTTCAGGTCCGGACCTGTGTGTGAACGAGCGTGTATGGGTGGCCACCAAAAAACATCCAGTGGAAGTGTGGTGTGGAGTGTTACCAGCTCATACCAAACATACACATACACAACCCGTTCCCCAGGTCAGCGCTTCGGAGATGTGTGTTGCCTCCAGAACATACGTTGCCAATACCAGCTGGCTCGTTTCTCATCAACCTGACATGCAGGTATGTTATGAATGGGTCACCGAGGAGAAAAAAAGCAACACACGCTAAGTCTCAGAAAACCAGAGAGGTTGGTAACTATGCGATTGCAGATCCCTGATCTTAACACACAACTAGCAGTAGTCGTGGAGCGTGCCTACGATGGTCATGGACGCCTCGTCACAACCGGACAGCTAAATAAGCCTAAAGTAAGAAAAGAGGAAACTAACTCCCCCAGAGCAGACCCCAAAGGAAAGACAGCCCCACACATGTATTGACGGTGAAGAAAGATGAAAACACAAACAAAGGCAGAAAAATAGGCTGAGCAAACGATGGGGCCAAACTAACTTGAAAGGAAAGATACTGTCTGCAATCTGCCAAAAAACCCTACCCAAAATAATGTCCAACACTTCTTATAACAAAATTAACCCTGAAGTCACTAGACTTCTCCCACTATATCAGCACTCTGAAACATTCTGAGACCGAGCAAAAAAGAGGCCAATCCAATAAAGGACAAAAAGGCAAATTGGCAAATACAGATAAATAAGAGTGGAAATTCAGCACAGCCCAGCCGGGCTGGCTGACCACACAAAAACTGAGTTCACCAACAAGAGCAAGTGTGAACATTAGCAAAAACAAACTTAACTTGAGAAGACTAGAGCAGAGCAGAAGTCCAAGATCTGAGAAGCAGACTGAATCACCAGCACCAGGATAGGGCGTCGGCTGTCTTATATCCAGTCTGATACTCCAGAGATCCAATCATTATCTTCCTTGTCAGGTGGCAGACCATTACCAATTAAACCAACCTCACTACCTCCTGTCACCACCAGAGGGAGAACGGAAGGAGAACTCCCAGCTGGTGGAGCAGAAAATGAGCTCATAACACAGGTAGCTGCTAGGGTGAACTCTGGGTCTGGGCGTCCCCGCTGTAGGTTGTTCCCTGATGGGGAGTGGTCTTGAGGGTCCAGAGGCCCCTCATTAAGGGGAGGGTACTGTCATGATCCATGCTGGATCATGACAGATAGAAAGCTGTTGTGAGTTCATTTTCCCCTTCACCATTGAGGTCTGATGAACTCCCTCTTCAGGTGAAGGAAGGTAGTGAGGCTGATTAACAAGCATCTGGGCAGGATGATGATGACTGGGTGACGGGAATTGCTGACTGGATATAAGGCAGCTGACGCCCTTCTGCCTTGCTGGTGATCTCTCTGAGGGATTCTAGGAGACCAGTCTGATTCCTGCTTCTCAAAAGCTAAGTTTTCTGCTCTGTTTTTTGCATTTGTGTTTTGGTTTTGTTTTTCCTTGTTTTTCTGGATTTCTGCCATCCCCTGCTGGGGTGAGCTGAATTCCTTTTTGCTCTGTCTTCAGAAAATACCTGAGTACTAGAGTTGAGCGACTTTGGTCGGATCGGGTTTCATGAAACGAAACAAAATTTGTTTCAGATGAAACTGGTCCGACTAGGGCAAAAAAAGTCGGAGTTTCGTCCGAAACCCGACCCCAATGCAAGTCAATGGGAAATAAAAGTCGGCATTGAGCGGACGAAACTCAGACTTTTTTTGCCCTAGTCGGACGAGTTTCATCTGAAACAAATTTTGTTTCATGAAACCCGATCTGACCAAAGTCGCTCAACTCTACTGAGTACTGATATAGTCTTTTTGAAGCCTAGCGTCTTCAGGGCTTTTTTCCCTATCAGCTGTTGGCTCTTATTTTGATAGGGTTTTGGGCGGATTACAGACAGCAGCTTTTCTATCCTGTCCTATGTAGTTAGCTTGGGCCCCATCGTTTGCTCAGCCTATCTTTCTATCTGTGTGTGTGTTTTTTCATCTTGCTTCACTGTCATTATATGTTGGGGGCTGCCTATTGCTTTGGGGTCTGCTCTGGGGCAGTTTAGATTTCCCTTTCTGTCTTTAGGCTATGTAGTTCTCCGGCTGTGATCGAGGGGTCTAGGGCACCGTAGGAACCCCCCACGGCTACTGCTAGTTGTTGTTGATAGGTTCAGGGGTCTGTAATCCGATAGCTGCCAACTTCTCTGGTTTTCTGGACTTAGATAGTATTTTTGTTTTTGCCTCCTACGGTGACTCATTCATAACAAAAAGCACAGGTAACCTTTTTTTTTTTCTAAGCTGTGCTTAGGTTTTTTGCCCCCGGTGGCCATTGGGATTATTGCACTGTGGTGTCGTTTTTTCTAAGTTTTCCCCCAGTGGTGGTGAGCGTGATTGCACTCTGTTTCTTTAGTTAAGTGCACATGTTTATAATGCGGGTGTGATTGCTGGCGCTGCTATAGAAGAGTCACAGGTGTTGCAATCAGTGTTGGTGATAGTGTTCATTTCAACCATCCTTGGTGGAGAAAGGAGCTGGAGAGAGCTCCTTGCAGCACGTTCAGAGCCCTGATATGGAAGGAGTCATAGGGGATTTCCTTGTAGCTCTGACAGAGCTTGGTGGCAGCGATTCAGGAGGAGAGCTGCATTCTGGTGGTGGAGCGTTAGGGACACTGACTCAGGGGAGTGCAGGAGGTCTCCACGTCCCCTGTCCCTATCGCAGGGCCCACCGTTGTAACCATTTCTCTACCCCTTGTCTTGTTGTTTAAGTTACCGGCCTGCGAGCCGTGTCACACAGGACAATATCACGTGCTGCGTCCTGTTGTTTTAGTTACCGGTCTGCTGGTCGCGTCACACAGGACGGGTCCACATGACAATTAGTAGATAATAAAAGAATGAAATATAAAATATTTTATAAAAGGCAAAATACTGCCCAGGGGACACCGGGAGGAACAAATTACCAACAAAAAATAATATATGATAAATGCAGAAAACACTAATGTGAAAAGCACCGAAAGAATCACATCAAGCTGCATATAATGGGTGTCATTCAAGGTAATACAGATGTACCAGAACCATATATTTATTGCACTAAAGATAAATCATGGACAGAGGGAAAAGAGCCAAAAAGATGCCCTATTTGTATATCCCAAATACATAGTGCAGAAGAACTCCAAACATCACACTTCCTAATACGTATTGCTCTGATGTGGCAAAATGACCATATTTTTAATACATGGAGTATAAATAGATCTCCCCATAATAAAGGTACCGGTAACTCCAATCAATGATAGCACGCCCAAGAACAATCACCAGCTGTAATATAGTGAACAGTGCCTTATAAGAGAAAATGTATATTTACCAGGTGAAAGTGGTATGACCCCGAATCGCGTTTCGCCACCTGCTTCTTCCGAGGGCGTCTTTATTTTTTCCGGGGGTACCTTTATTATGGGGGGATCTATTTGGTTCGCTTTCAGGATGTCCTTTCCCGAAGCAGTATTGTATGTTGCAGCGAAAAAGACAACTATATTTTGAGGTGTTTCTTTTTGGTTAAGTGTACAGTTAAATCTTTGGTTTGCTTTGCTCTACATCTATGTCTTTGGTCATCCTCAATCATCTTTCAACTGTTAAAGAGAACATGACCAGGCCCTGATTGATAATCTGCCCAGGCGGGCAGATGCCTGCTGGTCCGGCGGTTCTGAGCTTCAATATGGACTGCCGGCCCTTTAAATCTTCAGCACAGGCCCTGGTGCGCTCATACTCTCTCGGTGCATGCGCTGACCAGGGCCGCAGCGGCCCTCGACAGCTCGTGAGCGAGGCCCTCATCAGTGCGGAGAAGCAGTAGATCGCGTACCAGGGCCTGTGCAGAAGTTTGAAAAGCCCGCCGCCCTCACCTGAAGCTTTCCCTGGGGCTTTGTTCCTTCCTGTCCCACAGTGTCCAGGGGGTGCTGGCTGTGGTCGCGTTCAGCACTCTCATGTGTAAGTATATACTCTGTGTGACGTCACGTATATGCTCCGTGTGCGCACTGCCTGTGCTCCGTATGGGGGGGCTGTTCCATGCTATAGGGAGCCATATGTAGGAGCATAGACAAACTGCTAGTGCCAGCATGCCTTTCATCAGCCTGCTTGTATTGTGGCTTGTAGTTCCACACATGGTAACTGTATAACTCATGGAGCAGCTGAACTTCTGTGCAATTTGTCTGTGAGCTTCTTATGGCGAATCCATTAACCTCTCCATGACTGGGCCATTTTTTTAAATTAATTTGGTTTGACCTCATTCCATAAGCTTTTTCTTTTTCAGCATTTGGTTCGCTTTATGGGACCTTGCCTTGCTTCGCTCTCGCTGTTGTCCATATTTATTGTGTGTGGTACAGGAAAGGGTGTTTTGCTGGATGGGAGATACATTTCTCCCAGCAAGTTAAAGTTTGGACGGGATTTTCCCTAGACAAGGACCTGCGATGATGTCATGGTCACGTGATCAGCCCATGTGATGTCGACCTCCCCTGTTGGTGGGGTTATGGGCTATGTAATGGAGGTTGGTATTTTTCATATGGTGAGTGTGTGTGTGGAAGATACACGAACTTGGCTGGAGTTAGCCTGAATTTGTTAGCAGGATTAACCGTGCAGCAGAGCTATAGCAGCAAGACTCCAAACAACCCTGGGAATGGCATCTGGCGGATGAAGTTAGACTTTAAGCCTGTGTGTTGCCTCGCTACTGCGGCCCTGCCGTTACCTACCAGAGCTAATCCCTACATGTGCTACAGAAAAACTAAACAGTTTTGATTTTCTCTTGCATCTTTTGCCGTCCACCATTCACCATGTGGCTGACGTGGTGTTACATTTATTACATGTCCATTATTATTCTGGTATAACTTTGTGTATTTTGTTGTAACTTTGTGTATTTTCTTATTTTTTTAATTGTACACTATTTCCATGTACCGATTCTTCCCATCAGAATTTCACACATCGGAGTGCGGTCTGAGTATCATCTATTTTTCTCTTATGTGGAGAAATTAAGAAAAAAAAAAAAGTTTCTCCTTTCTGACAGTCCATGATGACAAACTGATTTTTTTTTTTTCTCACGGACCCATTGACTTTCATTGGCGGTTTGGATACATGTCTCTACCAGTCCCCCCATAGACTATAACAGATACAAGTACTCATGGTTAGCACTCATACGTGAAAACTGGACGCCTGAATAAAATCACTTTCTACTGAACAATGTGTTTTTAAGTGAACATTGTTTCTTTTTTTAAGTAAACGTTATTGAATTTGAATCTTTGCTTTACTTCCACTTGGGACTGCACAATGTGATCACTGTTCTCTAGCTCTTCTATGGTGTACGCTGTATACAATGGGCAGAGCCCTCCCCTCTTTAAGGCATCATTAACATGGCTGTGAAAACATGGTACGGGTGTCGTCTGTGTTCTGGATCAGTTTTTCATCGCTGTCGGTTCCATGTGTTTTTTTTTTTTCCCATTGATACAGGGGCCTGGCGGTTTAATGCTGCCAGCAACTGCTCCAGGAGACACCAGCAAAGCTCCTATCCCCGTCATCCAATGATTTTGGTTATTGATGTAATACTTTTGGAGATGGGAGAGTCAATTCCCAGGCATCCGGTCCATTGGCTGGGTCTATACTTCTCCATGACCACCGACTGCTGCAATTCTCCTTGCCTCCCGCCATTCCCAGCTCTTCGTTGGACGGGTTGGCATCATCGCAGTTTGACTCGCATGTTGAGCTGAATCAAAAGACGAGTCAGGAATTTGGGGAGCTAAGGAGATTCTTGGGCCTCCCATACAGAAGTCACAGATTACTGACCTGGCCGATGGACCAGAGTCCTGAAAATCGATTCTCCCATCTAGTTACTTTACATTAGGATTCTGCTCAGTATTTGTAGGTGAAAACAAGACAGAAATGTTACCATGGAGACACTTGTAGCCAGAGGCGTAGCTATGGTTTTGGTTCAGGGGGGGCGAAGCTTCTGAGTGGGCCCCTAACCAGGTAACCTTGATTACTACTGGGTGACGCACCCTAATAGTGAAGGAGAACCTCAGCAGAGGACCGCGCTGTTGCTGAATATAATTCCTAAATAAAGGCCAATATTGATATTACCGCCATATAGTCATTGGTAGATACCAGTCCTACAGAACATATAAGTGATTACAGCAGAGTTACAGATGGTGACTTACTGCTGACGTTCTTTCTGATGGAATTATTCACTTTTCACGTCTTTTCCAACTGGCCCAGACTGCCATGACAACTTCTTCCAGCCAGGACTCGTCTGCAGAGATTACAACAAAGACACATTTCACTTCTCATATTTTCAGCACTGTCACCAATGGGACTATTCCCAACTCCTCATTCTGTTGATACCCCAATGCTGAGCCGCTGCTGCCGTATGTGTCCCTATTACTGCACCTGATACCCCAATGCTGAGCCGCTGCTGCCGTATGTGTCCCTATTACTGCACCTGATACCCCAATACTGAGCCACTGCTGCTGAATGTGTCCCTATTACTACACCTGATACCCCACTACTGAGCCGCTGCTGCCGTATGTGTCCCTATTACTTCACCTGACACCCCAATGCTGAGCCACTGCTGCATGTGTCCCTATTACTGCACCTGATACTCCAATACTGAGCCGCTGCTGCTGTATGTGTCCCAATTACTGCACCTGATACCCCAGTAATGAGTTGCTGCTGCCGTATGTGTCCCTATTACTGCACCTGCTGTGTGGTTCTGTGTGACCTCTAAATTCTAAAGCAACCCTCTAGAATATAGTAATGCCTGGTTGATAGTGCCCTAGAAAACAGTGCCCACATTTTGTCCCCTAGGAAGTAATACTGCCATTTGGGCCCCTTTGACAGTTACAGTAACCTGAGTTCTCCTCCTATAGCAATAAGTGCCCACTTTACATTTAATAATGTCCCAAGTCTCCCCCTAGTACAGCTCCTCTATACACAGTATAATGCTCTCTTATACGGTCTAATAAAATGACAGTTTGGGCAAAATAATACCGTTTAGCAAGCGTTTTTAGCTTGCAGAATGCTTGCGCTTCTCCAAGTGATTTGAAGCATCGCTTGGAAAACTGATTGACAGGTTGGTCACACACAAGCATAGTGCTTGACAAGTGTGACCAACTTTTTACTATTGATGCTGCCCATGCGGCATCAATAGTGAAAGAACGTTAAAAATAATTTAAAAAATAAATAAATAAAAAAGTGATATACTTACCCTCTGACAGCCCCCCAGAGTCCTCAGCGATGGTCCCGGTACGTTCCGCAATGCATTCCTGGGAACGGAACGTACCGGGATCATCGCTGAGGACTCCGGGGGCCGACAGAGGGTAAGTATATCACTATTTTTAATTTTAATTCTATTTTTCACAGGATTATTGTACCCAAGGCATGGAGGAGAGTCTCCTCTCCTCCAGACCCTGGGTACCATCCGCACATGAAACGCTCACTTTACGCATGGTGAGCATAGCCACATGCGGAAAGTGAGTATTTCAATGCATTCCGCCACGATTCCGCAGAAATAATGAACATGCTGCGGATTTTAACGCTATGCAATTCCGCAGCGGTAAAATCCGCAGCATGGGCACAGCAACTGCGGAATCACATAGGATTGCATGGGGATGCATTTAAGCGTTTGTTTTTTTTTAATTTTTTTTAGTGTTTCCGCAACTGCAAAAACGCGGTGGAAACGCTAAACAAACGCAACGTGGGCACATAGACTAATAATTACACGCCGGCACAAACAGCCGCTGAGATAAGGTGATCATTACACTGGTTTAACCCTCCCTCTGCCTGCCAGGGAGGATGCGCCGCTTTCTCTGCACAGGTCAGTGACTGCAGCCATCAGTGTGATCTCTAGTTTGCACTTTTCCTGGTTTTCTCTCAGTCCCAAAGTGCAGTAAATTCCCAGGCCAAGACAAAGCATCGCCATATAGCGCATCAGTGACCGCTGCAAAGTGCCAGGAAACTACGTAACACGTAAGGAGAGCATCATGCAATGAACATTACACCCCAATAGCAGTAAGTTGTATGTATATATCCAAAGCAACAGATTAGACATATAAAATAGTAAATGACATGTGCTAAGATACTCGTCAGTCCACATGCTGTATGCAGTGTGTCCACTAGTCCTGGTGCTGCTCCTCGGCTGTCAGGCTAAGTGCACACGTACCGGAACTCTCGCGGAAATTACCGCGAGAATTCCGGAATTCCATTCCGCGGGAAAATCGCATTTTAAATTCCCGCGATTTTTCCCGCGGAAAAAATAGCATTTTGCAAGCGTATTTAGCTTGCAAAATGCTAGCGTTTTCCAAGCGATCTGTAGCATCGCTTGGAGAACTGATTGACAGGTTGCTCACACTCGTCAAACATAGTGTTTGACGAGTGTGACCAACTTTTTACTACTGAGGCCGCCTATGCAGCATCAGTAGTAAAAGATAGAATGTAAAAAAAAAATAGTCTTTATTCTTACCTTCCGACGTCCCCCGCATCCGTTCCCAGTAATCCTTTGCGAAAATGCCCGCGATGACGTCCGTTCTCGCGGGATCGCGATGTCTCGCGGTAATTCGCGATGACGTCGCGCCAATTACCGCGAGACTTCGCGATCCCGCGAGAACGGACGCCATCGCAGGCATTTTCGCAAAGGATTACTGGGAACGGAAGCGTGGAGAGAGGCGGGAAGGCTGCGCGGGACATCGGAAGGTGAGAATAACAATATTTTTTATTTTAAATTCTATTTTTTACAGGGATATGGTACCCAAAGCCCGGAGGACAGTCTCCTCTCCTCCGGACCGTGGGTACCATCCGCAATTGTTCTGCTTACTTTCCGCATGGTGTGCACAGCCACATGCGGGAAGTAAGCGGAACAATGCATTCCTATGGGTGCGGGATCGCCGCGATTCCGCAAATTAATGAGCATGCTGCGTTTTTTACTGCGAAGCGATTCCGCCGCGGTAAAAACCGCAGCATTAGCACAGCATTGCGGAATCCCATAGGAATGCATGGGATGCTTATTTTTCGCGTTTTCGTGGCAAAATCACGCGGTTAAAACCGCCGCGGAAACACGAAAAAAACGCCACGTGTGAACTCAGGCTTCTCCCCGGGCAGGCAGAAGCAGTCGAGTGCAGATGCAGACAGTGAGCTGAGCTCACAGGCAGATGCAGGACCCTGCTGCATCCAGGCTGCTGCTGTTGCTGGAGCTGATGACTTCTCTGCAGCAGGGAGCTTTCAAGGAGAGCGCGCTCAGCCAGCATTGGGTGAGTGACCTCCCCTCCCCCTCTCCTCCACAGATTGCAGAAGAGCGGTCACATGACTGACTCCCTGCACTCTGATTGGAGGCCTGTCATTCCTTCTGTTAACTCGCTGTGATCAGGTTTTGTACCGTGCATGTTACTTAGATACATGCACAGTACAAACGCAGGGGAAATAAAAGATTGACCGGAGGCAGCTCTGGGTGAGCGCAGGGCCCGGGGCGACCGCCCTTCGGCCCCCCTGGTAGCTACGCTACTGCTTGTATCTCTTCACTTTTTCTGTAGTTTTTGCGAAATACTTAGAGATACTATGTAACAGTGGCCAATCACAGCAGCAAAACGATCGCCAATTAGCTATATAAGCCAGTTAGCAGTCATTTAATGGCTTGTTTAGCCAAACTGGCCTCCCTTCCATGTGCACAGAACACAATCACTAATGACTGTTCTGTGTGCATAGGATATCATTGCACTTGGCAGCACATGTCCTGTTTACACAGGGTGATGTGCTGGCAAAAATGATCATTTTTAAGCAAGGCTAAAGAAGTTAGCCAGGACTATGGTTATTTTTTCCTATGGGGCTAACAACTTACAGGCTAGTAGTTGTTAACTCTCTGCCTGCTCTACCCAGCGACAATCTTTGTCAGCTAAGAGCGATCACTGACCGCCCTGCTGGCAATTATCCTACTTCCAGTAAAGTCACAGAGTAGCTTCTTCTCTAGGTACCCACCTATAAGTTCTTCACCCCATAGCAATACATGGGGCTCATTATACTGTATAGAGCACTCTGTGGTACCCATAATTGTGTACATGGAGCATTATATGGGGCTTATTATTCTGTATGGAGCAATATATGGTGCTCATTATTCTGTATAGAGCATTACATGGAACTCATTCTGTATGGAGCAATATATGGGGCTCACTATTCAGTATGGAGCAATATGTGGGGCTCGTTATTCAGTATGGAGCAATACAAGGGGCTCATTATACGGTATGGAGCAATATGTGGTACCCATAATACTGTGTGGAGCATTATATGGGGCTTATTATTTTGTATGGAGCAATATATAGGGCTCATTATACTGTATGGAGCAATATGTGGTACCCATAATACTGTGTGGAGCATTATATGGGGCTTATTATTTTGTATGGAGCAATATATAGGGCTCATTATACTGTATGGAGCAATACAAGGGACTCATACTGTATGGAGCAATATGTGGTACCCATAATACTGTGTGGAGCATTATATGGGGATCACTATACTGTATGGAACAATATATGGTACTCATACTGTATAGAGCAATATATAGGGCATGTTATTCTGTATGGAGTGCTGTGTGGTGCTCATAATACTGTATGAAGTAATATATACTGTCTGATTTATGACCTATTGTAGAATGTACAATAGTTATCACTCATGTAATGTAAGACGTGAAATCTTTGGCATTGTATACCTACAGTGGGGCAAAAAAGTATTTAGTCAGTCAGCAATAGTGCAAGTTCCACCACTTAAAAAGATGAGAGGCGTCTGTAATTTACATCATAGGTAAACCTCAACTATGGGAGACAAACTGAGAAAAAAAAATCCAGAAAATCACATTGTCTGGTTTTTTTCATTTTATTTGCATATTATGGTGGAAAATAAGTATTTGGTCAGAAACAAAATTTCATCTCAATACTTTGTGATATATCCTTTGTTGGCAATGACAGAGGTCAAACGTTTTCTGTAAGTCTTCACAAGGTTGCCACACACTGTTGTTGGTATGTTGGCCCATTCCTCCATGCAGATCTCCTCTAGAGCAGTGATGTTTTTGGCTTTTCGCTTGGCAACACGGACTTTCAACTCCCTCCAAAGGTTTTCTATAGGATTGAGATCTGGAGACTGGCTAGGCCACTCCAGGACCTTGAAATGCTTCTTACGAAGCCACTCCTTCGTTGCCCTGGCGGTGTGCTTTGGATCATTGTCATGTTGAAAGACCCAGCCACGTTTCATCATCAATGCCCTTGCTGATGGAAGGAGGTTTGCACTCAAAATCTCACGATACATGGCCCCATTCATTCTTTCATGTACCCGGATCAGTCGTCCTGGCCCCTTTGCAGAGAAACAGCCCCAAAGCATGATGTTTCCACCACCATGCTTTACAGTAGGTATGGTGTTTGATGGATGCAACTCAGTATTCTTTTACCTCCAAACACGACAAGTTGTGTTTCTACCAAACAGTTCCAGTTTGGTTTCATCAGACCATAGGACATTCTCCCAAAACTCCTCTGGATCATCCAAATGCTCTCTAGCAAACTTCAGATGGGCCCGGACATGTACAGGCTTAAGCAGTGGGACACGTCTGGCACTGCAGGATCTGAGTCCATGGTGGCGTAGTGTGTTACTTATGGTAGGCCTTGTTACATTGGTCCCAGCTCTGTGCAGTTCATTCACTAGGTCCCCCAGCGTGGTTCTGGGATTTTTGCTCACCGTTCTTGTGATCATTCTGACCCCACGGGGTGGGATTTTGCGTGGAGCACCAGATCGAGGGAGATTATCAGTGGTCTTGTATGTCTTCCATTTTCTAATTATTGCTCCCACAGTTGATTTCTTCACTCCAAGCTGGTTGGCTATTGCAGATTCAGTCTTCCCAGCCTGGTGCAGGGCTACAATTTTGTTTCTGGTGTCCTTTGACAGCTCTTTGGTCTTCACCATAGTGGAGTTTGGAGTCAGACTGTTTGAGGGTGTGCACAGGTGTCTTTTTATACTGATAGCAAGTTTAAACAGGTGCCATTACTACAGGTAATGAGTGGAGGAAAGAGAAGACTCTTAAAGAAGTTGTTACAGGTCTGTGAGAGCCAGAAATCTTGATTGCTTGTTTCTGACCAAATACTTTTTTTTTCATTTTATTTGCATATTATGGTGGAAAATAACAGACAATGTGATTTTCTGGATTTTTTTTTTCTCAGTTTGTCTCCCATAGTTGAGGTCTACCTATGATGTAAATTACAGACGCCTCTCATCTTTTTAAGTGGTGGAACTTGCACTATTGCTGACTGACTAAATACTTTTTTGCCCCACTGTATATTTCTCTGCTGTATCTGTGCATTATGAATTGTGGTATATGTTAACCCCTTCCCGACATTAGACGTACTATCCCGTCCACGGTACCCGGGCCCCTATGACCGGGGATGGGATAGTACGTCTAAGCGATCAGAGGCGCCCCCCCCCGTGGGGAGCGCCGCTGATGTCGGCCGGGTGTCAGCTGATTATAATGAGTCTAAAGCTGGAGTCACACAAAGCGACTCACCAGCGATCCCGACAACGATATCAACGTGTCAGCATCGCTGGTAAGTCGCTATGTGACCGCTGGTGAGCTGTCACACAGACAGCTTCACCAGCGATCAGCACAGCGACGCCGAGCGCGCGGCGTCGCTGTGTTCGTTACCAGCGTGCTGATGCAGCGCCCTGGTAACTAACGTACACATCGGGTATCCAAGGGACGTACGTCCCTTGGATACCCGATGTGTACATTAGTTACCAGCTGATCGCTGGTCTCCCGCCTGTCACACGCGGCGATGCGTGCTGGCCAGCGGGAGACCAGCGATGGAAGAAATGTCCAGCGGTTTCCTAGAGCGATCAGCGATACCGGCAGGGGGGCCGGTCGCTGATCGCTGTCACAGCGATCTCGCTGGTGAGATCGCTGTTGTGTCACAAAACTTGTGACTCAGCAGCGATCTCGCTAACGAGATCGCTATGTGTGACGGGGCCCTAAGAGCGTATACCGCTCGAAACGCGTACCGAACCTCCTGGGCACTTTCTGTGCGGCTATCCCATGTCAGGGTAAAAACCGCAATGATGACTATAGCAGGCATGCTTGTATTTTAATGAAATAAATAAAGAAAATTCTGGATTTTTACTCCTTGAGCTGGACTTTCCTTTTTCTATGAACTAAAAGCTCATGTTTGTGGAAAAAATGATTTTTTTTTATTTTCACGCCCGGGCGTTATAAACTTCTGTGAAGCACTGTGGGGTTCAAAGTGCTCACCACACATCTAGATAAGTTCTTTAGGGCAGTGGTCCCCAACCTTTTTTGCACCAGGGACCGCCTTGAACCAAGACCATTCTTCCATGGCCCGGCAGGGCGGGGATGGAGGTGTGACAGGGGCGGGGCTTTGGTCATAAGGGGGCGGGGCTATGGACTCGGTTGTAGTTTAGCAGTGCATATTTATCATTTAATTATAACATTTTTAATGTGACTCAACTCACCATAGGTTTTGAATGAGTGGGAGCACCTGGCTTGTTTCTGTTTCAGTGGGAGCACTGGGCTACTTCTACTGATGACCGTCACTGCTAATGATGATTGGAACCTACAAGGAAATGGAGCATTGAGCACTTAAGAACAATTGTACTGGAGTACTGTACATGCTGATTATTTTCTAATCATCAGAAAATGTATGTGTGGTCCCCCCCGTCCAGCTCTGTGTGGCTCCCCCTGCTGTATGCATGGCTCCCCTGTCCCATCCTGTATACATGGCTCTGCTCCCACTCTCCCATCCTGTATACATGGCTCCGCTCCCATCCTCCCATCCTGTATGCATGGCTCTGCTCCCACTCTTCTATCCTGTATACATGGCTCCCCTGTCCCATCCTGTATGCATGGCTCCGCTCCCACTCTCCCTCCCTTGTATACATGGCTCCGCTCCCACTCTCCTGGCCTCCCTTGTATATATGGCTTCGCTCCCACTCTCCCTCCCTTGTATATATGGCTCTGCTCCCACTCTCCCGGCCTCCCTTGTATATATGGCTCCGCTCCCAGTCTCCCTCCCTTGTATATATGGCTCCGCTCCCAGTCTCCCTCCCTTGTATATATGGCTCTGCTCCCACTCTCCCTCCCTTGTATATATGGCTCTGCTCCCACTCTCCCTCCCTTGTATATATGGCTCCGCTCCCAGTCTCCCGGCCTCCCCTGTATATATGGCTCCGCTCCCATTCTCCCTCCTTTGTATATATGGCTCTGCTTCCACTCTCCCTCCTTTGTATATATGGCTCCGCTCCCACTCTCCCTCCCTTTTATATATGGCTCCGCTCCCACTCTCCCTCCCTTGTATATATGGCTCCGCTCCCACTCTCCCTCCCTTGTATATATGGCTCCGCTCCCACTCTCCCTCCCTTGTATATATGGCTCTGCTCCCACTCTCCCTCCCTTGTATATATGGCTCTGCTCCCACTCTCCCTCCCTTGTATATATGGCTCCGCTCCCAGTCTCCCGGCCTCCCCTGTATATATGGCTCCGCTCCCATTCTCCCTCCTTTGTATATATGGCTCTGCTTCCACTCTCCCTCCTTTGTATATATGGCTCTGCTCCCACTCTCCCTCCCTTTTATATATGGCTCCGCTCCCACTCTCCCTCCCTTGTATATATGGCTCCGCTCCCACTCTCCCTCCCTTGTATATATGGCTCCGCTCCCACTCTCCCTCCCTTGTATATATGGCTCCGCTCCCACTCTCCCTCCCTTGTATATATGGCTCCGCTCCCACTCTCCCTCCCTTGTATATATGGCTCCGCTCCCACTCTCCCTCCCTTGTATATATGGCTCCGCTCCCACTCTCCCTCCCTTGTATATATGGCTCCGCTCCCACTCTCACTCCCTTGTATATATGGCTCCGCTCCCACTCTCCCTCCCCTGTGTATATGGCTCCGCTCCCATTCTCCCTCCCCTGTGTATATGGCTCCGCTCCCACTCTCTCTCCCTTATATTTATGGCTCCGCTTGGCTCCCCCATCCTCCCCCATCATACTTACCCTCACGTCGCTGAACTTCCTTCCCGTCGCTGCACGTCCCTGCATCTCGCGGCGCTTCAGCTTCTTCCTATGCGGTGCGGTCACGTGCTACCACTCATTAAGGTCCATGAATATGGACGCCACGCCTATGGGAGATGAGTGGCGTCCATATTCATGACCTTAAATGAGCGGTAGCACGTGACCGCTCAGCGCTGGATGAAACCGCCGCTGGATGAAGCCGCCGCGGGATGCAGGGTGAGTATCAGCTGCTGCACCGCCCCCCGGCTCCCCTTGTGTCCGCGGACCGGCAAGGGCACTGCAACGGCCCGGTGCTGGGCCGCGGACCGGCGGTTGGGGACCCCTGCCTTAGGGGGTCTAGTTTCCAAAATGGGGTCACTTGTGGGGGGTTTCCACTGTTTAGGTACATCAGGGGCTCTCCAAATGCAACATGACACCCGCAGACCATTCAATCAAAGTCTGCATTCCAAAACGCCACTACTTCCCTTCCGAGCCCCGACATGTGCCCATACAGTAGTTTTCTCAAACATATGGGGTATCAGCATACTCAGGACAAATTGGACAACAACTTTTGGGGTCCAATTTCTCCTGTTACCCTTGGGAAAATAAAAAAATTGGGGACTAAAAGATCATGTTTGTGGAAAAAATATGATTTTTTTATTTTCAAGCCTGGGCTTTATAAACTTCTGTGAAGCCCTTGGGGGTTCAAAGTGCTCACCACACATCTAGATAAGTTCCTTAGGGGGTCTAGTTTCCAAAATGGTGTCATTTGTGGGGGGTTTGCACGGTTTAGGCACATCAGGGGCTTTCCAAACACGGCATGGTGTCCAATCCCAATTCCCTTCCAAGCTCTGCCATGCGCCCAAATAGTGGTTTACCCCAACATGTGGGGTATCAGCATACTCAGGACATATTGCACAATAATTTCTAGGGTCCTGTTACCCTTGGGAAAATAAAAATAGGAGGAGAAAAGATCATTTTTGTGGAAAAAATTATTTTTTTTTTTTTTAAATTTTACAACTGTACGTTATAAACTTCTGTGAAGCCCTGGGAGGTTCAAATTTCTCACCACACATCTAGATAAGTTCCTTGGGGGGTGTAGTTTCCAAAATGGTGTCATTTGTGGGGGGGTTTCCACTGTTTTGGCACATCAGGGGCTTTCCACACGCGACATGGTGTCCGATCTCAATTCCAGCCAAAAAAGTCAAATGGCGCTGCTTCCCTTCCGAGCTCTGCCATGCGCCAAAACAGTGGTTCCCCCCCACATATCAGGTATCAGCGTACTCAGGACAAATTGCACAATAACTTTTGCAGTCCAATTTCTCCTGTTACCCTTGGTAAAATAAAAAAAATTGGACCTGAAGTAATTTTTTTGTGAAAAAAAGTTAAATGTTCATTTTTTTTTTTTTTAAACATTCAAAAAATTCCTGTGAAGCACCTGAAGGGTTAATAAACTTCTTGAATGTGGTTTTGAGCACCTTAAGGGGTGCAGTTTTTAGATTGGTGTCACTTTTCTGGTATTTTCTATCATATAGACCCCTCAAAGTGACTTCAAATGTGATGTGGTCCATAAAAATAAAATGGTGTTGCAAAAATGAGAAATCGCTGGTCAACTTTTAACCCTTATAACTTCCTAAGAAAAAAAAAATTTTGGTTCCAAAATTGTGCTGATGTAAAGTAAACATGTGGGAAATGTTACTTAAGTTTTTTGTGTTGTATCTCTGTGATTTAAGGGCATAAAAATTCAAAGTTGGAAAATTGCGAAATTTTCAAAATTTTTGCCATATTTCCGTTTTTTTCACAAATGCAAGTTATTTGAATGAAATTTTACCACTAACATGAAGTACAATATGTCACGAGAAAACAATGTCAGAATCACCGGGATCCATGGAAGCGTTTCAGAGTTATTACCTCATAAAGGAACAGTGGTCAGAATTGTAAAAAATTGGTTCGGTCATTAACGTGCAAACCACCCTTAGGGGTAAAGGGGTTAAAGGGGCCAACTGGCACTTTCATCCAGGGCCTGCAAAAACCTGGATCCGGCCCTGTATACTCTGCACAGTACTACTTCATCTGTCCTGTTGTCGAAGAGGCGACATTGGACTTTGGGAGGGTCAATATTGGTTTAGTATTTTCAATAATACTATGGCCAAATAAAAGTAAAATATTGGAAAAACTGTTTAAATGGATTATCCCAAGTAATCCCCTCTCCTCTGGATAGGGGATAACTTTCCAGTTCCCGGAGCTCCGACTGCTGGGACCCCCATGATCCTGAAAATCGTAGAGCACCATGTAAATGCGGCTGTGGTCAGTCATACGCACTGTGGCGCCATTCACATGTGGCTCTTCAAATATCTCCTTTTAGGAGAGTGAGGGACACGACAGAGTAAAGTAAAATTCACTGATCGGGGTGAGGAGTGTTATAGTTTGTGGGCTGGTGGGGTTTATGTGGCAGGACTGCTTTTTTTGTCCCAGTCTGGCCCAGGACATGACACTTCTCAGAGTTATTTTCCCTGGCCTAAATACTACTTTTTCTCCAAATCTGGTGTTTTTTTTCGTTCCTGTGAATTTTTGGTGTTTAGCTATAACCCCATTTTCTTTTTTTGCACCCTTTATGTAAATCTATTATTGTTAGCCAATGGGCTGACCTTAAAAAGAAGACATCTACAAAAAATAGTTGAGGATCACATCCCCTTGGTTAACAAGACTGAGTGAACATATAAGGAAGAGTGTTATATCTCAGGGATGGAGAAATGCAAAATATTCAATATCACCAGATTCATAAGAGCAGAGAAATTTTGAATATGTGAAATGTTACTGATATATGCAAAGATCTCTTAATGCTATTATTGCGGGGGGCTCCAAGAAGAATTGATTGGGAAACTAATTTAGAAAAAAGTGTGAAATAGTGTTGCGGTCATACTTGCCAAGACAGTGACATCTATTGCTATTTCTGGCTGATAATTTTGGGAAGAACTGCTAATATTATTTTATCTTGTTCTGTATTTTGTGTTACCATATTATACTGTTTCTTTTTTTGTGCATTTCTTTTCATATTTACTTTTCCAAAAAAACAGACTCTGTTTGCTATCAAATGATCGTTTCCCAGAATGTTAATGGGTTTTTCTGCCATTAAGATGCAACGATATACCTTGAGTATTTAACAATAAACTTGAAAAATCTTCTTGTGTAATCTCTAAGGAATACTTAGAATGCACTTCTAGTAAATTGGCTCATTTTCTCATAATTTATAAGAAGCACCGATTTTAGAGACATGATATTCTAGAACTATATAAAACTTCATTATTCTGCGGGCTTTAATATAGCTGCAAAGTGTGAATTTTTTAAATGAACAATACACTTTAAAACTCGAGTTTATGAAGCAAATATTCCTAATTTAAATATATTAATACAAAGAGCTAAAAATTAATATAAATATGATGCAACCAGTCACCCAGGAATACGCAGCACAATTATTGCACTGATTTTGTTTGTGGAAGTGAAAATAAGAGAATGGGTTTTATTACAGTAATCTGGGCGCTGTGCCCTTCTCTTTGTTTTGCTACCATTGTCTACATAGTCCAATATATTAGTGGCTCATTGGGTGTTTAAGGGTCTTACAGTTTGCTCAGGCACACAGGTTAAATCCCTATGCTATGGGCTCACTTGGTGAGATGGTCTCCATAAGCTATATATATCTGGGTGATCACATAAGTTGCCCAATAATCACAAATTCCAATTAAGGGTAATATACCACCAATAATGATAATGACTTTATGGTAACCACAATCAAAAAAAATCTGGTACCACACAATGGTATAAATTGATAAAAACACATTTATTGACATATGAAATATGGAAGAGTACAAATCCCACAATTAAGGTAGTATACTAAATATTATTGTCTATGCCCGACATATATTCAATTAATTACAACTAGCAACACCTTCCTATGTGTATCTCCCAAACGGCGCTAACTGCAAACAGGGTGAGCAAAGAAATGGTCAAATGCCTTTAAATGTCAGCTGGAGGGAATCCCCGGTCGTCCCTTCTGCCTTGACTCGCGTTTCGCACTGCTTCTTCCAGAGGCAGTTAGCGCCGTTTGGGAGATACACATAGGAAGGTGTTGCTAGTTGTAATTAATTTAATATATGCTGGGCATAGACAATAATATTTAGTATACTACCTTCATTGTGGTATTTGTACCCTTCCATATTTCATACTCGGGTGTGCTTAAATGTCTGACAAGTTGCTGTTGTGGGTTTTTCCCCATGGACTTTTGCAGTCCCTTTTTTAATGGTTTGACACCTTATGTACTTATGTTTTTTGTGCTCCATGTCAATAAAGATGTGTTTTTATCAATTTATACCATTGTGTGGTACCAGATTTTTTTGATTGTGGTTACCATAAAGTCATTATATATCTGGGTGAGCAGCACTGACAAAAGTGATGGTGCAGAAGAGCAAGGCTTGGACAACACATGGATCAGCGAGTATCAGGACAGCAGGGTATGAAGAATGGCAGACAAAGAAGTGGAACAGAAACTGTACAGGAAACTGGTATCTTCCAGCATGGAAATGGTTAATCACAGGAATAACACAGAACTAAATGCAGTCTGATAACCTCTTCCCTTCAGGAAGATACCAGAGATAACAGCATAATTGTAAGCAATTTCAGACTTCCAGCGAGGACATTAATTATCGGATAGATGTGAAGTGTAGACAAATTTGGAGACTCGATTGAATAGATTCTCTACCTTGATTGCAGAGACCAGGTATGATCAGCAATGAGAATAGTTGAGGAGCTGATATCGTGCTTTATGATGGATAGGTTGGAATTACACAAAAAGGTGCAAAAGGATATCACCAGCTCACCTATATTTCTAACTTTAGATTTTGGAGAGCAGTAGGTGGGTTTTTCCAGCTCGATCCAGATAGGTTAAAATTAACACTTCATTTGAAACACTTAAAACCCCTAAAAGAGTGGTGAGTAGGTGCTGATCATCAACACTTTTAAAATGCTACATGGGTTCTTAATCTTGAAGAAATACACTCTGGCCATGTGGATGAAAATTATGTACACGCCAATTACAACGCTTTCTGCTTTAACTCCTAACTTTTCTAAAGCAGCAACATCTGTGCAACAAGTAAAAGGCATCATTTAATTTGAAGGATGACCACTCCAACCATTTTGTCCTGCTAACTGCACTATGCCACGACTCAAACTGTCTTCCTAAAATTTGTAAATTCCAGGAAAATAAATTTAGTAAGAACACCTCAACCCTAGTGTTTACAGTGGGGAAGACATCCACCAATTTTGCAAGTTCTCCCACTTAAAAAGATGAGAGAGGCCTGTACTTGACATCATATGTAGACCACAACAATGAGAGTCAAAATGAGAAAACAAATCCTGAAAATCACCTTGTCTGATTTGGCAAGATTTATTTTTCAAATTATGGTGGAAAATAAGTATTTGGTCATTAACAAACGTTCATCTCAACATTTTGTTATATATCCTTTGTTGGCAATGGCAGAGGTCTTGCGTTTTCTGTAAAAGAAATAGGAACAGCATCCGGTCCAGGTGAAAAATCGTATCAAAGATTTATTCTGCCAGTATAAAATACAACGTTTTGGCCATGTTGTGGCCTTTTTCAAGTATAACATAACAGCACATATGGTGGCCTTTTATGGTGTGGCACAGCCAATCACCATTTAGGTAACACCCATCGCAAAAAATCGTACATAAAATACATACAAATACATCCATCAGATACATATATGTTCAACATCACAATTTATCTAATCAATATCAATAATGGTCATGATCGTATTAGAAATATTACAAAAACATTTCAGACGTAAACAACAATCCCCGAATGAACCCACCAATAGTCGTCATGCATCAAAAGGATCCATGGAAATAATGCACCAATCACTTGCAATGATACATATCCATGTATAAACCGCCAATCCCTATTCACATAATAATGGCGCCAACCCCAAAAGGCCAATCATATGAGGACTCACACATCCATGTATAGGCAGAATTCCCTCTCACCTACATGACATCATCAGCAGGAGCCAGGTTGTATCAGAGGCGCAACCCAGTGACGCGCATCAACAGGCCAAGGCGCGTGCGCCGCCCACCCCGACAGGTCCGGTCACGTGACGCCTCTGTCACAAAGCACCGCGCTTGCACAGTGCCATGCAAGGGACGCAGCCACACGAACTGCCCAACGGGGGGACCGCGCACGCGCAGCGACCCGGAGCACGCAGTCACGCAAGGCACCCCCTCACAAACTCCCGCCTGCGTTGATGAGCACAAACAAGTGCAATACTGCACTTGAATAAATGAGTCCACACAAATGGGCCAAAAATCTCCTAAATAAAGCAACATATAAGAAACATTAAAAATCAAGTAACCACATCCATAGTAACTTTAATAATGTTCCATACTTTACAGAATCCTTTAGTCACATACATTGCACATTATATAAGGAGCGAAACCCAAACGGGGATGATTATAAAAAAAGAAAAAAGAGAAGAAAAAAGGAAAAGAGGGCACGGGGAATGGCAGGCAAGAAATAACGACAAAAAATCTCAAAGGACAACATCCTCTTCATAATTCAAGACTGTTCAGTCCCCGTGTCCTCCACTCCATTCAAATATATAACCTATAAACAAAAAAACAAACACAAATATAATTAACCCCTTCCTGACATCAGATGTACTATCCCGTCCATGGGACCCGGGCCCCTATGCCCATGGACGGGATAGTACGTCTACCGCGATCAGCGGCGCCCACGTGGTGAGCGCCGCTGATCGCGGCCGGGTGTCAGCTGATTATCACAGCTGACACCCGACACAATGTGTCAGGGGCGGTCACGGACCGCCCCCGACACGTTAACCCCTTGCACACCGCGATCAAACATGATCGCGGTGTACCGGGAGTTAAAGGGAAGCATCGGCAGGGCGGGGGCTCCCTCCTTGCTTCCCTGAGCCCCCCACGGCAGCGCAAAGTGCAGCGCTGCTGCCGGGGGCTCCTTTCCTGCAGGCCCCCGAATCCAAGATGGCGACGGGGGCCTTCGGGGGCCTGAAGGAAGCTAGCTTCCTCAGTGCCTGCAAAGCGCAGGCATGAGGAAGCCTTGTGCACTGCCTGTGACAGATCGCTGACCTGTCACAGTGATCAGCGATCTGTCACAGAACAGTGATGTCCCACCTGGGACTATTTAATAAAGTGAAAAAAAAATAAAAATAATGTGTTAAAATAATTAAAAAAAAAATCGCCAAATAAATTACAAAAAAAAAAAAAAAATTCCGCCAAATAAATCCATTTTTTGAAATTAAAAAAAACAAAACAATAAAAGTACACATATTAGGTATCGCCGCGTCCGTAACGACCCGCCCTATAAAACTGTCCCATTAGTTAACCCCTTTAGCGAACCCGTTAAAAAATAAAAAACGAAGCAAAAAATAATGATTTATTATCATACCGCCAAACAAAAAGTGTAATAACGCGCGATCAAAAAGACGCATATAAATATCCATGGTACCGCTGAAAATGTCATCTTGTCCCGCAAAAAACGAGCCGCCACACAACATCATCAGCGAAAAAATAAAAAAGTTATAGCTCGCAGAATAAAGCGATGCAAAAATAATTATTTTTTATATAAAATAGTTTTCATTGCATAAAACCGACAAAACATAAAAAAACGACCTAAATAAGGTATCTCTGTAAGCGTACTGACCCGAAGAATAAAACCGCTTTATCAATTTTATCGCACGCGGAACGGTGTAAACGCACCCCCCCAAAAGAAATTCATGAAACGCTGGTTTTTGTTCATTCTGCGTCCCAAAAATCGGAATAAAAAGCGATCAGAAAATGTCACGTGCCCGAAAATGGTACCAATAAAAACGTCAAATCGTTCCGCAAAAAATAAGACCTCACATGACTCGGTGGGTCAAAATACGGAAAAATTATAGCTCTCAATATGTGGTGATGCAAAAACTATTTTTACAATAAAAAGCGTCTTTAAGGCTACTTTCACACATCAGGTTTTCGGCGTCAGGCGCGATTCGGCGTCGTGCCGGAATGCTGGATCCGGCAAATGTTTTGTAAAACCTGATGTGCCGGATCCGGTTTTCTGCCGGATCCGTCTTGTTCTTGACAGACAAAACCGGATCCGTCTCATCCGGTTCATCCGTTTTTCTATCCGTTTTTTCTACGGATTACGCCGGATCCGGTTTTTAAAATTGACCCTTGTGGCCCCTCAAGGCAGAGTACACTGGCAGGATGACAGAGTGTGAAAGATTTGTTCCCTAACCAAACTTGTGTACCTTTGCCAACCAAAGTTGGCTATCTTGTCATGGTCTACTATTTTTAGCTTTAGGCCACAGGTGTGTACCTGGTTGTGTTTTATGCAAAGTATTTCACCTTTTAACAAAAGTTGTGTACATTGTTAGGAAATCACCAACAATAAACACAACTTTTTAGGTGAAATACTTTGCTTCAAACACAACCAGGAACACAACTGTGGCAAAAAGCTAAAATTTACCCACAGTTATACCTGGTTTTGAATACCTTTTTACCTTTGAAATACCCTGTATTTAACCTTTTTTTTAAACATAGTTCGCCGCAGAAAGAAAAGACAGACAACCATTGTGAAACGATAATTTAACTTTTATTTAAAATTTTTTTTTTTTTTTGTAAAATGTTTTTAAAGTGCAAAAAACTTTTTTAATAAAGGTTTTAAACCCAATGGGCATTTTTATTAAAAAACACACATTACAAATCTGTGTATTGTGGGGTGGAAATACTGCTGGAGGGGCTGCGGGACACTTCGACACTGGGTGTGTGGAGAGAGGACTGGGATCGTGGTGGGGAAGGAACAGTTAGAGGTGAAGGTGTGGAAAAAACTACAGAATGGGTGGACATGTGGGAAGCAGAAGAGGTGGTGGGTGGTGGAGTGGAGGGTTGGGCAGGGACTGTAGGAGCAGATGATGTTGATGGAAAGTTGTATGGGGAAGGAGTTTGGTACGGGGAAGGAGTTTGGTACGGGGAAGGAGTTTGGTACGGGGCAGGTTGCTGGAAGTGGGGAGATGACTGGTACTGGGGAGGTTGCTGGTACTGGGGAGGTTGCTGGTACTGGGCAGGTTGCTGGTATGTAGTAGGAGGGGGAGGATGAAAAGTGGCTGGAGGGGGTGCAGATGTAATAGGAGGGGGAGGATGGAAAGTGGCTGGAGGGGGTGCAGGTGGAGGAACTACAGTGGTGGGAGGTGGAGGTTGGGAGGTAACCTGCTGTAGAGCACCGTGGCACGAATGCATTACATGCATCTGCTGGGCAGGAGAGAGCGTTTCCATGCGCTCCACAACAGACCTGAAAAAGGTGTGGTTTGGCGAAGATCTTGCTTCTGAATGCATGGTTTGCAGAAGTGTCTTCACCTCCAGAATGCTGGAGTTGATCTGCTGAAAGCCTGCGGAGATTTGCTCTGACAAGACTTTGAGACAGTTCTGGAAAGATGCATTCAGATGCAATAACTCTTGCGCATAACTCTTTTCCTGACCCCTCTGCCGCTGCCGCCCAGTACCCGCAGGTGTAATAGAGGCGGCAGGGGCAGAAGGGTGGGGTAAAGGGAAAGCGATCTCCTCACCAGCAGCTTCATGTAATGTAGGCGGCCACGATGCTCCTGTGCTGGTGGATGGGACAGATGGGTCGAATGTGTGGGAAGGCAGGGAAGGTGCAGATGTACCGGGGCGGTCGAAGTGTCCCTCGGTGCCGGTCTCCTCAGGGATCGCCTCAGAAGGGTCCAATCGTGCAGGCTCCCGAGTGCTGCTCACCGTGCTGTGGAATAAAGAGAAAAAAAAACAATTAAAATACTGACATGGTATGGCCCTGGCTGAAAAAAAAAAGTTACATCTTTTTCACATGTGGTGTGTAATATTTACCTTCTGGTGAGCATTGTTTCCCGGAGGAACGACAGGGCTTGTGCGTACTTGTACTTGCTCCTGCGTCCTCCAGATCCACTCGGGGCCCGCATCTCTTTATTGAACTCCTTCTTGAAACGATCCCTCACAGACCGCCACCGATTCACAATTCTGTTCCCTGAAACGAGAAAGGAGTGGTTAGTATACAACATCAGTGTTTCACAAACTCCAGTCCTCATGGTCCCCAGGGGTCATGTTTTCAGGATTTCAATAGTAAATAGAAATCCTGAACACATGATCCGTGGGGACCACGAGGACTGGAGTTCGGGAAACACTGGTTTACATCAAGCAACCGTTACTGTATATACTTACGCTCTTTAATCTGGTCCCGAGCTTCGAGGTCCTCCCAGCGGCCCACAAGGAGAGAACACATTTCCTCCCAGAGTCGTCGGGTAATGATCAGGTCAGCGTGGCGGCGGTCAGCCATATTCCAGAGCGGCTCCCTTTCTCTGACGAGATCGATGAGGCGGTCCACATCAATCCCTCCATCCTCACCGTCAGAGTCGGGAGCACGCTGTGAAGGCTGTTAAAGAAAAAGACAAAAATAACATAATTAGCCTCCACAAAAGAAATGAAATAAAAAGTGCAAAAAAACAAAGCAAAAATATTTATACTTACACGCTGGTGACCGCCGCGTTGCTGTCGCCGACGACCCTGGGAGGCACTGCGAGGACCTCTTGGCCGAGCACCAGATTGGGAAGACTAGAGAAGAAAACAAAAAATGTTATGAGTTTGGATGTAGGCATTTGTTTGCTGTGTGTGGTCTGCAGAACATTGTTTTCTATGTGTTGTGTGTAGTGTGATGTTGTGTTTCTGCGTTTGATGCAAAAAACTTACGAATTGTGAGCCCACTCCAAGCGTCTGTCCACCCCTTCCTTCTTCTTCTGGGAGCTCCTCTTCATCTTGTGATTCCTGTTTTGAAATAAAAGGCAATGAATAGACATATATTACAGAGATGATGGATTTTGGAAATAAAAACTTACCGTCAAACGCTGACGATGCGAGGGAGGGCTCCCAGAAGAAGATGTGCTGTCCTGTTGATGGCCAGACTCCATGGCTGTGGGTATTGCTGCTGCCAGTGATGCCATTTCTGCTGCTGCTGCTGCATCTCTTTGGCGGCTGTTGAATAAAGAGAAACAAAGGGCCAATGAATATCTTGATATTCCATGGCCCTAGTTTGGAGGAATGGGGGATTTGATAATTACCGTCTCTCATCTGCTTCTGGACTCCCCTCCCGTTCAGCATGCTGCTCCATTTGGGGTGTTGCTGATGGTGCTGCTGCTGCATCTCTTTGGCGGCTGTTGAATAAAGAGAAACAAAGGGCCAATGAATATCTTGATATTCCATGGCCCTAGTTTGGAGGAATGGGGGATTTGATAATTACCGTCTCTCATCTGCTTCTGGACTCCCCTCCCGTTCAGCATGCTGCTCCATTTGGGGTGTTGCTGATGGTGCTGCTGCTGCAGATGTCTGCTGCCTTCTCCTGCGCCTGGTTGCTGTCTTGGGTGGCATGTTGGGTGTGGCTGAGGGTCCCATTGTCTTGCTTTTATATATCTCCTGTGGGCAGAGCTACTGAGCATGCTCAGACCAAAAAAACCGGATCCGGCGCATTGCGGCGCTCATAGGCTTTCATTGTGTGAAAAAGCCGGACGCGCCGGATCCGGCGTGTCCGGCTTTTTCGCCGGAGACAAAAAACGTTACAGTAGACGTTTTTTCCAGACGCCGGATCGCGACACATTGCGACACATTGCCGGATCCGGCGATAACCGGATGAAACGCATGGCCATCCGGCGCGATCCGGCGCAAATGCAAGTCAATGGGGGGGAAACCGGATCCGGCATTGCATTTCGCCGGATCCGGTTTCTGTCAAAAGCGCCGGATCGCGCCTGACGGCGAAAACCTGATGTGTGAAAGAGGCCTTAGCGTGCGACAGCCGCCAAACATAAAAACCGCCATAAATAGTAAATCAAACCCCCGTTATCACCCCCTTAGTTAGGGAAAAATAATAAAATAAATAAAATGTATTTATTTCCATTTTTCCGTTAGGGTTAGGGCTAGGGTTAGGGCTAGGGCTGAGATTAGGGTTAGGGGTGTGATGGGGTTCGGGTTGGAGTTAGAATTCGGGGTTTCCACTGTTTGGGCACATCAGGGGCTCTCCAAATGCAACATGGCGTCTGATTTCAATTCCAGCCAATTCTGAGTTGAAAAAGTCAAATTGTGCTCCTTCCCTTCCAAGCTCTGACATGCGCCCAAACAGTGTTTTACCCCCACATGTAGGGTATCAGCCTACTCAGGACAAATTGCAAAACAATTTTTGGGGTCCAATTTCTCCTGTTACCCTTAGGAAAATAAAAAATTGGGGGCAAAAATATCATTTTTGTGGAAAAAAATGATTTTTTTATTTTCACGTCCGAGCGTTATAAAATTCTGTGAAGCACTTGGGGGTTCAAAGTGCTCACCACACATCTAGATAAGTTCCGTGGGGGGTCTAGTGTCCAAAATGGGGTCACTTGTGGGGAGTTTCAATAGTTTAGGTACATCAGGGGCTCTCCAAACGCACATGACACCCGCAGACCATTCCATCAAAGTCTGCATTCCAAAACGTCACTACTTCCCTTCCGAGCCCCGACGTGTGTCCATACAGTAGTTTTCTCCCACATATGGGGTGTCAGCGTACTCATGACAAATTGGACAACAACTTTTGGGGTCCAATTTCTCCTGTTACCCTTGGGAAAATGAAAAAATTGGGGACTAATTGATCATGTTTGTGGAAAAAATACGATTTTTTTATTTTCATGCCCGGGCATTATAAACTTCTGTGAAGCCCTTGGGGGGGTTCAAAGTGCTCACCACACATCTAGATAAGTTCCTTAGGGGGTCTAGTTTTCAAAATGGGGTCATTTGTGGGGGGGTTTCCACTGTTTAGGTACATTAGGGGCTCTCCAAAGGCAACATGACACCCGCAGACCATTCCATCAAAGTCTGCATTCCAAAACGTCACTACTTCCCTTCCGAGCCCCGACGTGTGTCCATACAGTAGTTTTCTCCCACATATGGGGTGTCAGCGTACTCAGGACAAATTGGACAACAACTTTTGGGGTTCAATTTCTCCTGTTACCCTTGGGAAAATAAAAAAATTGGGGACTAATTGATCATGTTTGTGGAAAAAATACGATTTTTTTATTTTCATGCCCGGGCATTATAAACTTCTGTGAAGCCCTTGGAGGTTCAAAGTGCTCACCTCACATCTAGATAAGTTCCTTAGGGGGTCTAGTTTCCAAAATGGTGTCATTTGTGGGGGGTTTCCACTGTTTTGGTACATCAGGGGTTTTCCAATCGCGACATGGTGTCCGATCTCAATTCCAGCCAAAAACGTCAAATGGCGCTGCTTCCCTTCCAAGCTCTGCTATGCACCCAAATAGTGGTTTACCCCCACATGTGGGGTATCAGCGTACTCAGGACAAATTGCACAATAACTTTTATGGTCCTGTTACCCTTGGGAAAATAAAAATTGGGGTGAAAAGATCATTTTTGTGGAAAAAATATGATTTTTTAATTGTACTGCTGTACGTTATAAACTTCTGTAAAGCCCTTGTGGGTTCAAAGTTCTCACCACATATCTAGATAAGTTCCTTGGGGGGGGGTCTAGTTTCCAAAATGGGGTCACTTGTAGGGGGTTTCCACTGTTTAGGTACATCAGGGACTCTCCAAACGTGACATGGCGTCCGATCTGAATTCCAGACAATTTTGCATTGAAAAAGTCAAACGGCGCTCCTTCCATTCTGAGCTCTGCCATGCGCCGAAACAGTCGTTCCCCCCCACAAATCAGGTATCAGCGTACTCAGGACAAATTGCACAATAACTTTTGCAGTCCAATTTCTCCTGTTACCCTTGGTAAAATAAAAAAAATTGAACCTGAAGTACTTTTTTTGTGAAAAAAAGTTAGATGTTCATTTTTTTTTAAATATTCAAAAAAATTCCTGTGACGCACCTAAAGGGTTAATAAACTTCTTGAATGTGGTTTTGAGCACCTTAAGGGGTGCAGTTTTTAGAATGGTGTCACTTTTGGGTATTTTCTATCATATAGACACCTCAAAGTGGCTTCAAATGTGATATGGTCCGTAAAAATAAAATGGTGTTGTAAAAATGAGAAATCGCTGGTCAACTTTTAACCCTTATAACTTCCTAACAAAAAAAAATTTTGGTTCCAAAATTGTGCTGATGTAAAGTAAACATGTGGGAAATGTTAGTTATCAAGTTTTTTGTGTGCCGTATCTCTGTGATTTAAGGGCATTTTTAAAAAATTAAAAGTTGGAAAATTGCGAAATTTTCAAAATTTTCGCCAAATTTCCGTTTTTCTCACAAATAAACGCAATTTATTTGAATCAAATATTACCACTAGCATGAAGTACAATATGTCACGAGAAAACAATGTCAGAATCACCGGGATCCATGGAAGCGTTCCAGAGTTATGACCTCATAAAAGTACAGTGGTCAGAATTGTAAAAATTGGCCCGGTCATGAACGTGCAAACCACCCTTGGGGGTGAAGGGGTTAAAAAACCATAAAAAGCCACATATACAAATATTCCCCAACATCAAAGAATAATGACACAGAGCAAAGGATTAGGTGACATAAGTATGTAAATTGTAATCCAATTTATAATATGATCATGACCATTATTGATATTGATTAGATAAATTGTGATGTTGAACATATATTTATCTGATTGATGTATTTGTATGTATTTTATGTACGATTTTTTTGCGATGGGTGTTACCTAAATGATGATTGGCTGTGCCACACCATAAAAGGCCACCATATGTGCTATTATGTTATACTTGAAAAAGGCCACAACATGGCCGAAACGTTGTATTTTATACTGGCAGAATAAATCTTTGATACGATTTTTCACCTGGACCGGATGCTGTTCCTATTTCTTATATGGACTATTGTTCATTTGGGTCCATGAACCTTTGAACCTGCATCTACTTTTCCGCTGTGCTGTCGGCTGCTCTTTGCTGTATTACGTTTTCTGTAAGTCTTCACAAGAACGGCACACACTCTTGGTGGTATGTTGGCCCATTCCTCCATGCAGATCTCCTCTAGAGCAGTGATGTTTTGGGCCTGTCGCTGGGCAACATGGACTTTCAACTCTCTCCAAAGGTTTTCTATGGGGTTTAGATCTGGACACTGGCTAGGCCACTCCAGGACCTTCATATGCTTCTTACAAAGCTACTCCATTGCCCTGGCTGTGTGCTTGGGATCATTAACATGCTGAAAGACCCATCCACGTTTTATCTGCAGTGCCCTTGCTGATGGAGGTTTGCACTCAAAATCTCACGATACATGGTCCTGGTCCCTTTGCAGAGAAACAGCCCCAAAGCATGATGTTGTCACCCCCATGCTTTACAGTAGGTAAGGTGTTGTTTGAATGCAACTCAGCATTCTGTCTCCTCCAAACACGAGTTTTGTTTATACCAAACAGTTCTACTTTGGTTTCATCAGACCATGTGACAATCTCCCATTACTCTTCTGGACAATGCAAATGCTCTCTATCAAACTTCAGACGGGCCCGGACATGTAATGGCTTAAGCAGGGGAAAACCTCTAGCACTGTAGGATCTGAGTCCCTGGTGGCATAGTGTGTTGATGGTAGCCTTTGTTACGGTGGTCCCAGCTCTATGCAGGTCATTCACTAGGTCCCCCCGTGTGGTTCTGGGATTTTTGCTCACCGTTCTTGTGATAATTTTGACCTCACTGGGTGAGATCTTGCGTGGAGCCCCAGATCCAGGGAGATTACCAGTGGTCTTGTATGTCTTCCATTTTCTTATTATTGCTCCCACAGTTGATTTCATCACACCAAGCTTCTTGCCTATTGCAGATTCAGTCTTCCCAGCCTGGTGCAGGGCTACAATTTTATTTCTGGTGTTCTTTGATGGCTCTTTGGTCTTCACCATAGTGGAGTTTGGAGTGTGATGATTTGAGGTTGTGAACAGGTGTCTTTTATACTAATAACAAGTTCAAACAGGTGCCATTACTACAGGTAATAAGTGGAGGAGAGAGGAGCCCCTTAAAGAAGAAGTTACAGGTCTGTGAGAGCCAGAAATCTTGCATGTTTTAGTTGTCCAAATACTCACCATAATTTGCAAAATAAATCTTGCCAAATCAGACAAGGTAATTTTATGGATTTGTTTTCTCATTTTGACTCTCATAGTTGTGGTCTACCTATGATGTCAATTACAGGCCTCTCTCGTCTTTTTAAGTGGAAGAAGTTGCACAATTGGTGGCTGACTATACTTTTTTTTCCTCACTGTATGTAACTATAAAACATTCTCATTTTTTCTCCAGATATACAGTTGAATCATATTCATGTAAACTAAGCTTGAGAAGAGCCAGTATGAATTGGAGATGATTTCTGAAGAACTCTCTTTAGACCTCCCTTGGCTACTGTCTTGGATGGTAAAATGAATCTAGTCCTTTCTCCAATCTTGTGGATGATCAAGGCGAGGAAGCTTTCGAAAAGTTAAAAGAGAACATGCATCTGTCTCTGTTCTCAATACCAGTTGTCAGTTCTGTTAGTTGACACTTTGATGAAGTTGAGCCAGAAGTAGCTATACTATGTTTAAAATTGACTTTCTTTCATTCAGTCATCGCTGAAAGTTTTGGAACCCTTGAAATTGTTCCAAAAAAGTATTTCTCCCAGAAAAATTGCAATTACACATGTTTTGTTATACAGACGTTTATTTCTTTGGTGTGTGTTGGAAGAACGCAAAAGACTGAGGGGAAAAAAAGGCAAATTGGACATAATTTCACACTAAGCCCCAAAAATGGGCTGACAAAATTGTTGGCACCTTTCCAAAAATTTGACTAAGCAACTTTGTTTAAAGCATGTGATGCTCATTCATGCTCACCTGTAGCAAGTAACAGGTGTGGGCAATATAAAAAAGAAATCACACCTGAAGCCAGATAAAAAGTGGAAAAGTTAACTCAATTGTTGCATTGCAACTGTCTAAGGACTTGAGAACCAAAATTGATGACAAATATCAACAATCTCAAGGTTACAAGTCCATCTCCAGAGATCTTGATGTTCCTTTGTTGGCAGCGGATTATTCTGGACACTCTCCAACCGTGTGACCACAGAGCTTCTTTATTCAGGAATAAACAGGAACAATATATGATGAGCTTAATAGATCAGGAATAAATCATTTGTGTGACTCTATCTGTGCAGCATCTACAGCAGGCTTCTTCTCTTATACACAGACACAGGAAATGCAGTCACATGCTATCCCTGTGTGAGCCTCTGGGAGGTTTTTTTTGTTCTATCTTTATAAACAGCATACAAATCTAGCAACTAAACACTCATAGACAGGAATGGAGATGTTGCACCAAACATATTCCAACATCCTTTGTCCATGGTGTGCAAAATAATCAAGAAGTTTGCAACCAATGGCACTGTAGTTAATATCCCTGGTCATGGACAGCAGAGAAAAATTGATGAAATGTGGCAGGGGACCCAGAAGGACTCAACTGCTGACACAGAGACATTAAACAGCTAGACGGCAGTTTGACAAAATGTACGCGAGTATGCCAAAATCCTGAGAAAGGGTCTTGTGGACCGATGAGACCAAGATAGAGCTTTTTGACAAAGCACATCATTCTACTGTTTACCGAAAATGGAATGAGGCTAGTACCTACAGTCAAATATAGTGGAGACTCAAAGATGTTTTGTGGTTGTTTTGTTGCCTCTAGCACCGGGTGCCTTGACTGTATGCAAAGCATCATGAAATCGGCAGATTACCAAAAGATTAGGGTCTCAATATATTGCCCAGTGCCAGAAAGCTGGGTTTGTGTCCTAGGTCATGGGTCTCCTATCAGGACAATGAACCCAAATATACTTCAAGAAGCACCCAGAAATGTACAGGAAAAAAGCGCTGTAGAGTTCTGAAGTGGTAGGCTGTGGAGAGATCTTAAAATTGCACCCTGAGAGACCTGAAGCAGTTTGAAAAAGAAGAGTGATCAAAAAAATCCAGTTGAGAATTGTAAGAAGCTTTTTGAGGTTTAGTATGGAATTGTACACAGGTTGCGGGTTGCAGTGACTCAAGAAAGGCAGAGCAAGGGTTAACAGTTTATTTTAAGAGTCAAGATACTCCTCACAGGGAGGTAAACAGTTAGGGGCAAATGATCATGAAAAAGATAGCCACAGTGGGACAACAGTCCACGCAATTAACTTATCGGGGTTTCCTTGATCGTAGATGATTCGATGAGGGCGATAGCCCCAGCAACTGCCAGTGCAGTGTCCTCTGGGTACATTCCACAGCTCACAGTATATTTTCTGGTGGCAACGGGCAGTCTTTGGTTTTTACCCGTTGAGCCAATTAGTCCACAAACTTGTGCAGCCAAAATCAAGAGAGCTGCGTACAGTCTGTCAACAAGGGAGGTCTGCGGTGTGCTGTCTGGGGAAAAAAGAGCCACGACGAACCGTCCTGAATATGGCCCCGTTCCTATGTGCTCGCACGGCACTAGACTTCCTGGAGCCCATGGCTCTTCCTCTGCTGCTGGGCTCAGTGACACACTCTTGTACAGCTGTCCGCGGTTTGTTGTGGGACTTCTGCACATCCAGCGGAGCACGCTGCGCACCTCCCTGCCCTGTTTCTGCCAGCGGCAAACTGCCCTTCACACACTTTCCTCTATACCGTGCCCCCTGCTTCCGAGTCACAAGGTCTGTCCGGTCCCCTGTTCTTTCCCCCGGACAACCTGGGACGCAGCCTCTGCAGTTCCGGACCCGGAGCAGTACATGTGCCCACAGCCCGGTCTTCCGCCTTACAATATTATGTCCAATTTGACTATTTTTTCTCTTTTTTTTGTGTTGTTCCAATACACACAAAGGAAATAAACATGTGAATAACAAAACGTATAATTGCAATAATTTTCTGGGAAAAATACTTCATTTTCTGGAACCATTTCAAGGGTGCCAACACTTTCAGCCATTACTGTGTAATATTGTAAACACTGTTATTTGCCATAAACACTCATATGTTCCCAGAAAGAAGACCTACTAAGCAGGCATTTTCTGCTGCTAAGCTAATTTCTACCTTGCAGTTTTGTTTTTTCACTTCCGGACATGTACAGTACACCTCTGGAGCCAGGAAGCGTACACCCGGAGTCAGAGGCGCAGTGACGTGGCTGAAGAAAGCCATGCGCATGGGCTGGATTTGCAGAGAGCTGGTGATGAGGGGTGTGATAACATGCTGAGTGAGATGACTAGTCTGGGGAAACAAACGCCCCATCAGCTAGTCAGAAGGCTATGAACAGAGTTTATAAAGCCTTTTTTTAATGTCTTTAGGTGTCAAACCCTATAAAGGGTTGGTTAAGGGAGGTATTTAGCAAGAAATATACAAATACTGGTGAGTTGAAGGACAAGGAGGACCTGTCAGGTTCCCTTTAATGTCCTATTGTTGTTGAGTGATTAACAAATATGTATTTTGGTAGGTTGGCTCACTTAGCTGCACATAGAGGTAGACAAAGGAACACTGTTTCTTTAAATCTTTCACTGGTTTATTAAAAGTACTGCATAAACCAGTGCAACGTTAGCAAAAACAAACCAGGCATTCCTGGCCTGACAGGAAAACAAAAACATAACATATGGCACAGTCCTTATTACGGGAATACGTCTGCTTCAGGAACAAACAGAAGGTTCAGTTTTTCTTAACATGAAAAACACCACCACCGCTTTTTTTTTGGACACTGTTTCATCAGTATTGGTAAGCCAAATGTAGGAGTGACTCCAAAATACAAAACTGAGTTTTTCTTTCTGTAGGTTCCACACCTGATTTTTAGCTTGCTGATGAATCAGAAAATTATGTGAATAAGGCATTAGGTGTACATATAACCTATTAATTTTTCTAACTCTGTAGAGGAAATGGGAAAGAAAACAAATTCTGTCATCATTTTTTTTCTGGTACATTCACTGTGTGGTATTAATAATATAATCAGATAATTTTGCAGGTAAATCAAATTACAGTTATACCAAATTTATACTTTTTATGTTTTATTACTACTACAAATGCCTTCTAATAAATAATTTCACAAAAATATTTTCTCAAAGGTAGAATGTAATAATTTGAAATTCTCTTAGGAGTGAATGCACAGATATCCCAAGTGCTTATATTGACCATATTATATTATATTAATTTAAGTCAATAAAAAATTGTGATTAATTTAAAACAATGGGTATTTTTTCCCCTGTCCTGAGCCAGTGAAATGACATCATTTTAGTCTTCTGCTGCTGTCACTAGGAGAATCCCTTTACTTTCATCATTAATTGCCATTTATAAGCTTAACTTCATTGCTTGTGTTATAGGCTCCACTGTTTATTTGATTCCTGTGTTTTCACCTTAGGCTGTATTTTGACAAACCCTCTATCTTAAGTTTTCCTCCTATTTGTGATCTCCTGCTATTGATGCGCCCTCCCAACCATCCTATTTCATCTTTAGCCTGTGGTTAGAAGCCCTTTTTGATATCTAATTGGCTGCCATACAAAGAGCATCCATGACACACCAACAACATTATGGTGCTTTTTGATAGCCAGCTGACAGCTTTAGCTTTGTTAGCTGACAATGTTGAAGCAAGTACCCCCAGCTTCACTGCACACGCCCTGAAATAAGGAATCAACAGAGAAGACAAAAAGAACTTCACCAACATATGAAAATGGTGCAGGTTTCTGCTAGCAGTGCAGGGGTTAAATCTGTTCATTTGAGAGTCTCTAAAGCTTTCTTGCTTTGATAATCTCAGCTGTTCGATGTTGGCCACTCTACTCTGCTACATATGCTTGCCTCTGGAAATCAGAACTGCCAGTATTAGTTTTATACATCCTGGTGTGAAGTTGGAGGTGTTTGATGAGGAGGCGTTTGGAGTGTTGTTCAGTAGACTTTTATTTGGTGATGTGTCTGTGTGAATAGCCTCATCCTCTCCTATTTGATTGTTCCTTCCTTTTACTTCATGGTGTTCCACTTTGTTGTTTGAGTGCATATTTGTATGATTGATATTTTCTTTTATCTCTGTACATGTTCCCTTCTTAGTCTGGTTTGGGTATTCTTATATACAACTACTCCCACACTTTCCTGGGTGGGGAAGGGGACAGATAAGGGTTGATTCAGGAGCTCAGCAAGGTATGTGGCCCCAACATCTTCACCATTAGAAGTAATCTGGGCAGCAGGGATAGGGCATCCCTTGCTTTAGGGATAGGGAAGGAGCCCCTAACTGTTGTGAGTTCATTCTCTGGTTCACCAGTTGTGAGTTCTCTTTCCAGACTCCCTCTGGTGGTAACAGGAGGTAGTGAGGCTGATTTGATCGGTGGAGATCTGCCACCTGAGAATGAGGATGACGATTGGACCTCAGGAGTCTCAGATTGGATTTAAGACAGCCGACGCCCTTTTCAGTTGCTGGTGATTCCTTCTGGCTTGTCAGCTCTTGGTTTTCAGCTCTGCTCCAGTCATCTAAAGCTAAGTTTTTCTGCTAATGTTCACACTTGATTTTGTTGGTCTATTCAGTTTTTTAGCCAGCCCCGGCTGGGGGCTGTGCTGAATTTCCACTCTTATTTATCAGTATTTTGCCAATTGCCTTTTTGTCCCTTACTAGTTTGGTCTATTTTTACTCTGTCTCAGAATATTTCAGAGTGCTGATATAGTGGGAGAAGTCTAGTGACTTCAGGGTTAATTTTGCTATCAGAAGTGTTGGACATTATTTTTGTAGGTTTTTTTGCAGGTTGCAGACAGTGTCTTTCCTTTCCTGTCTAGTTAGTTTGGGCCCCATCGTTTGCTCAGCCTATTTTCCTGCCTGTGTTTGTGCCTTCATCTTGTTTCACCGTCAATACATGTGTGGGGGCTATCTATTCCTTTGGGGTCTGCTCTGGGGCAGTTAGTTTTCCCCTTTTCATGCTTCAGGCTTATTTAGTCCTCCGGCTGTGACGAAGCGTCTAGGAACATCGTAGGTACGCTCCACAGCTGCTGCTAGTTGTGTGGTAGGATCAGGGATCTGCAATCTGCATAGTTACCAACCTCTCTGGTTTTCTGTGACTTAGCTTGTTTTGCTTTTTTCTCCTCGGTGACCCATTCATAACACCTAACCCCAGGATATTAAACTACAGTCTCATGGACACCATGCTTACATGTGATGTTCAAAGTTTGTATGACTTTTGGAGGTAATTACCTGCAAATTCATTGGTCACCACATGTGTGAGTGGTTTGGGCCACATGCAGCTGCCACAGCTTGTAACCCCTGCTGGTTACTTATGGAACTACCATAAATATTTTCTGGTTCTGTCATTAGTGATAGATACTTTTCAATTTAAAAGACTAATCCTATCAACATCCTTTCTTTTATAATGTTTGTTATATTTTACTGTATAGTTATTTAATATGTTTTTTATTTGTTTATCTTGCAGAATCCATCTATAAAATGTTCCCTTCCTGCTTGAATCTTCAGTAATTTTTGTGACCCTAGGATGGCAGAACATACAGATGACTTGCCATTGATGGCTAACACAAGTCACATTCTAGTAAAACACTATGCCCTGGACCTTGATATTTGCTTTGAAAGTCAGACCATATCAGGGAATATTGTGCTATTCCTTCAACCTAATGCCTCTCGTGAAAGTGACAGTACTGGAAATTTTTGCCCTTCTCAAGCTGGTGAAGCCTTCAGTGATCCAGCACAGGACTCTTGTATACCACATTCTAGTAGATCCTTATCACAAAGTAGCATTAAAGACTCTACTTTGTGTGCTATAGGTGAAAGAGACACTTCTGAAAAGTATGGTTACCATGGTAACAAGAAGCAGACTTCTGGGATTACTAGTTCAGAGAACGGCTGTGACAAAGGGAATCATGGGAGTGAGGATTTTGTTCTGGTGCTGGATTGCTGCGATTTATCTGTGCTAAAGGTTGAAGAAGTGGATGTCACCGGGGTCCCTAAAAAATGTATGACCTCTACGCTGCCAAGTTGTGAATCTAAGCAGCAGTTTACTTACAGCCATCAAATCCCAACTGAACTTGTGTCTTTACCTGCGAGTCAGTGGAAAGAGCAACTATCCTATTACACACAGTGCAGCCAGGCACCAGGATGTGGAGAACTCATTTTCTTTACTGACACTTGGAGTCTACAGATCAGCAAATGTGGAGTACATACACCCTCCGACTTCCCTTCTGTTGTAAGAGTATGGTATAGGACCACAGCAAATGGGAGGTCGGTAAAATGGACCAAAGACCAAAGTGGAAGGTCAGTATTAGTAAAATAATGAATTAACCGCTACTGTCAACTTACAAGAAATGACACGCCTAGGCTCCTCTGCCATTAAAGAACAAGTAAATATGCTTGGCATGCCTTTTATGCCTTCCTTCTTATTTGGATCACTGCAGAGAAGGTCAGATTTATAGCATGTTGAGCTCTAACAGGATTACACAGCTTAAGCTAGGATCAAAGGCGTCCATTTCCCTTCCCTCTCCTTTCAGGCATAGCACTTTAAGACAAGTATTGTGGAAGACCAGCTCACTATACAGCTGTCTGCATGTAGTGCTAGACTGGCAGATGATGGGTTGTCTGAGATCCTTTCTGTTTGAACATTTCTGTTATTGATCACCTGTGTTTTATATGTTCCTACTTTAAAGGGAACATGTCAGTAGGATTGTGCACTATAGCCTACACACAGTGTCAAGTCGGCGCCGTTATAGTGATTACAATGATACCTTGGTTGATGAAATCTGTTTTGTGGTTGTTGTTTAATCTTTGTTTTCAGTTTTGAGTTAACAATGTGCTCGTGCTCTGGGGCGGCCTGTGGGTGGGGGCTTCATGTGGTGCTCTGCTTAGGTATTCATAATGAAGACTGCTGACAGGTCACTGATCCCTCACTGACCTGCCCCCTATTTTGCATAATAAACATTATATATACATATTGAAGAAAAAACCCTTCTGCAGGCACTTGCCAGCAGCATAATCTCATATGTACTGTGCATATAATTTATTTGTTTGAGCTGCTATTGTGCAGTCACCGGCGGCGCCATCTTGGAAGAGGATTTTTTTCTCTGGCAAGACGGCGCCGCCAGCACATGCATAGTAGCAGCTTTCAGATCACCGATAGCTGCCACTGCACAGCGCCAATTTTCTAATGGATTTTTCTCTAGAATATCAGGATAACCTCAAACATATTAATTATATACACAGTACATATGCAATTATGCTGCAGTGCAGGCGCCATGATTGGCTCCCGCAGAAGGTTATTTTTTTTCAATATGTATATATATTATTCATTATGCAATCTAGGGGGCAGGTCATTGAGGGATCAGTGACCTGTCAGCAGTCTTCATTATGAATACCTAATCACAGCACCACATGAAGACCCCCCCCTCCAGGCCGCCCTGGGACACAAGCATATCATTAACTCAAAACTGAAAATAAAGATTAAACAACAAACACAAGACAGTATAATGGCGCCAACCTGATACTGTCTGTAGATTTCAGTACACAATCCTGCTGACAGGTTCCCTTTAAATATTAGAGCAGCTGTCTTTACCTATTACTACAGAACTTGTTCTCCTTCATGCATAAATTATAGTTTCAAAGAGTTTAATGCATTATGGAAAAATTATTTCATTAATACATTAGCCATTACAATGTGGACAACTGTGCAGTTCACCCCAATCAAACCAATGAACCCTATTGACTATAATAGAGTCCATTATGTATCTGTCATGGTGTCCATCATTTTACAAAAAAGTACCTATATTTTATGTCTTTTTTATGTAATTTAAGACAGTTCCTAAAGTGGTCTGCAATGCAGACATGAATAAGGCCTTGGGTTTTGTTCACACTTTCATTTTTTTCTTTGCATACTAGAAAGATGGGTTGATTTTGATCAGTGTTTTTTAGTCTAATTGTTGTCCGTTTTTTGGAGGCTAAATGTGTCCATTTTTGCCATTTGTAAGGTTCTCCTACCCATTGAACATTAAAAAAAAAATGCACCAGAATAGAAAATAGATGGGATCACAGTGTTGGGTGTTTTTTTTACTGATCATTAAATTACATGGGCCACTTTGATCAGCAAATTGGCTTAAAATTAGTCATGCCTTCAGATTATCGGTCCACAAAGAAATGGACACATGAACACAGCCATAGACTAAAATTGATACCTGTTACCGTATGTACTCGAGTATAAGCCGACCTGAGTATAAGCCGAGGCACCTACTTTTGCCACAGAAAACTGGGTAAGCTTATTGACTCGAGTATAAGCTGGGTATGCATTGTCCCCTCATCCCTGTCCTGGTATGCATGACTGTCATTGTATGCATACCTCCCTCATCTCTGTCATTGTATGCATGCCTCCCCCATCACTGTCATTGTATGCATGCTTCCCGCGTCCCTGTGATTGTATGCATGCCTCCCCGTCCCTGTCCTCCTATGCATGGCTCCCTGTCCTGGTATGCATGCCTGCTCTGTCCCTGTCCTGGTATGCTTGCTTCCCCTGTCATTGTATGCATGCCTCCCTTCTCCCTGTATAAATGGCTCCCCGTCCCTGTCCTGGTATGCATGCCTCCACTGTCCCTGTCCTGATATGCATGCCTCCCCTGTTTTGGTATGCATGCCTCCCCTGTCCCTGTCATTGTATGCATGGCTCCTTATCCCCTATCCCTTTTTGCATGTTTCCTATTGAAAAAAAGCTAACAAACCACCTACTCACCTACCCGCATCCCCTGGGTGCTGGCACTGCATCTCATTCCGGTCGCCGGCGCCTGCAGCTCTTCCTCTCGAGCGATCACGTGGCACCACTCATTAAGGTAATGAATATGCACTCCACGCCTATGGGAGTGGAGAGCAGTGCATATTCATTACCTTAATGAGCGGTACCACGTGATAGCTCGGCAGGAAGAGCTGCAGACGCCGGCGGCCGGAATGAAGTGCAGTGCCAGCACCCAGGACGCGCAAGTAGGTGATTATGATGTGAGCTGAAGCCGGCGGCTGGCACTTTGCGCTATTACAGCAGCAGCAAAGACTTTAGCCACAGCAGCCAACTCCTGCCTCTGTGACCCGCCGTTCCCCCACCGGCTTTCTGGGACAATGACTCATGTATAAGCTGAGGGGGGCATTTTCAGCGCAAAAAAGGTGCTGAAAACTCAGCTTATACACGAGTATATACGGTATATCCATGAAAAACACACATAGAAACAGAGATGTGTGAATTAGGCCTAAGGCTGAATTTATACGTCTGTATTATACAGTCTGTAAAACAGAAGCCGCGGAGACACCATCACGTGTTTCTCAACGCAAGCAATGACCAGCCAGGTCTTTGCCCGGGAAGGAACAACCACGGGAAGGGCAGTCTCCAATGAAGGAAACCACCTATGCCAAAACATGGTATCCATCCACATACAGCTGTTTCGGGGTATTGCCCCTCATCAGTGTGGAGTAGGAAACTGGCTGGTAGGAGCAATGCCTAGTAAAAAGACTATGAAGAGGAGGATGAATGAACTCATGGAGATCAACATCCGACACTGCGGAGACACCATCACGTGTTTCTCAACGCAGTGATTCTAGAGCACTGCCCCCATCCCTTATGGGAAATATGTAAAACAGAAGCCGCGGAGACACCATCACGTGTTTCTCAACGCAAGCAATGACCAGCCAGGTCTTTGCCCGGGAAGGAACAACCACGGGAAGGGCAGTCTCCAATGAAGGAAACCACCTATGCCAAAACATGGTATCCATCCACATACAGCTGTTTCGGGGTATTGCCCCTCATCAGTGTGGAGTAGGAAACTGGCTGGTAGGAGCAATGCCTAGTAAAAAGACTATGAAGAGGAGGATGAATGAACTCATGGAGATCAACATCCGACACTGCGGAGACACCATCATGTGTTTCTCAACGCAGTGATTCTAGAGCACTGCCCCATCCCTTATGGGAAATATGTAAAACATGCAAAACAGAAGCCGCGGAGACACCATCACGTGTTTCTCAACGCAAGCAATGACCAGCCAGGTCTTTGCCCGGGAAGGACCAACCACGGGAAGGGCAGTCTCCAATGAAGGAAACCACCTATGCCAAAACATGGTATCCATCCACATACAGCTGTTTCGGGGTATTGCCCCTCATCAGTGTGGAGTAGGAAACTGGCTGGTAGGAGCAATGCCTAGTAAAAAGACTATGAAGAGGAGGATGAATGAACTCATGGAGATCAACATCCGACACTGCGGAGACACCATCACGTGTTTCTCAACGCAGTGATTCTAGAGCACTGCCCCCATCCCTTATGGGAAATATGTAAAACATGCAAAACAGAAGCCGCGGAGACACCATCACGTGTTTCTCAACGCAAGCAATGACCAGCCAGGTCTTTGCCCGGGAAGGGACAACCACGGGAAGGGCAGTCTCCAATGAAGGAAACCACCTATGCCAAAACATGGTATCCATCCACATACAGCTGTTTCGGGGTATTGCCCCTCATCAGTGTGGAGTAGGAAACTGGCTGGTAGGAGCAATGCCTAGTAAAAAGACTATGAAGAGGAGGATGAATGAACTCATGGAGATCAACATCCGACACTGCGGAGACACCATCACGTGTTTCTCAACGCAGTGATTCTAGAGCACTGCCCCCATCCCTTATGGGAAATATGTAAAACATGCAAAACAGAAGCCGCAGAGACACCATCACGTGTTTCTCAACGCAAGCAATGACCAGCCAGGTCTTTGCCCGGGAAGGAACAACCACGGGAAGGGCAGTCTCCAATGAAGGAAACCACCTATGCATGTTTTACATATTTCCCATAAGGGATGGGGGCAGTGCTCTAGAATCACTGCGTTGAGAAACACGTGATGGTGTCTCCGCGGCTTCTGTTTTGCATGTTTTACATATTTCCCATAAGGGATGGGGGCAGTGCTCTAGAATCACTGCGTTGAGAAACACGTGATGGTGTCTCCGCAGTGTCGGATGTTGATCTCCATGAGTTCATCCATCCTCCTCTTCATAGTCTTTTTACTAGGCATTGCTCCTACCAGCCAGTTTCCTACTCCACACTGATGAGGGGCAATACCCCGAAACAGCTGTATGTGGATGGATACTATGTTTTGGCATAGGTGGTTTCCTTCATTGGAGACTGTCCTTCCCGTGGTTGTTCCTTCCCGGGCAAAGACCTGGCTGGTCATTGCTTGCGTTGAGAAAAACGTGATGGTGTCTCCGCGGCTTCTGTTTTGCATGTTTTACATATTTCCCATAAGGGATGGGGGCAGTGCTTTAGAATCACTGCGTTGAGAAACACGTGATGGTGTCTCCGCAGTGTCGGATGTTGATCTCCATGAGTTCATTCATCCTCCTCTTCATGTATTATACAGTCTATGAATGGTAGAGTTGAGCGACTTTTGGTTTTTTATGGTCGAGTTTCGTTTCGTGAAACCCGACTTTTCCAAAAGTCGGGTCGAGCAAGATCGGCCGATTATAGGGAAAAGTCGGGGTCGTCCCGAAACACGAAACCCAATGTAAGTCAATGGGGAATAAAAGTTGGCAGTGAGAGGAGGACAGGAAACACACCTACAGTGCTCATTTGAATGCCAAAAGCATCAATTCTTCTTACTTAAGCTTGTCAACCTTAATTAACTTCATAATACAAGTTATGCACTGAAAAATGGGGGTTATTTGGCTAAAGTTGTGGGGGGGTAGGGCTGGCTCCAGGTTTTCATGTGCCCTGGGCGAAAGAGCGCCCCTTTAACACATACCACAACTCATCATGCTCCGATACGGCAGAGAAATAGCGGTATAGTACAATGAAAAATACTTCACTTTTTACATCTCATGACGAGGCCCATCTATTTCTCCATACAGAATCATTGGTCCCATATAATGTTTGAAACCGTATATGATGAGCTCCACATAATGCTACAGTATATGTTGGTCCCCATGGATGAAGCTCCACTGTCTTATGGGCCCAAATAATGCTCCAAACATAATGGGCCCCATTTCTAATGCTCTAGTGTATAATGGGCCCTGTAAATGCTGCTCCAGTGTCTGATGTCCACCTTTGGAATGTTCCAGTGTATGGTGGGCCCCATCTATCATTCTCCAGAGTATAGTGCTCCCCAAAAATTGCTGTCCCAACATTGAAAACAATGAAATAAGTCTCCTCGCTAGGGAATCCCTGTACTAGTCTGGACTCCTCGTCGTCCCCATCTTCCATCTCACTGCACAGTATTTCAACCTTGCAAGTGCTGTGATCCTGAGCAAGCAGGGGGGGCCCACTCGTTGGCGACGGCACTGGCACAGGGCCCCTGATAGTACGGTGGTGTGTCTGATGGCGGGTGGGCCGAACCTGCACTTTCATCTGCAGCTTCCTCTTTGTCACCGTGTAAGATGGAACTGTATATGGGAAGGTTAACCTGAGTTTCATCAGGGTCAGATTCAGGCCGGGTAGCGTGCGAGGGGAATGTAGTGGTCTGGGTCAATGTACCAGCAGATTCATCGAGCAGTGGCTGGGCATCAGTGCACTTGTGTCGCCCCCAGGAGTACGGTCGCCACAGTGGCATTACCTTCCTCCTAGGGAGTGTGATGTCATGCTTGGGAGCAACGAAGGATCTCTCTAGCAGGTTAACTGATTGGGCGGCGTTATTCCCACGAGTCATAACCCTCCAAACAGCGTTCATGAAGGCAAAGTGTTTGTTTTACGTGGGCAGTATGGTTGCAAAGCTGAACCTTAAAGGAATGTCCAGAAGGGCACCACCAGGAGTGGAGCCTACGGCGTAATTTGGCTCAACACGGGCAACCTCAACCATGCCAGCTACAGAACAGATGCACACATTGCAAGCTTAATTCCGTTAACGAACGAGACTCCGTCATGCCCCGCGGTCCGAGTCCGGCTTACTAGAGGGACACGTGAGGCTCTGGCACATGAGATTGGCCAATAACTGGTGTGTCATGCCCTTACATGTCCGTGGCTGCATGTGCGCTACACTGAAAAGGCCAGCGTTTGTCGCTTACAGGTGCAGATAACCCGCTGAACAACGTTAGTGATGGGGATCACTGATTACAATTATTACTCGCGAACGATGATTTCCCAGTAAGTGCAGGTCAACCGCAGTTCCGGAATTAGGCCTAACCGTCATTCCTGAAAAAAATGAAAAACTTACGTGTGCAAACCACAGGTGCTGTAGCTTGCTTAACAGCTCGCCAGCCGTTCTCACGCCCAGTATGGGTTACACGTGATTGCACAAAGGTCAGAAAGGGTACCGTATCCCCGGATAACATGTATGGATAGCGTACACATTCAAAAGATATGTCTATACATCAGGAGGCAGGCTCAGACGGTGTTAGGCCCAGTATGGCTTGCACATGATTGCACAAAGGTGAGAAAGGGTACCGTATCCCCAGATAACATGTATGGATAGCGTACACATTCAAAAGATATGTCTATACATCAGGAGGCAGGCTCAGACGGTGTAAGGCCCAGTATGGCTTGCAAGTGATTGCACAAAGGTGAGAAAGGGTACCGTATCCCCGGATAACATGTATGGATAGCGTACACATTCAAAAGATATGTCTATACATCAGGAGGCAGGCTCAGATGGTGTAAGGCCCAGTATGGCTTGCACGTGATTGCACAAAGGTGAGAAAGGGTACCGTATCCCCGGATAACATGTATGGATAGCGTACTCATTTAAAAGATATGTCTATACATCAGGAGGCAGGCTCAGACGGTGTAAGGCCCAGTATGGCTTGCAAGTGATTGCACAAAGGTGAGAAAGGGTACAGTATCCCCGGATAACATGTATGGATAGCGTACACATTCAAAAGATATGTCTATACATAAGGAGGCAGGCTCAGACGGTGTAAGGCCCAGTATGGCTTGCAAGTGATTGCAGAAAGGTGAGAAAGGGTACCGTATCCCCGGATAACATGTATGGATAGCGTACACATTCAAAAGATATGTCTATACATCAGGAGGCAGGCTCAGATGGTGTAAGGCCCAGTATGGCTTGCAAGTGATTGCACAAAGGTGAGAAAGGGTACCGTATCCCCGGATAACATATATGGATAGCGTACACATTCAAAAGATATGTCTATACATCAGGAGGCAGGCTCAGACGGTGTTAGGCCCAGTATGGCTTGCACGTGATTGCACAAAGGTGAGAAAGGGTACCGTATCCCCGGATAACATGTATGGATAGCGTACACATTCAAAAGATATGTCTATACATCAGGAGGCAGGCTCAGACACAGTATGGATTTGACGGCCCAGACTACACAGCGGAGGAGCAGGGAGAGGTAAAGATTGCAAATGCTGGGGCCCTGCCCAAGCAAGGGGGGCCCACTCGTGGGCGTCGGTACTGGCACTGGGCCCCTCATAGTACGGCGGTGTGTCTGACGGCGGGTGTGCACCACCACCGTCAGAGACACTTGATTGCACTATGAGGGACCCTGTGCCAGTGCCCGCGCCCAAGAGTCGGCCTACCCACCTGTCCAGGGCAACGGCACTCGCACGGTGTCGTGCGCTAGGTGGTGACCCCGGCCATGGGGGGGGAGGCAGCACAGTTAGGGAGTTTTAGAAAGTGGCATATGTTGATGTTGGACATTCAGCTGATGCAAAAGGCGAAATAGGTCACGTCCCAGGAAGAGGTGGACCAAAGCAAGCCATTTTTCTGTCACCTTATGTGTCATCAGGGGAAGGTGGGACAAAATCCTTGGAAACCCATGCATGGTTCATTTTAATGAAGGTTAGATCATCCACATTTTGGGTTGACAGACGGGTCCTTTTTTCTGTCAGGATTGATCCAGCTGCACTGAAGACTCTTTCCGATAGCACACTTGCAGCTGGGCAAGCGAGCTCCTGTAAGGCATATTGTGCCAATTCAGGCCAGGTGTCCAGTTTAGCAGCCCAATAGTCAAAGGGGAATGACCTGTGTGGGAGAACATCGATATGGGAGGAAAAGTAGTTTTTAACCATAGTTGACAACTGCTGTCTCCTGTCACTTTCCATCGATGCTGTATTACCAGTTGTGTGAGCGGTACTTGAAAAATCAGTCCACAACATTGTCATGAAACCCCTGTCTCCAACGCCACTTCTGCTGTGTGCACCATGAACACCTCTGCCAAGCTGCCCCCGGCCCTTACGGCTCGTGTGAGAACCATCACCGCTGCTGTGTACTGGGAATGCCTCAAGCAACCGATTTACCAGAGTTGCTTGTTTATTAGCCAATATTAGGTCAAGGTTCTCCTGTGGCATGATGTTTTGTAATTTGCCTTTATAGCGTGGATCCAGGATGCTGGCCAACCAGTAGTCGTCATCGTTCATCATTTTGGCAATGCGGGGGTCCCTTTTTAGGATCCGCAAGGCATAATCTGACATGTGGGCCAATGTTCCCGGTGTCAATGATGCACTGCGAGTGCTGGTTGGAGGAGCACTTTCTGGCAAATCCACATCCCTCCAGTCACGCACAAACCCTGTACCAGACCTTGCCACGCCAACATTTTCACTTGCCCCACGAGATGCATCCTCCTCCCCTAAGTAATCATCCCCATCATCATCCTCCTCTTCTTCCTCCAACTCGTCCAGGAGAGGTCCCTGAGCGGACAATGGCTGAATGTCATCAAGGATTCCCTCCACCTCTTCCTCCTCGTCAACATTGGCTGCAGACGCCTGCTCCTTAAGGTGCGTCAAAGTTTGCATGAGCAGACGCATAAGTGGGATACGCATAAGTGGGATGCTCATGCTTAGGATGGCGTTGTCTGCTCTTACCAGCCGTGTGCATTCCTCAAAACACTGAAGGACTTTCCAGAGGTCTTTCAGCTTCGACCACTGCACACCTGTCAACTCCATGTCTGCTCTCAAAGTGCCTGGCCGTGTATCCTCCCACAAATGCATTATGGCCTGCCTCTGCTCGCACAGCCGCTCCACCATGTGCAGGGTGGAGTTCCACCTTGTTGCAATGTCGATAATGAGGCGGTGGTTGAGAAGGTGGAGCAATCGCTGCAGCTTCTGCATACGAACGGAGTGTACAGGCGACTGGCGGATGTGCGCGCACAGTCTTCGCACCTTCTGGAGCAGGGCTGTTAACTCCGGATAATTTTTGAGGAAGCACTGCACCACCAGGTTCAAGGTGTGAGCCAAGCAAGGTATGTGGCTGAGTTTTGAAAGGGCTATGGCTGCCACAAAATTACGGCCGTTATCACTAACTACCTTGCTTGCCTCAAGATGTACACTGCCCAGCCATGACTCAGTTTGTCGCTTCAAGTACTCGGCCAGCACCTCGGCGGCGTGTCTGTCGCCCAAACACATCATCTGCAACACAGCCTGCTGACGCTTTCCACTAGCTGCTCGATAGGGGGACACCTCGTGTGCAACAGTGGCAGCTGCAGATGGAGTGCTCGTACGACTGCGCTCTGTGGACGAGCTTTCGCTTGAGGAGGAGGAGGAGGAGGAGGGTGGAACGCCTACAGCCAACTGTTTCCTATACCGTGGGCTAGGCAGCACTGTCCCACCACCGCTGTCCCCTGTGGACCCTGCATCCACCACATTAACCCAGTGCGCAGTGATGGACACGTAACGGCCCTGGCCATGCCGACTGGACCATGCATCAGTTTTGAGGTGCACCTTTCCACTCACTGACTGCTTGAGTGCATGGACAATGCGGTCTTTCACATGATGGTGGAGGGCTGGGATGGCTTTGCGAGAGAAGTGGCGACTGGGTAGGTCATAGCGTGGTACTGCATAGGCCATGAGTTCGCGGAAAGCTGCGCTTTCCACCAACCGATAGGGCATCATCTCAAACGAGATTTGTTTGGCAATGTGGGCGTTCAAACCCAGTGTACGCGGATGAGAGACTGAGTACTTTCTTGACCTACTCATAGTGTCTGGGAAGGTGAGCTGGACTTGAGAGCTGCATATGGTGGAAGTAGCGGTGGACAGGGCGGACTGAGTGAGGGTTGATGATGGTGATGGAGTTGGTGTTCTTTCTGATGGCCTAGATTCAGTATTTCGTTGATATAACAGTGGGATTCCCTGACTGCTGTGGCCTTGCAACGACACCTCAACATTTGCTGCTGTGCTAACCGGTGGGCTTACAGTGGGGGAAACAATGTAGCGTTGCTGACTACCTTCTTTGTGATCAGTTGCACATGTGGCACTTGAGGTTTGGTATTGTGTCCACGCTTGCAAGTGCATGCTGGTTAAATGTCTAAGCATGCAACTGGTATTCAAATTTTTCAGATTTTTCCCTCGGCTAAAGGTCTTTGCGCACTTCTTACAGATAACCTTGACCTGATCATGAGGATTTTGTTCAAAAAAGTGCCACACTGCACTCTTCCTACTTTGGCAGACATTTTGCGGCCTAGCACGCTGTGATGTTTTGACCCTCTGGACAAGCTGTTCAGCAACTCTTTTGATTTTTGGAACCTGTCTTTGGAGTGCTCCGGGCCTGCCAGATAACAGCTGTTGCGATGTTGATGTCTGCTGTGGATGCTCCTCATCTGAGCTATTGGAAGCAGCACCCTCTTCCCCCAATGGATGCCAATCTGGGTCAACAACTGGGTCATCCATCACCTCCTCTTCAATGTCATGTGCACCTTCCTCTGTGTCACCGTGTATGGTGGTATAGTGTGCGGGAAGGGGCACCTGAGTCTCATCAGGGTCAGAATCTGGCTCTGTACACTGCGAGGACAATGTAGTGCTCTGAGTGAATGTACCAGCAGAATCATCTATCAGCGGCTGTGCATCAGTGCACTCCATGTCAGATTCATCTTGGCCTGGGTAATTCACCATTTCACTTGATAATCCAGGCATGGTATGTGAAAACAGCTCCATGGAGTAATCCGTAGTATGGCCTGCGTCATCCTTCAATCTTGGTTGGGGTGAAGGACACAAGGAAAGGTGTGGTTCATGAACATGAGCCTCCAATGACGACTCGGTGCTTTTACTTTTTACAACTTCAGAAGAGGAGGTGATAGAGCTGGAGGCTGAGTCAGCAATGTAAGACAAAACTTTTTCCTGATGCTCTGGCGTTAAAAGCGGTTTGCCAACTCCTAGAAAACTAAGCCTTCGAAGCCTTATGGAGCCAAACGATGACGCAGGCTCAACACCTCCTGCATTCGGTCCTATTTTGCTTTTGCCACTACCATCAGATCCACCACCAACACCATCATTACCAGCTGCCAACCCCCGCCCAATTCCACGGCCTCTTCCACCAGCCTTCCTCATTTTTGGTAGAAATGTAGACAAAATCCTACAAACTATATAGTAATGTAAAACAAGGTACAAGGTGTCTATAGGACAGGGGAGATTTAGATTTTCTGCAGACACTTGTGGACACTGGACACTTGGATTGTGTGAGGCCCACTGAATATCACAGCGCTATGTCACAGGCTCGATGGCACAGGTGTGAAAAAAGTGACTACAGGATAAGGGAGATTTTAAATTTCTGCAGACACTTGTGGACACTGGACACTTTTGGATTGTGTGAGGCCCAATGAATATCAGAGCGCTATGTCACAGGCTCGATGGCACAGGTGTGAAAAAAGTGAATTGTAGAATTGGGCAGAATAGGAATCTCCCTAGAGTGTAGGTCTGTAAGAACGGAACAAGTCCTCCACTTATCCTTCCACAGTGACACACAGCTTCACTGTGGCTGTGATAACAGCCGTTACACGGTACTGTGTGAGGAGCGTACACCGCTGTATGGTGTGAATAAATGCACGCTCAGTACCTTAGCAGGACAAAAAAAAAATTGGGATTGCTTTTAAAAAAGCAGTTTGCAGAGCAGTGGGGAAACAGCAATGCAGCTGTCAGGAAGCCTTAGAAGGCAGCCTAACAACCAACACCGCTGATCCACCACAATATAGCCTCCCCTTGCACTGCACACACAGTGACTGGTGTGTTGCACAGGCAAAATCGCTAGCAGCAGAAGCAGTTTTTTTGTCTTCTTCCCTGCCTAACGCTCTCCCTACAGAATCAGCAACCTCTCCCTATGCTAAGATCGGCAGAAGTAAGATGGCGGTCGGCGTGCACGCCCTTTTATAACCCCTGTGACGCCCACCAAAGCAAGCCAATCACTTGCATGCCCTTCTGAAAGATGGCGATCCCTGCCTATGTCATCACGTTGCCCACAGTGTCCGTGGATCCTGATTGGCTGAAAAAGAGCGCTAAACAAACTTTTGAAACGCGACTTTGGCACGTAAGTCGCCGACCTCGTGGCCGACCTCATCCTAGGGTCGGGTTTCGTTTCATGAAACCGGACTTTGCCAAAAGTCGGCGACTTTTGAAATTGTTCGACCCGTTTTGCTCAACTCTAATGAATGGTGCATACGAAGATCACAATGTACTGCGCATTAGCATGTTCTTTGATTTTTGACTTTCATAGGTTTAACACCTTAATGATATAGCCAATTTTGACCTTAATGACCAAGCCAAATTTTACAATTCTGGCCAGTGTCACTATGAGGTTTTAACTCTGGAATGGATCTCTGTTATGAATGAGTCACCGAGGAGGAAAAAACAAAAAGCAAGCTAAGCCCAGAAAACCGGAGAGGTTGGTAACTAGCGGATTGCAGACCCCTGATCCTATCCACAACAACTAGCAGTAGCCGTGGAGCGTGCCTACGGTGGTCCTAGACGCCTCGTCACGGCCGGAGAACTAAATAAGCCTAAATAAAGAAAGGGAAAATCTAAACTGCCCCAGAGCAGACCCCAAAGCAATAGACAGCCCCCAACCCCCCCCCCCCCCACAAGTTACCCCAGTTTGGAAACCACAGCCCCCAAGGATTTTAACCAGTGGTATAGTGAGCATTTTGAACTCACAGATAAGACACAGAATTTGATAACATTAGGTCGTCATATTGTCGTTAATGTTGTCATTAGTGTTGCGCAAGTGCTCGCTACTCCAGTTTGCATCGGGTGCTCGGGTATGTACCGAATGTCATGGGTGCTTGACTGACATACTCAAGTCCCACGAAGAAAATATGTGGGGATCCGCGATGCTTGGTGCATAACCGAGCCCCTGATGCAAACTCGAATAGCGAGCACTTGCGTTCAACACTAGCCGTCATATCGTTATTTTTTTTACCTTTGAAAACAAAACATTTCTAACCCAAACCATAATACAACCCTAACCCCAACTGCAAAGAATGAGAAAAATTTTTTTTAGAATTTTTATCTCACTAAGGGTGTGACAAAAGGGGATTTAATTTGCAATTTTTTTTTTTGATCACTGTGACTTTGTCACAGTGCTCAAAAGGAACCGACGGGAAAAAATTTCTATTGTTGTGGTACAAGCTAGCAGATCTAAGTGGACGCACTGCCATTTTTTTTTTTCAAGGAAGATGACGCCGGGCTAAGGGACGGATCAGGAGGCTCCAGAGGTGGTAGATGTACCAGGAATCTCGGGGGCCATCATTACTCTCTCCTCTGATATGCATTTCATGTCAGGAGAGAAAAATGATTTTAACAAAAGGCACAATTTTTTTTCTTGTGATCGCCATTATTCACTGAATAAGAGCGATCACTTGATTAAAGACAGGAGAATCTGGAGCTGATCATGTTCTCTGGGGTCTCAGCTACCCCCTGTAACTGAGACCCTGGAGATTTTCCGAAACTGGGGGGCGCTACAGCCTTATTCCCGATTATTGATTTAAAACGTGAAGGATTAAGTACCCTTAGCAGCCGCCATTTTAATGCGTATCCGCGGCTGCTAAGGGATTAAACAAAAATGTAAAAATTACTTTGGCCAATAAAAGTTGACTTTTCAGTTGGCTACTCACAAAAAAAGTCGTTGTTGGTTGCCAAATTCCCATTATTCCCATTTTTATACCCAAGGGACAAAAAAAAGTGGATTTTATTTGTTCTTTTTTAGATTGTGTATATATAAAAGTAAAAAACTTTAATGGAAGCCACCTAGCTAATAAACCTAAGCTTTGCTGCTGGTATCTACCTTTTAGCATTACTTTTCATGAATGCTTATGATAGTTCTTATATGTTTACTAGGGAAACTTAAAAGTGGTTCCCAGAGTGCTCTGAATAGTTCCTAAGTAATTCGTCCATTCCTGGCTAGTGTATAATGATGCCCACATGCTTACCTGGTGTACTTACAATGATGTGGTACATGTTACTAAAATTTCTGAGTTAGAGCAGTAGCAGTATAAGGCATACCTAGTGTGGTGCTTCAAAATTTTCATACTTTGTTCCCACAACAACAGTCGAGAAAATATTGGCCAAAGCTATGAATAAATAAGGTACCATATAGTGCCCTGCTAGTATTATGAAGTGAATATATAAAGTAAACAAGTGAGATCAGTGCCCTAATAATTCCCTGTTGGAAGTTACAATAGTTGAATGAAGTGTCCATATGGTAAACTGTGTCAGTATGGTAACGAACAAAGCCTTGATAGTGCCATGAAGTTTCCCTAATAAATGCCATGGCCAGATGTTACTTTGAGAGAGAGACAAAACAGCAAATCAAGTTTTACTGCAACAAGATTTTCTACTAGAATCCCGTCTCACAGCATGAACAAATTGTGTGCCAAAACAGCTTGTAGTTTCCAAGGAAATTATCATATCTGGGAAACACAAGCTCAAATGACCAACAAAGCTCCTATGATGAATGGCTTATACCAAATGTGGACCTGATCCTGCAGTGATATCTAAATATATTGGTTATAGACGACGACTGCTAAAGCTACAATTCTTAAAGGGAATGTGTTAGCAGGATTTCACCCCCATCCACCCAAAGTAATTTATATCTACATGTAGCTCTTTCAAACAGCAATAGCTTTCCATGGCAAGTGTCACGGGTGTGTCAGGTGTGACAGACAGTCATCCCTGATCCAGATGTAGAAGGTCTGTGCTTTTAGTTCAAGCACCTTCTTGATTTTTGTGTTTCTGTTGTGGTGCGATATCCTCCCTCTAGGACCCAATAGTTACCTCCACCTTCTGCTGCTAATCTCACACCTGTGCTGAAGGTTTAAATACAGTTACCTAATTTTTCGGACTATAAGGCGCACCGGACCATAAGACGCACCTCAAATTTTCAAAAGAAAAATAGGGAAAAAGTTAATTCGTCAAATGAAGGTTCGTCTTACAGTCCGAATTATTCAACTTACCGGGGGGTAGGGTGTGATCGGGATCACTGGTGGTGTGGGGTCATCGGAGGTGTTCGGTGGTCTGGCGATGATCTGACTCATCCCAGGCTGGTGGTGCAGGGGCTCCGCCATTTTGTGAAAGCCCCCACACATCCATCCCAGGCTGATGTGCAGCAGTTTTGAAGATACTCGGTGGTGCAGGGGCTGTATGGTACGCTGACCATGCTCTAGTCGTGCGCTGGTCTGATTTTGCTGGTGCTGCGCCCTTCGCACAAAAATGCAACACCGTGCATACGCTAAATATATGGTACGCTGATCGCATACAGCGTCATGCGATCCTAGGAGGAGCTGACCAGAGGGGGTGCAGCCGCGGGCAGAGCTAAGCGGCAGCCCTGCGCTGCACCCGAGAACGCTAGTGTGAAACTAGCCTAATAGTATGAAAAATATGGTAATTGCTGCAGCATGGTGCGGGTGTTGGTTTACCTCAGTCTTGTTGAAAGCTCTAGCACTCAGGTTGTGTCTTCCTTGAGGACCCTTGGAGGATTGCTGGTGTGAAATCTTGGTTGTCTTCTTAAGCAAAGCGTTTCCTCTCATCATCCGTCTACCCTCGCCATCTTTAAGGAAACCTACATACAAATGGCTTAGAGAAAGGCACGTCCCAAATTAGCAATAAATCCCAACAGAACAAGGAAGCATTTAGCCAAAAAAGTAAAATTAAATCCTCTTCATTGACAGAAATCTAAAATAGAATTCTATTAAAAATTGAGTTACAAATACAACAGACTACTGTCTAATAAGGTAATATACCGAAGTCTGACTGGACTAGTGCCATCTTATAGAGCAGGGGTGGGGAACCTCAGGCCCCAGGGCTATTTACGGCCCTCGATGACCTTTTATCAGGCCCCCGAGCAGATTCTCAGGCCCCGAGCATTCTTGGGCAGGGAGCTGTATTTTGATTGCCACAATCTCATTAATTTCTTCTTCCTCTGTTAGCACACACGCAGTGTTCACTACTGATCACCGAAGGGCATGCAATGAAACACTAAGTCATGAAACCAGTGCCAGAGTCAGGATGTACTTTGTGGGCGGAGTTTGTACGGCCCCCGAAGGATGGTATAAATATCCAAATGGCCCTTGGCAGAAAAAAGATTCCCCACCCCTGTTATAGAGCCTATCCATAAACTCTAATTGCCATATCACTGCCAAAAAAAGTAATCTCAAATACAAAGCCCTTGCAAAAAGGTTCAACTGCAGATAGAGCACATGAATTTAGGCTAACTAAATTTGGGTAGCAAGTTACATAGAAGCAGTATATTGAAGCACTTATTACTCAATATATAAAAGCCAGTATATGTGCAATGCAAAACTCTAATTACAGTATACAGATTACAACTGTAGGAGATCTTAGACATGCAAATGAAGATGTACCTCAAAAGGATTAATTAGATCAAGTGCATTGTGCTGGTGTATCTAATGTTTCATAAAGACTACAACAATATTGAAAAGATTACATATGTCTCAAAGGAGTAAATGTATCCAATATAGCAGCAAGTGGATTAGCAGGCAGTGAAAGTAGCAAAGAGATCAAATATATAGAAGCCAGTATATATGCAAGACTTAAATTACTTATGCAAATCACAACTGTGGGGATTTCTAGTTGTACATGTAAATAAAGATGTATGCTTTCAAAAGAATCAATAAAGTGCAAAGTGCTGGTATATATAATGTGTCATAATGACTACAATATTATTAAAAGAAACACCATTTGCACATGTCTCAAGAAGGCACTCGCCTAAAGTATAGCAACAAGTGGAATAATAGTCAGTGAAATCAACAAAGAGATCAAAAAAATGATGTGTGCTTAAGAAAGCGCAGGGAATATGTTAGGGACGGCGGAACGCACTAAATATAAAATAGCGTAAAGTGCGTTCGCCGCCCGGGATCCACCGTGCAGAAGGTGTTAACACTGCTGCTAGCTAAAGGCGGACGTACAATATGGCGGTATAACGCACGCGGGTTGAACGTCACCCAGGTGCGCTATGCGATCTCTGTTTACTCACAGAGATGCCCAAGTGCAAAACACAAAGGCTGAGCCTGTTAGCATCACAGGTCTCAGGGAAATTCACGCACAGTATATGGTCACAGGAGCTGGGCCCTAGGCAGAGGGTCAGTGTCCGTCTAGACCTACCGTGCGTGCGGCGTCGCAACTGCGGACGCCAAAAGGAGCTGCAGACTGCAGAGCGGCGAGACATTGCCACTAGTCGACAATGCCCGGAAGCAGGCGCACTGTCGGACGCTAGCACTGTGGAGGATGCTGTAGTGGCTTGTAGCTTGCCACCGGCTGGCGCTGACTCTGTAGCTAAGTCCCTATACACACTCGTAATATCAGAGGGAGGGGATCTTAATGAGTCATTCGCAGGTTCATGCATCCATCATCATTCACACAGTTAGCAACTAGAGACTATACTAGCGCATGGCCGAGCGGCCATGCGAACCTTTTATAGCCGGAAGCTTCCAGATCCCTGAGATGGACCAATCAGATCACGAGAAGGACCTGGGCATGTGACTACCGATCTCCAATGGGAGATCGTCTCGTGAGCATGCTCAGTAGAATGACGGAGGAACTTAGCCTCTGGAGCGATTTGCTGCTGAGCAGCCTGCATTGCCATTGCTGACCCAAAGGTGGCAGCAATAGCCAGCCCCACAGAGCAGGTCTGGGCAGAGCGTCTGGGAAGCCGGGATTGCTGAGCAATGTCCTCTCAGGGCGAAAGACAATGGGAGACCGCAGAATGTGAGGCTCTGGATTCCTGTTGAACCGCTGCAGGAACCCGACGCCTAACAGAATATGACATGATCAGACAGTGCAGCTCCCCAATGCGCGTTTCGCGTGAAGTTTCCTCTCTGTCTTTAGTTTTAGTGGGGGACTGACTAGTGCATACTGCATTCCCTCTCTATGTAGGGCCTATCACCACAGGCAGGAATTAGGTTCCTGCTCCGTGATAGGAGCAGGTCCTATATAGAGACGTTTAGGGCAGACATGGTGATTTTAGATCCGCCTAGGGGTCTCCACTCCTCTCTTCCCTAGTGTTTGGGCTCACCCTTCCCTCTTCCCATTGTTGTGCACTTACTTACCCTTCACCCAGTGTGACAGCCAGTCCATTCCTAAGTTACTGAGAAATCATTGTTTGAATTGATTTGTAAATGAGACAGAAGAACGGTTTGTAGAGCTGTAAACCTCACCCAGGGCTGCCCCCTACCTACTTGACTGACAACCTCAATACTGTGTGACTTCAGATAAAGATTTCGTCAGTCAAGCAGTAGGAGGCAGCGCTGGGCAGGGAATAGAGCTGGAGTGACAGACACTTCAAATTTACAGATGTGTGCAAAATAATAGCAGTGTGTTTAAAACAACGGAGAAAAAGCTCAGTCCTCATAATATCATTTATTTCCATATACACAAAGGCACTGGGAGCTGCACATACAATGCCCAATGAAAACATGAACAAAATATTAATTTTTAAACTGAAAATTAATAAAAAGGAATAATAGGCTGTTCAAAAAATAGCAGATTCTACATTTTCACTTACAAACAGGAATATCTACAGTATAAACTAAAGTTTGTTTCCAGACTTAGCTTATCTGTTATTCACTGAACTAATACATAGTTTTTTAACCTTTTATTTCTGATAACTGCTTTACATCTACGTGGCATGGAGTCAACCAACATCTGACACCTGCACAGCTATATTTCAGCCCAAACTGACTGGATTACATTCCACAGTTCTTTTCAATTCTTAGGTTTTGTGTCAAAGACAGTATTTTTTACGTCATTACACAAATTGGTAATCGGATTGAGGTCTGGGAATTGGGCTGGCCACTTCAAGTCATTAATATTATTGGTGTGGAACCAGGATGTTGCCCACTTGTTGATGTTTTTGAGGACATTTCCTGCTGAAATTCCCATCTCAACGGTATTTGTTCTTCAGCGTAATGCAACATGACCTCTTCCAGTATTTTGATATATTCAAACTGGTCCATGGTGCCTGGTATGTGATATAGTATGAGAAACATGCCCAAACCATTATGCTATATGGTTTACAGTCTTCACAGTGTACTGTGGCTTGAAATCAGTGCTTATAGGTCATCTCACAAACATGTTTTTGGCAAACTGTAACCTTTTCAACACGTCTTTTTATCAGCAATGGTACTTTTTCAGCAAATAGTTTGGCTTCATGTTTGCATGTTTTCATGCTTGCAGAACTCACAGGTTACTGAAGATCTTCTTTGATCTCCCTGGAGCTGATGATTGGATGCCTCTTTGCCGTTCTTGTGATTCTATGATATATGCGTGTTTCAAGTTTTGTTTGCCATTTTTAAGCAATAGAAATCTTTTTAGCTGGACAGCCAATTATTTCTGCACTTCTTTGATTTCCCCTCTCCAATCAACTTCTTGATCAAAGTTCTTTCACCTTCTGGATAATGTTTGGAAAGAACCATTTTACTCACTGATTAAGGGATAAAATCAGCAGGTACAATATTTGCTCCCCTCCTTCTTTTAATTAAGGGCCACCTAAGTCCCACCCGTTTCTTCACAGACTGAACGGCCTCACTAATTGAACTCCGCACTGCTGTTGAACTCATTAAATGAGTCAATTACACCCAATTATTAGCAGCGTGCATGTCATGACTGTTGACTCTGTTGGTTGCCCATTACTTGCCTACACCTAGTCATGATTTTTTTTCTCCTGTTGTATAATCTTTAATGCCAAAACCAGTAATTAAAAACATTAGTGATGTTAGACTGCTATTATTTTGTACTTAATTGTATCATAGTCATTTGTATATCAATTCAAGTTCTGATTTCTCAGTAAAAGAGGAATGGACAGGCCATGAAAAGGTATTGCTGGACTTGGCCGGACTTGTCTTTGAAAGAACTATAGTACTAAAAGTGCTTGTTGTGTTATATAGTTTTGAATTGGATCCATTTTGGAATCACTCTACTTTGGATATGCATGAAATAGCTAAAACAGATTTGATTAGTAAAACTAGTACATACTGTAGATATATATGGCAATGGGAAATCTTTTGAATTGTTAAAGTGTTAATAAATAGCTGTTTGCAAAGTCCTGGAATGCTGTAGCTGTTGTGAAATGATGTGATGATATTCTTTTTGTTTAGGCCTTGTGTCTTCACTTTCGGATCACCTATTAACAACAGGGCTCTTTTTCCATGTCAAGAGCCACCAGTAGCGATGTCAACTTGGGACGCAACTGTCCGGACTTCCAGCAACTCTATTGTATTAATGAGTGGAGAAAATTTTGCTGCTCCAAATTACTGCGCTCAAGGTGAGGGACTCAATCCAAATTTTTCCATGATCAAAGTGTTGGTAAACATTTTTATATTAAAGCTCACAAATTAGGTTGCTCTTTTTCATATTTTCTTCACCAACAAAAAAAATTAAAATCATCTATATGCATCAAAAAAATGACTAGCCCAGTCCCTGAAACGCAGCTCACTGATAACTCTTCATTTCAGGGGTGCAGAGGCTGTGGCATTGACCATAGCTTCTCCCCCCCGATAATGCTTTGAGTATCGCAGCATGCACTGGGACACTCAAACAAAGTGTTATCAAAATAGAAGTAGGAAAAAAGAAGAAAAGCAGTTAGTATGGTTAGGGAAGGATAGGGAATATTTAATTCAACTAGATTAGAAAAAAGTTTAGATTATGACTTTAGATAGGGACTAAGAATAAAAATTAATTTGTATTTTTGACCACCCCTTTAAGACCTATAGTAAGTTTATAGTATCCTATCACAAAACACAAGCATATGTGAAATTTAAATTAGAAGGGCCTCCTTTTACAATTAATAAATGAAATGTTTGTTTTTTACAGAAATCTTTACTGATTAATTTTCATAATATTTTTTTAAATTTAGCAGAGCTCAGGTTTTTGTCTGATTCAACTGACCTGCACAGACCAACAATTAAAACATAAAACGTGCTCATATGGATGGAGATAGATAATAAGACAGAATGCATTAAAGGGAACCTGTCACAAGCTTAGGGTACCGTTACACTTAGCGATGCACGAGCGATCCCGACAACGATATGGATCGCTGGTGCATCGCTAAGTGGTCGCTAGTGAGCTGCCACACAGGCAGATCTCACCAGCGACATCGCTGGGGTCGGGGGTCGCTACTTACCTGTCAGACTCGGCGATCCTGACGTCCTCCTGCCCGCGTCCACGCGTCGCTCGTCGGCGACACAGGAAGCCCAGCAGGAAGCGCCCGACGAGAAATGATCCAGGACCTTCTCGCTCGATCAGCGATAATCAGCGGGGGAGCCGGTCGGAGGTAAGTATCACATGTAGCGATATCGCTAGCAATATCGCTGCTACATCACAAAATCGGTGACTTTACAGCGATATTGCTAGCGATATCGCAGTGTGTAACGGGGGCTTAAGACTGATATGAGATACGGCCACCACCATTCCGGGCTGATATCTAGCATTCTATAATGCTATAGCTAAGCCCCCGATCCGACCTGCAAGAGAAGAAAAATAACTTTTATTATACTCACCTGAGGTCCGGTCCGGGGGGTGTCATTCTTCTTGGTCCGGCGTCTCCAATCTTCTTGCGATGCTTTCTTGCTTGGTTAATGTGGATGATGCATCCCTGCTTCATCCACACCGTTTCCCCAGCATTGCCCTCCTGCGCAGGCGTACTTATCTGTCCTGTTGAGGGCAGAGCAAAGTCCTGCAGTGCGCTGGCGTTGAGCCTCTCTGACCTTTCTCGGCGCCTGCGCACTGCAGTACATTGCAGGGCAAATAAGTATGCCTGCGCAGGAGCGCGATGCCGAGCAGACTGTGTGGATGATGCAGGGACACGTCATCCACACAAACCAAGAAGGAGGACGACATCGCAAGAAGATGGGAGGCGCTGGACCAAGAAAAGCGACACCCCTCGAACCGGACCACCCACAGGTAATAAGTTATTTTTCAGTTCCTCCAGGACGGGTTGGGGCCGATATACGGCATTATAGAATGCTGTATATAAGCCTTGAAAGGCGGTGGCCGCATCTTATATACGCCTAACCTGGTGACAGGTTCCCTTTAAGCTTTCATTTTCTTTTTGGAGGTGGCTGGAGGTGGCCAGATGCTGGGGACTAAGATTTAGAACATAAATAAGAGTTTTTACGGTTTTGTATCAGAAAAATAAATGCCCAATTGATATGATGAAAGATTGAGAACTTACTCAGTACAGAATTTTGGAACCAAAATGTCGTAATGATGAAAAGAGGAGATTTATGCCACATATTCTTATTACAATAGCTCCTGACTAAGCTACAGATGTGGCCGGCTGTGCTTTATTAGTGGACTACTTTTTACTATGAGTTAAGCAAACATTGATGATTGCGATCAACTTGAAAAATCCTAAATATCTGGAGTGAATAAATATTGATCTTTTCCTTTCAAAGTGAAGAAATGAAAATATGATTTAATACTCTGACAGTATGTCAAAGTGACAATGATATTCCAAGTTGTTGGCAGGACTGGTTCTAAACTTTTTTCATTTGTGCCTTATGGCAGAGATGTTACTTTGAAGGGCACTGATTTTCTATTCATTATTTCTGAATGAGTCATGTTAGACTTGAGTAATTATAAGGTAATTTTAGATTTTCCACAGCCCTTTTCCACCTCCAAGTGAGCATAAAAATGGAATGTATTTACTTAAAACAGATTAGCTCATTCAAACTTCAGTTCACATGGTCCCACCCATCCTGTGTACCTCTTTATTCCTTCTCCACAGACACTCGGTATGCGCCTTTCTGTGCTTAAACAAGTCGAGAGAATGGTGTATTTTGTGGTGTGCATGCTGGAGATCAGGTTCACAATTTGAACAAAGGCGACATCGGTGGTTTCCGAGCAAATTTTCATATTTGGGAAATACAAAGTCTAATACCTAACAAATCTGCAATCAATGTTTCATGCAAAATCCAGTTAAGCTAAAGCTTGGGTCCCATACTTTTCTAATACCGGGGTGTCCTTTTCTAGAGATTCTAGAATGCAAAGAGTTTAATTATTATTTTATTAGTAGTAATAGTATTATTACTTGTAATATAATTTTTGTATTTATTAGAATTGCACCTCACAAAAATATCATGTGTCTTTTATGTGTGTACAAATCAGATAGCATTTCTAAAGCCTATGCAATAAAGACAAAGCAGCACAGAACAACGGACCGTTTGCTCTGTTTTCTGAGGCTCATGTCTGTGAACATAGAGCATCTATTGTATTTTTAGACCACAGGATGTATACAGAAATCTTTATTATATCGTTGAACTAAAACTTAGGGCTCATTTAGATGTTTTTTTCTCGAATGAGTTCTATCCGTGGTTTTGACAGATTCCACTTGTACCTACTACAGTCTACATATAGAGTTGTTCACATGTATTTTTGTGGGACCCAAAAAATCACAGAGATACAGTCATGACCGAAAGTTTTGGAACCAGTGACATTTTTACAGAAAATGAAGTACCATATTTCTCCCAGAAAATTATTGCAATTACACATGTTTTGTTAATTTGTGTGTATTTGAACAACACAGAAAACGGAGAAAAAAAGGCAAATTGGACACAATTTCACACAAAACCCCCAAAATGGGCCGGACAAAATTGTTGGCACCTTTCCAAAATTGTAGGAAACAACTTTGTTTCAAACATGTGATGCTCTATCGAAACTCACCTGTGTCAAGTAACACACAGTGCTTGCGCTGGGGGGATTCTTAAGTCTGTGGTCCCACAGAGAGACTGCAGGCTTATCGATTTGGACCAGACAACCCCTTTAAAGCACGTGATTCTACTGTTTACCGAAAATGGAATGAGGCTTACAGGGAAAAGAACAGTACTGACAGTCAAATATGGTTGAAGTTCAAAGATATTTTGGGGTTACTTTGCTGCCTCTGTCACTGGGTCACTTGGAATTACCCAGTGTCTAAAAGCTGGGTTTGCATCCTAGGCCCTGGGTTTTCAGCAGGACAATGACCCTAAACATACTTCAAACAGCACCCAAAAATGGAAAAAAAGTGCTGGAGAGTTATGAACTGGCCAGCAATGAGTCTGAATCTAAATGCCATTGAACACATGTGGAGATGTCTTAAAATTGCTGTTGGGAGAAGGCACCCTTCAGATATAAGGAAAATATAAGAAACCTGGAGTTGAGAGTGATTCATTGATTCATTCATTCAGTGATTCATTGCAGTTATTTATTCCAAAGTGTGTACAACCATATATTAATTTGAGGGTACCGACAATTTTCTCTTGCCCATTTTTGGGGTTTTGTGTGAAATGATGTTCAATTTGCCTCCTTTTTCCAATACACACACACACAGAAAATAAACATGTGTATAACAAAAGGTGTAATTGCAATAATTTTCGGAGAGAAATATTTCATTTTCTGGAACAATTTCAAGGGTGCCAACATTTTCTGCCATGACGGTATATGATGTACTGCATTTATTTAGAAAATTGATGACGTGTTCAATACTTATTTCACACGCTGTATGTATTTGTCACCATGAGCCAAAGGAATTGATTGATTGCATCCTGAAATGCATAGTTTTTACACATCGAGTAAAAAGACTTTCATAATACACCTCATAACTAGAGATGAGAAAACCTTTCAAGGTTCGGGTCGATTCGACGAACGTTTAGATGTTTGTCGAAACGGTTAGCCAAATGTACCCGAACCCCATTAGATTCAATGGGAGGATAAACCAAACATATATACACAAGAACTTAAGGGGTGACAAAAAGCTTCCCAAACAGCTAAATTTAGGGGGCAGACACCATGAAAAGTGGCAACAATTGACTCATAGTAGAAATTTGCAAATGGCACTTAGCTGTCAACCATGGGCCCTGCATGAGGTATCAGGGTCTGGTCCAACATTTACAGCTTGGAATTGAAGTTTCAGTGAGGACCTGTTTAGGGTAGTGGTGAAAGCTTTCTGGGAGACCTGATACCTCATGCAACACCTCCAATTTTTTACAACCATAATCAGATGGCACAAACATCAGTTTCATACAGAAATATTGGTAGAAAAATGTAAGGAAAGTAACACAGGTAAAACCAAGCACACCATTGTTTTTCTTCTGAAATTCTAATTATGTTTGATGTGTCACATGACCTTCTTTCCATTGGAAAAAAAGTTGGATCGAAAAAGGCCTACTTTAAAATGACTGCAATGGTCACCACTAGAGTTGAGTGACTTTTGGTTTTTTAGGGTCGAGTTTCGTTTCGTGAAACCCGACTTTTCCAAAAGTCGGGTCGAGCAAGATCGGCCTATTATAGGGAAAAGTCGGGGTCGTCCCGAAACACGAAACCCAATGTAAGTCAATGGGGAATAAAAGTCGGCAGTGAGAGGAGGACAGGAAACACACCTACAGTGCTCATTTGAATGCCAAAAGCATCAATTCTTCTTACTTAAGCTTGTCAACCTTAATTAACTTCATAATACAAGTTACGCACTGAAAAATGGGGGTTATTTGGCTAAAGTTGTGGGGGGGTAGGGCTGGCTCCAGGTTTTCATGTGCCCTGGGCGAAAGAGCGCCCCTTTAACACATACCACAACTCATCATGCTCCGATACGGCAGAGAAATAGCGGTATAGTACAATGAAAAATACTTCGCATTTTACATCTCATGACGAGGCCCATCTATTTCTCCATACAGAATCATTGGTCCCATATAATGTTTGAAACAGTATATGATGAGCTCCACATAATGCTACAGTATATGTTGGTCCCCATGGATGAAGCTCCACTGTCTTATGGGCCCAAATAATGCTCCAAACATGGGCCCCATTTCTAATGCTCTAGTGTATAATGGGCCCTGTAAATGCTGCTCCAGTGTCTGATGTCCACCTTTGGAATGTTCCAGTGTATGGTGGGCCCCATCTATCATTCTCCAGAGTATAGTGCTCCCCAAAAATTGCTGTCCCAACATTGAAAACAATCAAATAAGTCTCCTCGCTAGGGAATCCCTGTACTAGTCTGGACTCCTCGTCGTCCCCATCTTCCATCTCACTGCACAGTATTTCAACCTTGCAAGTGCTGTGATCCTGAGCAAGCAGGGGGGGCCCACTAGTTGGCGACGGCACTGGCACAGGGCCCCTGATAGTACGGTGGTGTGTCTGATGGCGGGTGGGCCGAACCTGCACTTTCATCTGCAGCTTCCTCTTTGTCACCGTGTAAGATGGAACTGTATATGGGAAGGGTAACCTGAGTTTCATCAGGGTCAGATTCAGGCCGTGTAGCATGTGAGGGGAATGTAGTGGTCTGGGTCAATGTACCAGCAGATTCATCGAGCAGTGGCTGGGCATCAGTGCACTTGTGTCGCCCCCAGGAGTATGGTCGCCACAGTGGCAGTACCTTCCTCCTAGGGAGTGTGATGTCATGCTTGGGAGCAACGAAGGATCTCTCTAGCAGGTTAACTGATTGGGCGGCGTTATTCCCACGAGTCATGACCCTCCAAACAGCGTTCATGAAGGCAAAGTGTTTGTTTTATGTGGGCAGTATGGTTGCAAAGCTGAACCTTAAAGGAATGTCCAGAAGGGCACCACCAGGAGTGGAGCCTACGGTAAAATTCGACTCCACCTGGGAAACCTCAACCATGCCAGCTACAGAAAAGATGCACACATTGCAAGCTTAATTCCGTTAACGAACGAGACTCCGTCATGCCCCGCGGTCCGAGTCCGGCTTACTAGAGGGACATGTGAGGCTCTGGCACATGAGATTGGCCAATAACTGGTGTGTCATGCCCTTACATGTTCATGGCTGCATGTGTGCTACACTGAAAAGGCCAGCGTTTGTCGCTTACAGGTGCAGATAACCCGCTGAACAACGTTAGTGATGGGGATCACTGATTACAATTATTACTCGCGAACGATGATTTCCCAGTAAGTGCTGGTCAACCGCAGTTCCGGAATTAGGCCTAACCGTCATTCCTGAAAAAAATGAAAAACTTACGTGTGCAAACCACAGGTGCTGTAGCTTGCTTAACAGCTCGCCAGCCGTTCTCACGCCCAGTATGGGTTACATGTGATTGCACAAAGGTGAGAAAGGGTACCGTATCCCCGGATAACATGTATGGATAGCGTACACATTCAAAATATATGTCTATACATCAGGAGGCAGGCTCAGACGGTGTTAGGCCCAGTATGGATTACACGTGATTGCACAAAGTTGAGAAAGGGTACCGTATCCCCAGATAACATGTATGGATAGCGTACACATTCAAAAGATATGTCTATACATCAGGAGGCAGGCTCAGACGGTGTTAGGCCGAGTATGGCTTGCACGTGATTGCACAAAGGTGAGAAAGGGTACCGTATCCCTGGATAACATGTATGGATAGCGTACACATTCAAAATATGTCTATACATCAGGAGGCAGGCTCAGACGGTGTTAGGCCCAGTATGGATTGCACATGATTGCACAAAGGTGAGAAAGGGTACCGTATCCCAGGATAACATGTATGGATAGCGTACACATTCAAAATATATGTCTATACATCAGGAGGCAGACTCAGACGGTGTTAGGCCCAGTATGGATTGCACGTGATTGCACAAAGGTGAGAAAGGGTACCGTATCCCCGGATAACATGTATGGATAGCGTACACATTCAAAATATATGTCTATACATCAGGAGGCAGGCTCAGACGGTGTCAGGCACAGTATGGATTTGGCGGCCCAGACTACACAGCAGAGGAGCAGGGAGAGGTAAAGATTGCAAATGCTGGGGCCCTGCCCAAGCAAGGGGGGCCCACTCGTGGGTGTCGGTACTGGCACTGGGCCCCTCATAGTACGGCGGTGTGTCTGACGGCGGGTGTGCACCACCACCGTCAGAGACACTTGATTGCACTATGAGGGACCCTGTGCCAGTGCCCGCGCCCAAGAGTCGGCCTACCCACCTGTCCAGGGCAACGGCACTCGCACGGTGTTGTGCGCTAGGTGGTGACCCCGGCCATGGGGGGGGAGGCAGCACAGTTAGGGAGTTTTAGAAAGTGGCATATGTTGATGTTGGACATTCAGCTGATGCAAAAGGCGAAATAGGTCAAGTCCCAGGAAGAGGTGGACCAAAGCAAGCCATTTTTCTGTCACCCTACGTGTCATCAGGGGAAGGTGGGACAAAATCCTTGGAAACCCATGCATGGTTCATTTTAATGAAGGTTAGATCATCCACATTTTGGGTTGACAGACGGGTCCTTTTTTCTGTCAGGATTGATCCAGCTGCACTGAAGACTCTTTCCGATAGCACACTTGCAGCTGGGCAAGCGAGCTCCTGTAAGGCATATTGTGCCAATTCAGGCCAGGTGTCCAGTTTAGCGGCCCAATAGTCAAAGGGGAATGACCTGTGTGGGAGAACATCGATATGGGAGGAAAAGTAGTTTGTAACCATAGTTGACAACTGCTGTCTCCTGTCACTTTCCATCGATGCAGTATTACCAGTTGTGTGAGCGGTACTTGAAAAATCAGTCCACAACATTGTCATGAAACCCCTGTCTCCAACGCCACTTCTGCTGTGTGCACCATGAACACCTCTGCCAAGCTGCCCCCGGCCCGTACGGCTCGTGTGAGAACCATCACCGCTGCTGTGTGCTGGTAATGCCTCAAGCAACCGATTTACCAGAGTTGCTTGTTTATTAGCCAATGTTAGGTCAAGGTTCTCCTGTGGCATGATGTTTTGTAATTTGCCTTTATAGCGTGGATCCAGGATGCTGGCCAACCAGTAGTCGTCATCGTTCATCATTTTGGCAATGCGGGGGTCCCTTTTTAGGATCTGCAAGGCATAATCTGACATGTGGGCCATTGTTCCCGGTGTCAATTATGCACTGCGAGTGCTGGGTGGAGGAGCACTTTCTGGCAAATCCACATCCCTCCAGTCACGCACAAACCATGTACCAGACCTTGCCATGCCAACATTTTCACTTGCCCCACGAGATGCATCCTCCTCCCCTAAGTAATCATCCCCATCATCATCCTCCTCCTCCTCTTCTTCCTCCACCTCGTCCAGGAGAGGTCCCTGAGCAGACAATGGCTGAATGTCATCAAGGATTCCCTCCTCCTCTTCCTCCTCATCAACATTGGCTGCAGACGCCTGCTCCTTAAGGTGCGTCAAAGTTTGCATGAGCAGACGCATAAGTGGTATGCTCATGCTTAGGATGGCGTCGTCTGCGCTTACCAGCCGTGTGCATTCCTCAAAACACTGAAGGACTTTACAGAGGTCTTTCAGCTTCGACCACTGCACACCTGTCAACTCCATGTCTGCTCTCAAAGTGCCTGGCCGTGTATCCTCCCACAAATGCATTATGGCCTGCCTCTGCTCGCACAGCCGCTCCACCATGTGCAGGGTGGAGTTCCACCTTGTTGCAATGTCGATAATGAGGCGGTGGTTGGGAAGGTGGAGCAATCGCTGCAGCTTCTGCATACGAACGGAGTGTACAGGCGACCGGCGGATGTGCGCGCACAGTCTTCGCACCTTCTGGAGCAGGGCTGTTAACTCCGGATAATTTTTGAGGAAGCACTGCACCACCAGGTTCAAGGTGTGAGCCAAGCAAGGTATGTGGCTGAGTTTTGAAAGGGCTATGGCTGCCACAAAATTACGGCCGTTATCACTAACTACCTTGCCTGCCTCAAGATGTACACTGCCCAGCCATGACTCAGTTTGTCGCTTCAAGTACTCGGCCAGCACCTCGGCGGTGTGTCTGTCGCCCAAACACATCATCTGCAACACAGCCTGCTGACGCTTTCCACTAGCTGCTCGATAGGGGGACACCTCGTGTGCAACAGTGGCAGCTGCAGATGGAGTGCTCGTACTACTGCGTTCTGTGGACGAGCTTTCGCTTCTGGAGGAGGAGGAGGAGGGTCGAACGCCTACAGACAACTGTTTCCTACACCATGGGCTAAGCAGCACTGTCCCACCACCGCTGTCCCCTGTGGACCCTGCATCCACCACATTAACCCAGTGCGCAGTGATGGACACGTAACGGCCCTGGCCATGCCAACTGGACCATGCATCAGTTGTGAGGTGCACCTTTCCACTCACTGACTGCTTGAGTGCATGGACAATGCGGTCTTTTACATGATGGTGGAGGGCTGGGATGGCTTTGCGAGAGAAGTGGCGACTGGGTAGGTCATAGCGTGGTACTGCATAGGCCATGAGTTCGCGGAAAGCTGCGCTTTCCACCAACCGATAGGGCATCAACTCAAACGAGATTAGTTTGGCAATGTGGGCGTTCAAACCCAGTTTACGCGGATGAGAGACTGAGTACTTTCTTGACCTACTCATAGTGTCTGGGAGGGTGAGCTGGACTTGAGAGCTGCATATGGTGGAAGTAGCGGTGGACAGGGCGGACTGAGAGAGGGTTGATGATGGTGATGGAGTTGGTGTTCTTTCTGATGGCCTAGATTCAGTATTTCGTTGATATAACAGTGGGATTCCCTGACTGCTGTGGCCTTGCAACGACACCTCAACATTTGCTGCTGTGCTAACCGGTGGGCTTACAGTGGGGGAAACAATGTAGTGTTGTTGACTACCTTCTTTGTGATCAGTTGCACATGTGGCACTTGAGGTTTGGTATTGTGTCCACGCTTGCAAGTGCATGCTGGTTAAATGTCTAAGCATGCAACTGGTATTCAAATTTTTCAGATTTTTCCCTCGGCTAAAGGTCTTTGCGCACTTCTTACAGATAACCTTGGCCTGATCATGAGGATTTTGTTCAAAAAAGTGCCACACTGCACTCTTCCTACTTTGGCAGACATTTTGCGGCCTAGCACGCTGTGATCTTTTGACCGTCTGGACAAGCTGTCCAGCAACTCTTTTGATTTTTGGAACCTGTCTTTGGAGTGCTCCGGGCCTGACAGATAACAGCTGTTGCGATGTCGATGTCTGCTGTGGATGCTCCTCCTCATCTGAGCTATTGGAAGCAGCACTCTCTTCCCCCAATGGATGCCAATCTGGGTCAACAACTGGGTCATCCATCACCTCCTCTTCTATGTCATGTGCACCTTCCTCTGTGTCACCGTGTATGGTGGTATAGTGTGCGGGAAGGGGCACCTGAGTCTCATCAGGGTCAGAATCTGGCTCTGTACACTGCGAGGACAATGTAGTGCTCTGAGTGAATGTACCAGCAGAATCATCTATCAGCGGCTGTGCATCAGTGCACTCCATGTCAGATTCATCTTGGCCTGGGTAATTCACCATTTCACTTGATAATCCAGGCATGGTATGTGAAAACAGCTCCATGGAGTAATCAGTAGTATGGCCTGCGTCATCCTTCAATCTTGGTTGGGGTGAAGGACACAAGGAAAGGTGTGGTTCATGAACATGAGCCTCCAATGACGACTCAGTGCTTTTATTTTTTACAACTTCAGAAGAGGAGGCGATAGAGCTGGAGGCTGAGTCAGCAATGTAAGACAAAACTTTTTCCTGAAGCTCTGGCTTTAAAAGCGGTTTGCCAACTCCTAGAAAACTAAGCCTTCGAGGCCTTGTGGAGCCAGACGATGACGCAGGCTCAACACCTCCTGCATTCGGTCCTATTTTGCTTTTGCCACTACCATCAGATCCACCACCAACACCATCATTACCAGCTGCCAACCCCCGCCCAATTCCACCAGCCTTCCTCATTTTTGGTAGAAATGTAGACAAAATCCAACAAACTATATAGTAATGTAAAACAAGGTACAAGGTGTCTATAGGACAGGGGAGATTTTGAATTTCTGCAGACACTTGTGGACACTTTTGGATTGTGTGAGGCCCACTGAATATCACAGCGCTATGTCACTGGCTCGATGTCGCAGGTGTGAAAAATGTCACTAGAGGATAAGGGAGATTTTGAATTTCTGCAGACACTAGTGGACACTGGACACTTTTGGATTGTGTGAGGCCCACTGAATATCAGAGCGCTATGTCACAGGCTCGATGGCACAGATGTGAAAAAAGTGACTACAGGATAAGGGAGATTTTGAATTTCTGCATACACTAGTGGACACTGGACACTTTTGGATTGTGTGAGGCCCACTGAATATCAGAGCGCTATGTCACAGGCTCGATGGCACAGGTGTGAAAAAAGTGACTACAGGATAAGGGAGATTTTGAATTTCTGCAGACACTAGTGGACACTGGACACTTTTGGATTGTGTGAGGCCCACTGAATATCAGAGCGCTATGTCACAGGCTCGATGGCACAGGTGTGAAAAAAGTGACTACAGGATAAGGGAGATTTTGAATTTCTGCACACACTAGTGGACACTGGACACTTTTGGATTGTGTGAGGCCCACTGAATATCAGAGCGCTATGTCACAGGCTCGATGGCACAGATGTGAAAAAAGTGACTACAGGATAAGGGAGATTTTGAATTTCTGCACACACTAGTGGACACTGGACACTTTTGGATTGTGTGAGGCCCACTGAATATCAGAGCGCTATGTCACAGGCTCGATGGCACAGATGTGAAAAAAGTGACAACAGGATAAGGGAGATTTTGAATTTCTGCAGACACTAGTGGACACTGGACACTTTTGGATTGTGTGAGGCCCACTGAATATCAGAGCGCTATGTCACAGGCTTGATGGCACAGGTGTGAAAAAAGTGACTACAGGATAAGGAAGATTTTGAATTTCTGCACACACTAGTGGACACTGGACACTTTTGGATTGTGTGAGGCCCACTGAATATCAGAGCGCTATGTCACAGGCTCGATGGCACAGGTGTGAAAAAAGTGACTACAGGATAAGGGAGTTTTTGAATTTCTGCACACACTAGTGGACACTGGACACTTTTGGATTGTGTGAGGCCCACTGAATATCAGAGCGCTATGTCACAGGCTCAATGGCACAGATGTGAAAAAAGTGACTACAGGATAAGGGAGATTTTGAATTTCTGCAGACACTAGTGGACACTGGACACTTTTGGATTGTGTGAGGCCCACTGAATATCAGAGCGCTATGTCACAGGCTCGATGGCACAGGTGTGAGAAAAGTGACTACAGGATAAGGGAGATTTTGAATTTCTGCAGACACTAGTGGACACTGGACACTTTTGGATTGTGTGAGGCCCACTGAATATCAGAGCGCTATATCACAGGCTCGATGGCACAGGTGTGAAAAAAGTGTCTACAGGATAAGGGAGATTTTGAATTTCTGCACACACTAGTGGACACTGGACACTTTTGGATTGTGTGAGGCCCACTGACTCTGTATGGTGTGAAAAAATGCACGCTCAGTACCTCAGCAGGACAAAAAAAAAAATTGGGATTGCTTTTAAAAAAGCAGTTTGCAAAGCAGTGGGTAAACAGCAATGCAGCTGTCAGGAAGCCTTAGAAGGCAGCCTAACAACCAACACCACTGATACAGCCTCCCCTTGCACTGCACACACAGTGACTGGTGTGTTGTACAGGCAAAATCGCTAGCAGCAGAAGCAGTTTTTTTTTCTTCTTCCCTGCCTAACGCTCTCCCTACAGAATCAGCAAACTCTCCCTACGCTAAGATCGGCAGAAGTAAGATGGCGGTCGGCGTGCACGCCCTTTTATACCCTGTGACGCCCACCAAAGCAAGCCAATCACTTGCATGCCCTTCTGAAAGATGGTGGTGACCCCTGCCTATGTCATCACGTTGCCCACAGTGTCCGTGGATCCTGATTGGCTGAAAAAGAGCGCAAAACAAACTTTTGAAACGCGACTTTGGCGCGTAAGTCGCCGACCTCGTGGCCGACCTCATCCTAGGGTCGGGTTTCGTTTCATGAAACCCGACTTTGCCAAAAGTCGGCGACTTTTGAAATTTTTCGACCCGTTTCGCTCAACTCTAGTCACCACCCATATTGAAAAGTTTCCCCCCTCCCATATACTAATGTGCCACAAACAGGAAGTTGATATCACCAACCATTTCCATTTTATTTAGGTGTATCAATATAAATGGCCCACCCTGTAGAAACCGTATAATAGGCCTCTGACACACCTTCTGCTACAAGTAACCCACCAGATGGAGACCCAACTTGGAGTCTCCACATTTTAAAAAATTATCGTCACACACCACTAAAGTGGCATCAATTTCCACAGAGCAGAAATATTATAATAGGTCTCTGACACACCTTTCATCTCAGGAAACCCACGAGATGGAGACCCAACTTGGAGTCTCCACATTTCCAGAAATTGTTTGTAACATCAAAAGCAAGTGCAGAAGACACCATAAAGGTGGCACAGGCTATAATAATTCAAGATCAATACATGAGAATAAAAACTACACCATCGCTTAGTCTGCCAAGTCTGAGACTGGGGTGCAAAAGTCATTGAAGATCCATGGCTTGTTCATTTTGACGAAAGTTAGGCGGTCTACAGTTTCAAGGGACAACCGTATGCGCTTATCCCACAGGACACCACCAGCTCACTGAAGACACAATCTGAGAGAACGCTGGCTGCCGGACATGACAAACCTCCAAGGCGTGACAGGCGAGCTCAGGCGACGCTTCCATTTTTGAAGACCAAAATGCTAAAGTGTCCAAACCCCCTGATGGCATTGATATTGAGCTCCAGATACTCTGCACCATCCTCTACAGTCGTTCACAATGTGTCAGACTTGTACTCTGTTCTGCTGGTGCAAGGGCTGATTGAAAAAATGTGCGAAACGACTCACAGAAATTACTCATGCCACTTACACTTTTGCTGCTAATGTTTTTGTGATCACGCTGTCACGATTTCCACTCTCTTTCTGTCTTTTTGTTACTTTGTGTCGGAGCTGTCAGTCTGTGCTGAAATCACCTGTGTTCATTTTCCTTATTCAGGCTTCTACTTAAGCATGCTAGTTTCTTCCCCCAGTGTCAATCTTACACTTGCTGTTGCCTGTGAAACATTGATCCCTCTGCTCTCTGTGCCTGACCCTGCTTGACTTGATTCTCTTCCCGGACTCAGACCCTTTGCTTGTGACCTGACTTTGCTTGTGCCTGCTCCCTGTAACTGTTTTGTCTGGCTTTTCTGACCTCGGCTTGTGTACTGGACTTCGTGTCTGACTTCCATTTGTTGAACTGCGCTATTTCCTAGACCTGACCTTGGATTGTTTGACCTCCCTTTACTTGTAGTAAGTGGTATATATATTTACTGCAGTGATTCGCATCACACACGCCTTGACGTTCCCGAGGTTGGACGTCAAGAAATGGGATGCACACTGTGTGCCTCATTGCTGTCTTGGTGAAAACCAACTTTTCGGGGGGGGGGAGCATCTGGCTAAATTTACTCCTGTACCGTGGATCTAACAGAGTGGCAACCCAGTAGTCAGCACAATTTCTAACCCTAAGTAAATGGACATCATGTTGAAGAAAGCACAGCAAGAAGGCGCTCATATGTCGGGAGCTTCCATGAGGTCCAAGTCCATGGTGTGTTGGTAGCGGGGTAACACTCAAATGTGCTTCCTCCGTCCCTTACCGCCAACCACGGACAACAGAGAGGGGATCATTGTCTTCTTCATCTTCTCACTGTTGCGCATCCATCACTGTTATGATTAGGTAGCCGAAAAGGATAACAGGGGAATAAGCGAGGCAACCAGATAACCAGAGAGGTTGGTAACTAGCGGATTGCAACCACGACTGGGGCACCGGCAGGCGGTACCAGCTGGAGGCACAGGCAGGCGGGCATGATTTAGAGGTGGCACGGCTGAGGCACAGACAGGCGGAAACCACAATAGCACTGGACGGCGAGCACAGCTGAGGCACACAGGCGGGCATGACTATGGGCGGCACGGCTGAGGCACAACAGGCGGGCACGGAGCGACCAGGCGCGTGCAAGAGGGCACGCAGCCACAAGACAGGGCTAGGCAAAGGTACAGGACAGAGACGCGTGCGAGACAGCACGGCAAAGCCTAGTACGAGAGGTGCAAGGGCGCACGAAAAACGGAGGCAAGACACAGAGTTTAAGACAAGGTCCTGCGCGTGCAGAGGGCATGCCAGGGTCAGGGTTCAGAACAGAGAGCAGAACTAGCAGCGGAGCGTAGGCCGAAGCCCAGAGCCAGGTCAAGGCAGAGCCTTGAGACTAGTCCGGGAGTGTACAAGAGAGCACCATAGGACAGAGTCTAGCAGCGGAGCGTAGGCCAGAGCCGGGGTCAAGGCAGAGCCTTGAGACTAGGCATGGACCACAGGACAAACAACAAGGCAAGGAAGAGCTTAGGCAAGACATAGCGAAACAGGCAAAGGCAGAGAACAGAGGAAGTACTACAAGGCAAGCAAGGCAAGGACAAACATGGCACGAGAGACAACACAAGACATGGCACGTGACAAGAGACAGCATACAAGCACAGGGCGTGTGCAGAGACGCACGACAGGGCAGAGTGCAGGGGCACAGAATACAGGGAGCGACCGAGCAGACCAAGCAGCCATGCAGGGAAGCAACACGATACTCAGGCCCTGACCATAGGAAGGGGCGGTCTGATATAGCACCTGGACTTCCGGTTCAGATCCTCCTGGGTCACAGAGAGTGTTGCTAGATCAGACTGGCTGGACCATAGAGAAGGTCACATGCTCAGGGGTTCCAGGAATACAGAGGATTGCAGAATCAGACAGTGCTGGAACATAGGAAAGGTCACATGATCAGGGGTTCCAGGAATGCAGAGGATTGTTGAATCAGAGCAGAGACGGATGGTTACCTAGCAACAGCGTGCAGCCATGAGGTAAGGCGTGTGTGCACACTGCTCCAGGCGTCTTGCGGCATAACAGTCATGAGGTACGCCTGTACACACAGGCGAGACCCGCGTGGCGCCCTCAGGGACCTGGAGACAATGAGGCATGAAAGGCATGACAATGGGGATCATGCAGCGCAAGCAGCATGGCCGGCACAAACACAGGCAGAAAATAAGTAAGCAAATGATGGGGCCCAAACTGTCTAGATAGAATAGGACAGGAAAGGATACTGTCTGCAATCACGCAAAAAACCCTAAGCAAAATTCCAACACATCTGATATGCAAAAATACTGAGGCCACACGACCTCTCCCCCACTAAATCAGCAGTCTAGTGTAACTGGGTGCAAACAAAAGATACTGATATAACAGGGGGTTAGAAATACTGCAAAGACTGACATAAGCCGTGGCAAATGAAAGAGTCCAGCACAGGTCCCAGCAGGGAACCAGGCTGGACTCACAATAGCAAGGCAGAAATCAGAGACAAGCAAAAAATGAATCAAATGCAGAAAGATTCAAGCAGACAAATGACTTATCTGAAAGATGCAGGATGAAGCAGAAGGCAAGCAGACTTCCAAAAAGTTCAGGAGGAAAACCAAATCACCGGCAAGAGCTGAGGGAAAGCTGCTCACTTAAATCTCCCCAGTCTGTAACACCTGACCTCCAATCATCCTGCTTAGGTGATTGACTTCTGTCAGCTAGACCAGCTCTATTACCAGCAGCAACCACCAGAGGGAGCCCAAACTCAGAAGCCAGGTCAAAAGTGTTCACATCACATCACCTTGTCCTCCTCCATTTGTTCCTTGGCTTCTGCACCTTCAATAACAGTTTGTCTTGTACCATGATTCCCCGTCGATCGCTGTAAGCCACCCTCCCTTGGCACCCGACTGTGCGATGATAGTCTGGAAATTTGAGATATTGTTGTCCCTTCCACATCCTCCTCAGCTTCCATCTCTTCCTCTGGAACCACCACCTCCTCACGCAGGCTATTCAAAGTGTGCTCCAAAATGTAGATGACCGGAATAGTGATGCTGATGATGGCATAGTCAGTGCTAACCATCTTAGTAGCCATTTCCAAACTGTACAGAAGAGTGCAGAGGTCCTTCATCTGTGCCTACTCCGCAAGCGTGATTTGCACCTCGTCCATTCTGCATTGGCCCAGGCTATGCAAAATGATATACTGCACCAGGGCTCGTCGCTGCTGTCAGTCGCTGCAACATGCACAGAGTGGAATTTCACCGTGTCCGAACATCGCAAATCAAACGGGTAACCGGTAGGCCGAAATACCTCTGTAGCAATGCAAGTTGATGACCTGCGGGGTGTGATTGGCAGAAGTGAGCACACACCAACCGTACTTTCTGCAGCAGCACATCCAGGATGTGAACCATGCAAGGCATGTGTGTGAGGTGGCCTCGGCGTTGACCCGTCACCAGCCTGAACAACACTGTTATACACTGGGTACAAAAAGTATTCAGACCCCTTTAAATTTTTCACTCTTTGTTTCATTGCAGCCATTTGGTAAATTAAAGAGTTCATTTTTTTTCTCATTAATGTACACTCTGCACCCCATCTTGACTGCAAAAAAACAGAAATTTTTTGCAAATTTATTGAAAACAAAAACCTGAAATATCACATGGTCTCTGCAAAATAACAGCTGAAAGGTGCAGGAGATTGCAATAAGGAAAATTAATGCATATGATGCTGCTGAAAAGGGGAGGTGTAATTTAATAATAAATATTTCAGGGCATATAAGGATAGAGTGAGACCTCAGGAAGAATATATATAAAGTGCTAGTGCAGTTCATAAATCATCCTGAAAGACTACTGTACATTCAAAATGCCATATAAATTAATGAATCCTCCATAAATACCTTGACAGTGAGCAGAGGGTCTCTTGGATGCACCCTCTCTGACGTGCGTTTCGGCCTTCGTCAGGGGGTCAGTCCATAGTCTAGTGTAAACGCTGGTATCAGCATGTACTCTGAATACATTCTTTAGTTAACAAGTAATTATGCTCAATTTTAACCCCTTTCTGACGTAAGACGTACTATACTGCTATACTGTCCATGTGCCCTGGGCCCCTATGACCATAGATGGTATAGTATGTCTCAGCGATCGGCCGCGCACACAGGTGGTGTGCGGCCGATTGCGGTCGGGTGTCAGCTGATTCTCACTCCCGACACTTTGACCCCCGGAATACTGCGATCGAACACTATTGCAGAATTCCAGGAGCAGGCAGAGGGTTGACAGCCCCTCTACCTTTGGATCGGAGACCCCGCAGGGTGACGCTGGGTCCCGATCACTGCCATGGTAACCCAATGTCGTCATGACGACATCCGGGTTACCAGAGGTGAGAAACTTCTTGTCATGCGCAGTGCATGTCAGGAAGTCTCTCAGGTCAGTGTACACTAGGGTGACCGCAAAAAATCGATGTTGGAATTTTGTCCGTCTGGACCCCACAAAACGATTCCCCTTTCCAGATATTGAGAGAGCCAAAATTTGAGCTCGATCAAACGACGTTAACCCATGCCGCTCGTCGCTCAAAGTTTGAAAAAATCCAAATTGAGGTATTTTAAGATTTAGGTATTTTGCATAGTCTGTTAGACTATAAAGAATGTGACAACAACATTGCAGAAATAGCCCTGACCAAATTTTCGAACCATTTGTGGTATTTGAATGCAGAGTTGGTGGGATTATCGTTTTTTGATCCCACCATTACAGACAATGAAAAGTTGTTAATGGCTAATAAATTGCTCAGTAGCACAGATGAACCATCAGAGCACGCTAGGGTTGTAAATCCAAAAGTTAGGAAAGAAAAATTAAAAGAGGTAGGAAGTAACCGACTTTAACGACCTTCTGACAAAAGATGAAGAACAAAAGCAATATGTCCTGCAAGTTGTAAGCAAATGCCGAGCATTATATTCTGATGTTTCAAAAACTACTTTAACAAAAGCTCTAGAATAGATTAGATAACTATGTAAAATTATCAACTCATGTAGGTTAGCGTGCTCTGATGGTTCATCTGTGCTACTGAGCAATTTATTAGCCATTAACAACTTTTCATTGTCTGTAATGGTGGGATCAAAAAACGATAATCCCACCAACTCTGCATTCAAATACCACAAATGGTTCGAAAATTTGGTCAGGGCTATTTCTGCAATGTTGTTGTCACATTCTTTATAGTCTAACAGACTATGCAAAATACCTAAATCTTAAAATACCTCAATTTGGATTTTTTCAAACTTTGAGCGACGAGCGGCACGGGTTAACGTCGTTTGATCGAGCTCAAATTTTGGCTCTCTCAATATCTGGAAAGGGGAATCGTTTTGTGGGGTCCAGACGGACAAGATTCTGACATTTTTTCCCCCCCATATGAGATCCGGTCACCCTAGTATACACTGAGTGGAGCGCTGACAGCTTCTGTAGCATGCAGATGCTGCTTCATCTGCATGCTATAGAAGCGTTCAGCCTGCAAAAAGAGTGTTCCATAGTGGGACAAAGTGTAAAACTTCGAATGAAATAAAAAAACATTTTTTAAAATAATTGTAAAAATATTTATAAAAAATAGAATAAATATTGATTTTTTTTTTATTTATTTTATCACTAAATAAATATTTGAATGAAAAAAATCTAAACAATATAAGTACACAATTTTGGTATCGCTTTGTCCGTAATGACCCGACCTATAAAACTGTCCCACTATTTAACCCCTTTAGTGAACACCTTAAAAAAACAAGGCAAAAAACAATTCTTCATCATACCGCCGAAACAAAAAGTGGAATAACACGCAATCAAAAGATGGATATAAATAAACATGGTACAGCTGAAAACGTAATCCTGTCCCGCAAAAAATGAGCTGCCACACAGCATCATCAGCAAAATAATAAAAAAGTTATAGCTCGCAGAATAAAGTGGTGCAAAAATAATTATTTTTTCTATAAAATGGTTTTTATTATAGAAAGGCGCCAAAGCATGATATAAAGTATCACTGTAATCGTACTAACCCAAAGAATAAAACTGCCTTATCAATTTTACCACACAGGGAATGGTGTAAACGCCCCCCCCCAAAAGAAATTCATGAATTGCTGGTTTTTGCTCATTCTGTCTCCCAAAAATCGGAATAGAAAGTGATAAAAAAAAAAGTCATGTGCCCGAAAATGGTACCAATAGAAACGTCAACTCGTCCAGCAAAAAACAAGACCTCACATGACTTTGTGGGACACAATATGGTAAAATTATAGCTCTCAAAATGTGATAATGCAAAAACTATGTTTTGCAATAAAAATCGCCTTTAGCGTGTGACAGCGTCCAAACATAAATACCCGCTATAATGCCTCTTTCACACGTCCTGATATTTCAAATTTCTCCTATTACCCTTGGGAAAATAAAAAATCGGGTGTGAAAAAAAGATTTATTTTTAGGGCTCTATGTTATAAACTTCTGTGAAGCACTTGGGGGTTCAAAGTTCTCACCACACATCTAGATAAGTTCCTTAGAGGGTCTACTTTCCAAAATGTTGTCATTGGGGGGGTTCCACTGTTTAGGCATATCACGGGCTCTCCAAATGCAACATGGTGTCCGATCTTAATTCCAGCCAATTTTGCGTTGAAAAACTAAAACGGTGCTCCTTCCCTTCCGAGGTCTGCCATGCGCCCAAACAGTGGTTTACCCCCACATATGGGGTATCAGCGTACTCAGGACAAATTGCACAACAACTTTTGGGGTCCAATTTCTTCTGTTACCCTTGGAAAAATATAATTGTATATGAAGTAAATTTTTTTGCGAAAAAAAGTTAAATGTTCATTTTTTTTAAACATTCCAAAAATTCCTGTGAAGCACCTGAAGGGTTAATAAACTTCTTGAATGTGGTTTTCAGCACCTTGAGGGGTGCAGTTTTTAGAATGGTGTCACTTTTGGGTATTGTCACTTTTGGGTATTTTCTATCATATTGACCCCTCAAAGTGACTTCAAATGTGATGTGGTCCCTAAAAAAAAAAATGGTGTAAAAATGAGAAATCGCTGTTTAACTTTTAACCCTTATAACTTTCTAACAAAAAAATTTTTGGTTCCAAAATTGTTCTGATGTAAAAATAAAAACGTGGGAAATGTTACTTATTAATTATTTTATGTGACATATCTCTGTGATTTAAGGGCATGAAAATTCAAAGTTGCAAAATTGCAAAATTTTTGAAAATTTTCTCCAGATTTCAGTTTTTTTTCACAAATATACGCAAATTAGGCCTGTTTCACACTTCAGATTTTTTTGACGTCAGTCAAAATCCGCCAATTTTCGAAAAAAAACGGATCCGCCAAAAAAGGGGCGGATCCGTTTTTTTCCCCCATAGACTTACATTAGCGGCGGATCTTGACTGACGGTCGTCCGTCCCACCCGTGTTTTGACGGATCCGTCAAAACTTTTGCGTCTCCCGGGCAGATGGGACGGACTCTGCAACGTTTTTTCCGAGCGACGGTCCATTAATTTATATTGTGCATGCCCGGCAGATTCGCTGGAGCAGGACTTTTAACCCCTGAGTAGCGTTCCGGAATAGCCATGCAAAGAAAAAAAAAATTCTCTCTCTCTCGTAAGATAAGTGACCAACAGTTAAAATCTGGCACCTTCATGAAAGGAGTATCATAGTGGGTGAGAATACTGAGGGGATTCCAAAGGTGCAAAAATATTTTGTAAGTGCTGCTACATACTCCCTGTCTTTAAAAGTTGGGAGACTTGCCCTTCTTCTATTATGCTTAAGTGCTGTGACCCCATTAACTCCGACAAATATTTTTTTTTGGGGGGAGGACCCGATTACTGCATTTACTATAGGGCTCCAAGATGTCTATGAACATCCCTGCATACTCATACTTTAAAAGCTTATTATACTATTATAAAGCACACAATTACTATTGGTAAACATTATTTTATGTGTGGCTGAATTCTTTGAGTCTTTTTGAACAGTCTTAGTTATTGATTAATAAAAAGTGTCTTCATATACGTAACTCATGTACGTAACATTACACAGAAGGAAACAATGAAGTGGCTGCTTGAAATTTATTACATGTACAGTTTTTACACTCCAGACATTTTCTTCTTCATACAAAAGCACTACTTGTCTCATTCTTCTGTCTGAAGAGTGACAATACATTGTTCCCATGACATTAAAAATAACATACTAAAATAATATACAAACCAACAGCTTTTGTCTGAGCATGTTCTAATTTTAAAATCAGACATTGTTTTCATTGTCTGATGAAAGATTTGACTTTGTTTCTTAGGGCCATGTGACTCATACTGAACTTTCCCTTAGTGATGAAATGGAAAATACCACTAACTAGATTGGTAGCAACTAAGACATTCTAATCAGTACTGATGTTTGGTACGCGAACTCGCTGCATGAATAGGCCCTAGCTGTATGGGCCACATAGAATTGGAAGCATTTACTTGTTTTAAAGAGCATGCATATAACTGTGAAGATTTGTTTTTTGTTTTTTTTTGTGAAGCAAATAGGATAAAATAACTGAAAACTTCAGTGTGCATAACTATTCCCCTCCCCTACAGTTAGTACTTTGTAGAGCCTCATTTTGTGGCAATTACAGCTGGAAATATCTTTGGATAAGTCACTATGAAATTTCCACATATTGCCACTGTGATTTTTGCCCATTCCTCAAAGCAAAACTGTTCCCCTCCTTCAAGTTAGATGGTTTTCTCTGGTGAACAGCAATCTTCAAGTCTGACCACAAATTCTCAATTGGATTAAGGTCTGTGCTTTGACTACCTCACTCCAAAACACTTACCGTACATGTTTCCCCTTAACCCCTTCACGCCACAGCCCTTTTTCGATTTTGCGTTTTTGCTTATCGTTCCCCTACTTCCCAAAGCCATAACTTTTTTATTTTCCGTCAATATGGTAATGTCAGGGCTTGTTTTTTGCCGGACGAGTTGTACTTTTGAACGACACCATTGGTTTTACCAGAAAAATGAAGAAGAGCAGCATCCAGTCCAGGTGAAAAAATATAGAAATTTATTAAGCCATGAAAAGATGCGACGTTTCGACCATCAAATGGTCTTTTTCAAGCATCATTTGATGGTCGAAACGTCGCATCTTTTCATGGCTTAATAAATTTCTTTATTTTTTCACCTGGATTGGATGCTGCTCTTCATTTTTCTGGGATTTCTGATGTCCAACTGGGTCTTTGGACGGTGAGCGTGCATCCTTCTGATCCTGAGAGTGCTGTCGGCCATTCTGTGTACGTATATGTTTGACCATTGGTTTTACCATGACGGGTACTAGAAAACGGGAACAAAATTCCAAGTGCGGTGAAATTGCAAAAAAAAAGTGCACTCCCACACTTGTTTTTTGTTTGAATTTTTTTGCTAGGTTCACTAAATGCTAAAACTCACCTGCCATTATGATTCTCCAGGTCATTATAAGTTCATAGACACCAAACATATCTAGGTTCTTTTTTATCTAAGTGGTGAAAAAAAATTCCAAACTTTGTTAAAAAAAAAAATTGCTTTATTTTCCGATACCCGTAGTGTCTCCATTTTTCGTGATCTCGGATTGGGTGAGGGCTTATTTTTTGCGTGCTGAACTGACGTTTTTAATTATACCATTTTGGTGCAGACACGATCTTTTGATCGCCTGTTATTGCATTTTAACGCAATGTCGAGGCAACCAAAGAAACATAATTCTGGCATTTTGAATTTTTTTCTCACTACACTGTTTAGCGATCGTTAATCCTTTTTTTATTGATAGATCGGGCGATTCCGAACACGGCAATACCAAATACGTGTGTGTTTTGTTTTTTTATTGTTTTATTTTGAATGGGGCAAAAGGGGGTGATTTGAACTTTTGTATTTTTTTTAAAACTTTTTTTTTAAACTTTTAGCATGCTTCAATAGCCTCCATGGGAGGCTAGAAGCTGCCATAGCCCGATCGGCTCTGCTACATAGAGGCGATGCTCAGATCACCTCTATGTAGCAGAATTACTGCATTGCTATGAGCGCCTGCCACCGGGTGGCGCTCATAGCAATCTGGCATCAACAACCATAGAGGTCTCAAGCAGACCTCTGGTTGTCATGCCGAAACACCAGTGACCCGCAGGCATGGGATGCGGGTCACCGGTGAGCGTATTTCTGGCCCGACGGCCGGAAGCGCTTGTTAAATGCCGCTGTCACAGTTTGACAGCAGCATTTAACTAGTTAATAGCCGAAGGTGGATCGCGATTCCGCTCGTGGCTATTGCTGGCACATGTCAGCTGTTCAAAACAGCTGACATGTCCCGGCTTTGAGGTGGGCTCAGCGCCGGAGCCCACTTCAAAGGGGGAGATGTGTCATGCGCAGTACTAGTATGTCGCATGTCCACTCAAATGTTGCTTTAGCACTATGCTTTGTGTCATTGTCTTGTTGGAAGGTGAACTTCCATCCAGTCTCAAATCACTAAATCACTGAGAGATTGAAACAAGTTTTGCTCAAGAATATCCCTTTATTTCGCACCATCCATTTTCCCTAATTTCGGACCATTTTTCCTGTCTCTGCTGCCAAAAAACATCCCCATAGCATGTTGCTGCCATCACCATGTTTCACTGTAGGGATGGTATTCTTGGGCAGATGAGCGGTGTTAGTTTGGTGCCAGATAAAGTGTTTTCCTGGGTGGCTCAATTTTAGTCTCATCTAACCACATCACCTTCCAAGCATTTGGGGATTCTTCCACATAACTTTTGTCAAACTCAAGGCAAGCTTTACAATTTTTGTATGTAAGTGAAGGTTGTTTTCTGCCCACTTTTTCCTTAAAAGCCACCACTATGGAGTGTACATCTTTTTGTGTTCATATGGACAGATACTCCAGTCTCTGCTTGAGAACCCTTCAGCTCCTTCAGGGTTACCTTTGGTCTCTGTGCTGACTCTCTGATTAATTCCATCCTTGCCTGGGCTGAGAGTTTTGGTGGGCAGCCCTCTTGACAGGTATGTTATGGTACGGTGCTCAGGGGAATCATTAGATTGGGATATTTTTTATAACTCAACCCTGATTCATACTACTTAACAATTTTGTTCCTGACTTGTTTGGAGATCTTCTTGGTCTTCATGGTGTTGTTTGGTTAGTGGTGCCTCTTGGTTAACCCCTTTCCTACAATGGACGTAATATTCCGTCCATGTGACCTGGGACCTAATTCCTATGGACGGAATATTACGTCATAGTGATCAGCGGCGCCCACGTGGTGAGCGCCGCTGATCGCGGCCGGGTGTCAGCTGATTATCATAGCTGACACCCGGCACAATGTGTCAGGGGCAGTCACGGACTGCCCCCGACACATTAACCCCTGGCACACCGTGATCAGACACGATCGTGGTGCACCGGGGGTTAAAGGGAAGCATCGGCAGGGAGGGGGCTCCCTCCCTGCTTCCCTGAGCCCCCCACAGCAGCGCAATGTGCAGCGCTGCTGTGGGTGTCTCCTTCCCTGCAGGTCCCCGGATCCAATATGGCGGCGGGGACCTTCGGGGGCCTGCAGGGGGCTGGCTTCCTCATGCCTGCAAAGCGCAGGCAAGGAGGAAGCCTGTGTAGTACCTGTGACAGATTGCTGATCTGTCACAGCAATCTGTGATGTGAGAGATCAGCGATCTGTCACAGGACAGTGATGTCCCACCTGGGACAATGTAATCAAGTAAAAAAAAAAGCGTAAAAATAATTTTTAAAAAATCGCTAAATAAGTTAAAAAAATTTTTTTCCCTAATTCATTTTTTGGAAATAAAAAAACAAACAAAAGTACACATATTTGCTATTGCCGCGTCCGTAACGACCCGCCCTATAAAACTGTCCCATTAGTTAACCACTTTAGCGAACCCCTTAAAAAATAAAAATAAAAAACGAAGCAAAAAATGATTTATTATCATACCGCCGAACAAAAAGTGCAATAACGCGCGATCAAAAAGACGCATATAAATATCCATAGTACTGCTGAAAACGTCATCTTGTCCCGCAAAAAATGAGCCACCACACAGCGTCATCAGCGAAAAAATAAAAAAGTTATAGCTCGCAGAATAAAGCGATGCAAAAATAATTTTTTTTTATATAAAATTGTTTTCATTGCATAAAAGCGCTAAAACATAAAAAAGACATAAATGAGGTATCGCTGTAACCGTACTGACTCGAAGAATAAAACCGCTTTATAAATTTTACCGCACGCGGAACGGTGTAAACGCACCCCCCAAAAGAAATTCTTGAAATGCTGGTTTTTGTTCATTCTGTGTCCCAAAAATCGGAATAAGAAGCGATCAAAAGATGTCACGTGCCCGAAAATGATACCAATAAATACGTCAACTCATCCCGCAAAAAATAAGACCTCACATGACTCAGTGGGTCAAAATATGGAAAATCTATAGCTCACAATATGTGGTGATGCAAAAACTATTTTTTACAATAAAAAGCATCTTTTAGCGTGCGACAGCTGCCAAATATAAAAACCGCCATAAATAGTAAATCAAACCCCCCATTATCACCCCCTTAGTTAGGGAAAAATAATAAAATTAAAAAAATGTATTTATTTCCATTTTCCCGTTAGGGCTAGGGTTAGGGGTGTGTTGGGGTTAAGGTTGGAGTTAGAATTGGGGGTTTCCAATGTTTGGGCACATCAGGTGCTCTCCAAACGCAACATGGCGTCTGATCTCAATTCCAGCCAATTCTGCGCTGAAAAAGGCAAATGGTGCTTCCCTTCCAAGCTCTGCCATGCGCCCAAACAGTGTTTTACCCCCACATATGGGGTATCAGCCTACTCAGGACAAATTGCAAAACAACTTTTGGGGTCCAATTTCTCCTGTTACCCTTAGGAAAATAAAAAATTGGGGGCAAAAATATCATTTTTGTGGAAAAAAACGATTTTTTTATTTTCATGCCCGGGCGTTATAAACTTCTGTGAAGCACTTGGTGGTTCAAAGTGCTCACCACACATCTAGATAAGTTCCGTGGGGGGTCTAGTTTCCAAAATGGTGTCATTTGTGTAAGGTTTCCACTGTTTAGGTACATCAAGGACTCTCCAAAGGCAACATGACACCCACAGACCGTTCCATCAAAGTCTGCATTCCTAAACATCACTACTTCCCTTCCGAGCCCCGACGTGTGCACATACAGTAGTTTTCTCCCACATATGAGGTATCAGCGTACTCAGGACAAATTGGACAACAACTTTTGGGGTTCAATTTCTCCTGGTACCCTTGGGAAAATAAAAAAAATTGGGGACTAAATGATCATGTTTGAGGAAAAAATGCAATTTTTTTATTTTTACGCTCGGGCATTATAAACTTCTGTGAAGCCCTTGGGGGTTCAAAGTGCTCACCACACATCTAGATAAGTTCCTTAGGGGGTCTAGTTTCCAAAATGGTGTCATTTGTGGGGGGTTTCCACTGTTTAGGTACATCAGGGGCTCTCCAAACGTGACATGGCGTCCGATCTGAATTCCAGCCAATTTTGCATTGAAAAAGTCAAACGGCGCTCCTTCCCTTCTGAGCTCTGCCATGCACCGAAACAGTGGTTCCCCCCCACATATCAGGTATCAGCGTACTCAGGACAAATTGCACAATAACTTTTGCAGTCCAATTTCTCCTGTTACCCTTGGTAAAATAAAAAAAATTGAACCTGAAGTATTTTTTTTGTGAAAAAAAGTTAAATGTTCATTTTTTTTTTTAATATTCAAAAAATTCATGTGAAGCACCTGAAGGGTTAATAAACCTCTTGAATGTGGTTTTGAGCACCTTAAGGCCTCTTTCACACATCAGGTTTTCGGCGTCAGGCGCGATCCGGCGCTTTTGACTAAAACCGGATCCGGCGAAATGCAATGCCGGATCCGGTTTCCCCCCCATTGACTTGCATTAGAGCCGGATCGAGCCGGATGGCCATGCGTTTCATCCGATTTTCGCCAGATCCGGCAATGTGACGCGATCCGGCGTCTGGAAAAAACGGCTACTGTAACGTTTTTCGTCTCCGGCGAAAAAGCCGGACACGCCGGATCCGGCGTGTCCGGCTTTTTCATACAATGAAAGCCTATGAGCGCCGCAATGCGCCTGATCCGGCGACAGCCGGATCCGGCGGCCGGATCCGGTTTCTTTGGTCTGAGCATGCTCAGTAGCTCTGCCCACAGGACATATATAAAAGCAAGACAATGGGACCCTCAGCCACACCAAACATGCCACCCAAGCCAAGAAGCAGGAGAAGGCAGCAGACATCTGCAGCAGCAGCACCATCAGCACCACCCCAAATGGAGCAGCATGCTGAACAACGGGAGGGGAGTCCAGCAGCAGATGAGAGACGGTAATTATCAAATCCCCCATTCCTCCAAACTAGGGCTATGGAATATCAAGATATTCATTGGCCCTTTGTTTCTCTTTATTCAACAGCCGCCCAATAGATGCAGCAGCAGCAATGGCAGCAGCAGAAACACCACCCACAGCCATGGAGTCTGGCCATGAGGAAGACAGCACATCTTCTGGGAGCCCTCCCTCGCATCGTCAGCGTTTGACGGTAAGTTTTTATTTCCAAAATCCATCATCTCTGTAATATATGTGTATTCATTGCCTTTTATTTCAAAACAGGAATCACAAGATGAAGAGGAGCTCCCAGAAGAAGAAGGAAGGGGTGGACAGACACTTGGAGTGGGCTCACGATTGGTAAGTTTTTTGCATCAAACGCAGAAACACAACATCACACTACACACAACACATAGAAAACAATGTTCTGCAGACCACACACAGCAAACAAATGCCTACATCCAAAGACATAACATTTTTTGTTTTCTTCTCTAGTCTTCCCAATCTGGTGCTCGGCCAAGAGGTCCTCGCAGTGCCTCCCAGGGTCGTCGGCGACAGCAACGCGGCAGTCACCAGCGTGTAAGTATAAATATTTTTGCTTTGTTTTTTTTGCACTTTTTATTTCATTTCTTTTGTGGAGGCTAATTATGTTATTTTTGTCTTTTTCTTTAAGAGCCTTCACAGCGTGCTCCCGACTCTGACGGTGAGGATGGAGGGATTGATGTGGACCGCCTCATCGATCTCATCAGAGAAAGGGAGCCGCTCTGGAATATGGCTGACCGCCGCCACGCTGACCTGATCGTTACCCGACGACTCTGGGAGGAAATCTGTTCGCTGCTTGTGGACCGCTGGGAGGACCTCGAAGCTCGGGCCCAGATTAAAGAGCGTAAGTATATACAGTACCGGTTGCTTGATTTAAACCAGTGTTTCCCGAACTCCAGTCCTCGTGGTCCCCACGGATCATGTGTTCAGGATTTCTATTTACTTTGGAAATCCTGAAAACATGACCCCTGGGGACCATGAGGACTGGAGTTTGGGAAACACTGATGTTGTATACTAACCACTTTGTCCTTTCTCGTTTCAGGGGAGAGAATTGTGAAGCGGTGGCGGTCTGTGAGGGATCGTTTCAAGAAGGAGTTCAATAAAGAGATGCGGGCCCCGAGTGGATCTGGAGGACGCAGGAGCAAGTACAAGTACACACGAGCCCTGTCGTTCCTCCGGGAGACAATGCTCACCAGAAGGTAAATATTACACACCACATGTGACAAAAAAATGTTTAGATGTAACTTTTTTTTCTCAGCCAGGGCCATACCATGTCACTATTTTAATTGTTTTTTTTTCTCTTTATTCCACAGCACGGTGAGCAGCACTCGGGAGCCTGCACGATTGGACCCTTCTGAGGCGATCCCTGAGGAGACCGGCACCGAGGGACACTTCGACCGCCCCGGTACATCTGCACCTTCCCAGCCTTCCCACACATTCGACCCATCTGTCCCATCCACCAGCACAGGAGCATCGTGGCCGCCTACATTACATGAAGCTGCTGGTGAGGAGATCGCTTTCCCTTTACCCCACCCTTCTGCCCCTGCCACCTCTAGTACACCTGCGGGTACTGGGCGGCAGCGGCAGAGGGGTCAGGAAAAGAGTTATGGGCCAGAGTTCTTGCATCTGAATGCATCTTTCCAGAACTGTCTAAAAGTCTTGTCAGAGCAAATCTCCGCAGGCTTTCAGCAGATCAACTCCAGCATTCTGGAGGTGAAGACACTTCTGCAAACCATGCATTCAGAAGCAAGTTCTTCGCCAAACCACACCTTTTTCAGGTCTGTTGTGGAGCGCATGGCAACACTATCTCCTACCCAGCAGATGCATGTAATGCATTCGTGCCACGGTGCTTTACAGCAGGTTACCTCCCAACCTCCACCTCCCACCACTGTAGTTCCTCCACCTGCACCCCCTCCAGCCACTTTCCATCCTCCCCCTCCTATTACATCTGCACCCCCTCCAGCCACTTTCCATCCTCCCCCTCCTATTACATCTGCACCCCCTCCAGCCACTTTCCATCCTTCCCCTCCTATTACATACCAGCAACCTCCCCAGCACCAGCAACCTCCCCAGCACCAGCAACCTCCCCAGCACCAGCAACCTCCCCAGTACCAGCAACCTCCCCAGTACCAGCAACCTCCCCAGTACCAGTCATCTCCCCACTTCCAGCAACCTTCCCCGTACCAAACTCCTTCCCCGTACCAAACTCCTTCCCCGTACCAAACTCCTTCCCCATACAACTTTCCATCAACATCATCTGCTCCTACAGTCCCTGCCCAATCCTCCACTCCACCGCCAACCACCTCTTCTGCCTCCCACATGTCCACCCATTCTGTAGCTTTTTCCACACCATCACCTCTAACTGTTCCTTCCCCACCACGATCCCAATCCTCTCTCCACACTCCCAGTGTCGAAGTGTCCCGCAGCCCCTCCAGCAGTATTTCCACCCCACACTACACAGATTTATGATGTGTTTTGTAATAAAAATGCCCATGTTTTTTTCAAACCTTTATTAAAAAAGTTTTTTTAACTTTAAAAACAGTTTACAAACAAAAAAATATTTTAAATAAAAAGTTAAATTATTGTTTACACTGGTTGTCTGTCATTTCTTTCTGCGGCGAAATATGTTTAAAAAAAAGGTTAAATAAAGGGTATTTAAAAGGTAAAAAGGTATTCAAAACCAGGTATATAACTGTGGGTAAATTTTAGCTTTTTGCCACAATTGTGTTCCTGGTTGTGTTTGAAGCAAAGTATTTCACCTAAAAAGTTGTGTTTATTGTTGGTGATTTCATAACAATGTACACAACTTTTGTTAAAAGGTGAAATACTTTGCATAAAACACAACCAGGTACACACCTGTGGCCTAAAGCTAAAAATAGAGACCATGACAAGATAGCCAACTTTGGTTGGCAAAGGTATATACTGTTGGTACAGAAGGTACACAAGTTTGGTTAGGGCACAAATCTTTCACACTCTGTCATCCTGCCAGTGTACTCTGCCTTGAGGTGACATAAAGTATAGTGCAAAATTGTCCCTCATTACTGAAACCGTCACAGAACTTCTAGTGGTAATGTCATGGTAATCTTGCAAGGTGGTTTCTTCAGAGGTGTCCTCAATGGAAATGGGTTCCTTGCAGATAACAAAATTATGGAGTACCACGCAAGCTTTGATCACCTCGTCAACAGTTTCTGTCTTGAGGTTGATCGCAGTCAATAGGACCCGCCATTTGGCTGTCAGAATACCAAAGGTACATTCAACCATTCTTCTTGCTCTTGTGAGGCGGTAATTAAAAATGCGTTTTGGTCTTGTCAATCCTCTGCTAGAGTATGGTTTCAAAAGGTGTTCTGACAGCTGGAAGGCTTCATCCCCTACACAGACAAATGGCATAGGTGGACCAGATGTTTGCGGCAGCGGTCTAGGGGGTGGGAACTGGAAGGTGTTTCCATACAGTTTACGCCCCATGGCAGACAGTTTGGAAACTTGAGAGTCATTGGAGCGGCCATAGGCCCCAATATCCACAGCAATAAATTTGTATTCCGCATCAGCGATGGCCATGAGGACAATTGAAAAATATTTCTTGTAATTGAAATATTCCGATCCCGATCCGCCTGGCTTTACAATGCGGATATGTTTCCCGTCCACAGCGCCCAAGCAGTTGGGAAACTGACATATCTGTTGAAACTTGTCAGCAATTTCAATCCACCTCTCTGTTGTGGGCTCTGGTAAAAACTCTTCAGCTAAGGAGTCCCACAGTGCACGGCATGTGTACTTCACTATTCCTGATATGGTGGAAATCCCGAGTCTGTACTGGAAATGCAGTGACGAAAGGGATTCTCCAGTTGCAAGAAATCTGTGGGGAATTAAAAAACAATCAATTAGTTTAAAATCACAGCATTACATACCAAAACTCAGCTATAACACTTGGAGATACAAACTACCACCAACAAGATTGCAGTGAAAGTGTGCTCTGATGCGAGCATATCCAATAAATGTGGCTTACCTTAAAGTCACCATCAGACGCTCTGCGGGTGAAACAGAGAAGCGGCAATAGGTGTCTGCTTTTCTTATGAGGTGTGCAATGCGCTCCACCAAGTAATCAAAATTCTCCATTTTCATCCGAACATATCCAAAAAATGTATCCGGGTTTCGTCGAAGGTCCATGCAGAGTGTAGAATAGACCCCACGCGTCATTCTCTTGGCTGTGATGGGGTGGATCCACAAACGTCGTCTACGATGCCTGATGCGCTGCTGTCTCGCTCTCTCCTTCTCCAGAACAATCACCCTCAAACGATTCGCCTCCGCTATAAAATCCGCCAAATTCTTCAAAATATTTCCAATGACAACATCCATCTTCGCCAGTAACTTGCTCTTCTCTCCAACCTGCACTTTCTCCTCGACAACCTGTCAAAGAAGGGCTGTAGGAACACTCTATATATAGTTTTTCAGTAGCCAATCCCGTTCGGAAGGCCACAAGGGTCAATTTTAAAAACCGGATCCGGCGTAATCCGTCGAAAAACGGATAGAAAAACGGATGAACCGGATGAGACGGATCCGGTTTTGTCTGTCAAGAAAAAGACGGATCCGGCAGAAAACCGGATCCGTCACATCCGGTTTTACTAAACATTTGCCGGATCCGGCGTTCCGGCACGACGCCGGATCGCGCCTGACGCCGAAAACCTGATGTGTGAAAGTAGCCTAAGGGGTGCAGTTTTTAGAATGGTGTCACTTTTGGGTATTTTCTATCATATAGACCCCTCAAAGTGGCTTCAAATGTGATGTGGTCTGTAAAAATAAAATGGTGTTGCAAAAATGAGAAATCGCTGGTCAATTTTTAAGCCTTATAACTTCCTAACAAAAAAAAAATGTTGGTTCCAAAATTGTGCTGATGTAAAGTAAACATGTGGGAAATGTTACTTATTAAGTTTTTTGTGTGCCGTATCTCTGTGATTTAAGAGCATAAAAATTCAAAGTTGGAAAATTGCGAAATTTTCAAAATTTTCGCCAAATTTCCATTTTTTTTCACAAATAAGCACAAGTTATTTGAATGAAATTTTACCACTAACATGAAGTACAATATGTCACAAGAAAACAATGTCAGAATCACCGAGATCCATGGAAGCGTTTCAGAGTTATTACCTCATAAATGGACAGTGGTCAGAATTATAAAAATTGGCCCAGGAGTTAACGTGCAAACCACCCTTGGTAATGAAGGGGTTAAAAGGAATCTTTCACCCTATTTTTCGCCTATCAGCTGCCGACATCGACATCAGGGGCTTATCTAAAGCAATCTGTAATGCTGTTGATAAGCCCCCGATGTAACCTGAAAGATAAGAAAAAAGAGTTAGATTATACTCACCCTGGCATTCACTCCGGTCCGATGGGTGTCGCCGTCCCGTCCGGCGCCTCCCATCTTCTAACGGTGACGTCCTCCTCTTTGCTGCCTGTCGTGGCTCCTGCGCAGGCTCACTGCTCTGCCCTGTTAAGGGCAGAGCAGAGTCCTGCAGAGAGATCCGGTGCATGCACAGGGCAGAGCAGTGCGCCTGCGCAGGAGCCACGACAGGCAGCAAAGAAGAGGACATCACCGTTAGAAAATGGGAGGCGTCGGACCACAACGCCCATCGGACCAAGACCGGACCGCCCCTTGGTGAGTATATTCTAAGGGCCCCGTCACACATAGCGACTCACCAGCGATCCCGACAATGATATCCACGTGTCAGGATCGCGGGTGAGTCGCTACATGATCGCTGGTGAGCTGTCAAACAGCTTCACCAGCGACCAGCACCAGAGACGCCGAGCGCGCGGTGTCGCTGTGTACTTTAGTTACCAGCGCGCTGATGCAGAGAGCTGGTAACTAAGGTACACATCGGGTTTCTAAGGGGCGTGCGTCACTTAGAAACCCGATGTGTACCTTGGTTACCAGCTCCCTGCATCAGCGCGCTGGTAACTAAGGTACACATTGGGTTTCTAAGCACCGCCCGGTGCTTAGAAACTGTCATGATCCCAGTGCAGATTTTTGAGCTGCACGTCAGGGATTAATGTCTGGAGCTCAGTGCAGGTTTTGACCTGCACACCTGGGGTTATTGAATGTGGCCTCTTTTTGGTTCTGGGAGAGCTTCTTAAACCCCTGGGAAGCTCCAATCCCTGTCAGTTATACTTTTGCCTTTGGCCGAGTGTGGTGACCTCTGTGTGCCTGTGCCTGTTCGTTGTTATAGCTTGTTTATATGGTTCTGACCCGATTCTGTTCCCCGTTGTGAGTTTGCCTGTTTATTCTGTACTGCGCTTCCCTCTCTGCGTATGACTCATTGCCTGTTATCTGACTACTCTCTGCTCGCCCCTCTTGTACCTTGCAGCTATCTCTGTGTATGACTCATTGGCTACGTCATGACTATCCTCCCTGTCTATGCCCCTTGGTAACTTTGTCTCGCAGTTACTCTGCTAGGAGTTCTCTTGCAGCTCCTAGCTCTCTGGAGTTTAGACCACGCCCCTAGCAGTCACGTGCTTCAGGTCCTGCTGCTCTGAAGTACGCACCTATTCGGCTGCTGCCCGCTCCACAGGTATCTTTGAGCACAGTTCGCTTTACTCAGGACACACGCACTGGCTCAGTGAGCAAGCTCAGTGCGGTGTTCCTGACATTATAACGGACCTTGAATTTTTTTTTCTCTCCTCACTTCTGCAGCATGGATCCAATGTGTGCTTTATCTGAGCAGGTGAAATGCTTGACTCAGTCGCTGCAGAAGCTTAGTTTGGAACACCAAGCTCTGGCCCAGTCCCAACGACGGGTTGAGGACTCAGTTCAGGGGGTACTTTCCGCAGGCTTTCAGTAGGTGGTGAATAGAGATGTCCTTTTAGTCCCACCTGAATCCCCGGTTAAATGGCCAGATACGGTTGCTGGTAACCTTGATGAATTCAGAGCATTTAAGGAGAGCTGTAAGCTCTTTTTCTCTTTGAGACCCCCTCCTCTGGGGATGAGAAACAGAGGGTGGGGGTGGTTATGTTAGGTCCCCACCAGCCTGGGCATTTTCGCTTTCCTCTTCTGCCCCGGAGAGAATGTCTGTGGATGTGTTTTTTGAGGCCTTAGGGCTTATTTATGATGAGCCTGATAGAATGCGTTTGGCTGAGGACAAGGTGATGGGTCTGTCAGGGGGAGCTCTTGGCCAAGGGGTTCTGTACTGAATTTAGACGTTGGGCAGCCGAGATTTCTTGGAGTGATGCCGCCCTTCGGGGGCTGTTCCGTAGAGGCCTGTGTGAACGTCTGAAGGATGCCTTGGCACTCCATCCTCCACCTGACTCCCTGGAGGATGCCATGACCTAAGCGATTCGCATGGATTGCAGACTACGGGCTAGAGGCGTTACGCAACTGGAAACATGATTATTCTCAGTGGAGATGAGACCCGGACTCTTCCTGTGGCTATGGAGGTGAGCGCTGTCACCTGTGAGGAAAAGGAAAGAAGTCGCTGCCGGGAGAAGCAGTGGTGCTTCTTTGTGGGGAATCTGGACACTGGAAGGACTGCCCCTCCTGTCCGTCATCCTCCAAGATAGCTGGAAACGACTAGGTCTGGGTAGTAGTCGAGGAGGCTACCCAGACCTTCAGGTACAATTTTCCTCACGTGCAAAAATGGTGCTGCAGGTGGAACTGGAACTTGGTAATGGTCCAGTTCAGACTACTGCTTTTGTTGACTGTGGTTCTGCTGTGAACCTGATTGATACCAAAATTATGACTCTTAATAAGATAGGGAGAGTCAGGCTTCAGGATCCTGTTAAACTTGTGGCAATTGACTCATCCACTCTTACCCAGGACGGTATCTGTTGCAGGTCTCAACTTTTTTCTCTAAAAGTGTGTTCCACTCATGTGGAAAAACTAAGTTGTCTCGTGCTAGATAACTTGCCTGCAGGACTGGTACTGGGGATGCCTTGGCTTCAGCGCCATAATTCTACCTTTGATTGGGTTACAGGGGAGATCACTCAATGGGGATTTCCAGGTTTAAATGTGGTAACCTGGGACATCTTGTTAACGCTGTTAAATCCGTATCTGTGTCGTCTGTCGGTCTGGAAGGTATTCCGGAGTACCTGAAGGACTTCTAAGACATTTTTTCCGAAAGTGAGGCTGAGGCGCTGCCACCACATAGACCCTACGATTGTGCCATTGATTTAGTACCTGGAGCCAAGTTACCTAAGGCTCGATTGTTAAATTTGTCTGGGCCTGAGCGCCAAGCCATGAAGGAGTACATAGCTGAGAGTCTCCGCAAAGGACATATCAGGCCTTCTGTGTCACCTGTGGCAGGAGGATTCTTCTTTGTGAAGAAGGATGGTAGTTTGCGGCCGTGCCTCGACTTTCGGCAACTGTACAAGATAACGGTTAGGAACACTTACCCGCTTCCCCTCATCCCAGACTTATGTAACCAGTTAGCTGGGGCCCAATGGTTCTCCAAGTTAGATCTCCGGGGGGCCTACAATCTGATAATGGTTCGGGAAGGGGACGAGTGGAAAACTGCGTTCCTCACATCAGAAGGACTCTTTGAAAACCTGGTTATGCCATTTGGGTTAACTAATGCACCCGCTATTTTCCAGAATTTCACCAATGTGGTGTTTTCTGACCTGATAGGCCATTTTGTTATTATTTATTTGGATGACATTTTGGTGTTTTCCCCGTACAGCCAATCTTACTTGCAACATCTACAGACAGTTCTCCAGAGACTCAGGGAGAACCAAGTGTTCGCTAAATTGGAAAAATGTTCGTTTTTTGTACAGGAACTGTCTTTTTTGGGGTTGATTGTGTCCTGTGAGGGGTTTCGTATGGATCCTAAGAATGTGCTGGCGATCGCTGACTGGGTTCAGCCTCGAGATCTCAAGGGGCTCCAGTGCTTCTTAGGATTTGCAAACTATTATCGGAGATTCATTAAAGGTTTCTCACAAGTGGTTAAACCACTCACGGATCTTACCCAGAAGGGCGCTGATGTAAAAAATTGGTCTGTACTCGCTAAGGAGTCCTTCTTAGCTATTAAGAAATGTTTCATGTCCGCCCCGATGTTGGTACAACCAGACCCGTCCAAACCATTCATTGTGGAGGTGGATGCTTCTGAAGTGGGGGTGGGGGCTGTGCTGTCCCAGGGTCCGGCCACCCTTACCAATCTCAGACCCTGTGCCTTCTTCTCCAAGAATTTGTCTTCAGCTGAGAGAAACTATGATGTAGGCAATAGAGAACTTCTTGCGGTCAAGCTGGCGTTTGAGGAATGGAGGCACTTTTTGGAAGGGTCGGCTCACCCTATCACGGTTGTCACGGATCACAAATATTTGGCATACCTTGAATCTGCTAAGAGGCTTACTCCTAGACAAGCCCGTTGGTCCCTTTTTTTCACGATTTCAGTTCTCCATTACTTTTTGACCGGGTTTCAAAAATGTTAAAGCGGGTGCCCTGTCCAGAAGTTTTGACCCAGTGTCTCCCCCTGAGCCGCCGTCCTCCATTCTTCCCCCAGGGGTGGTAGTGGCGGGGGTCTCATCTGAGTTGGAACAAGAAATTCTAAGTACTCAGGCCCTAGCTCTGGCAACCAGGTCAGGGGATAAATTGTTTGTTCCCGAGTTATTGTGGCCTAGACTTCTGCAGGAGTTTCATGAGTCTAGGCTGAGTTCTCATCCAGGTATCACGGCCACTAGAGAGGCAGTAGCCAGGGGTTTTTGGTGGCCTTCACTAAGCTCCAATGTCAAGAAATTTGTTTCTGCTTGTGGCGTGTGTGCCGGTTCCAAAAGCTCGCAATAACCAGCCGGCTGGGGAACTCGTACCTTTACCGGTTCCTGATAGGCCATGGACTCATCTTTCCATGGATTTTATTACCGGCCTTCCACCTTCCAGGGGCAATACCGTGATCTGGGTGTTGGTGGATAGGTTTTCTAAACAGGCCCATTTCATTCCCTTGTCAAGGTTGTTTGTGCAGCATGTGGTCCGATTGCATGGGGTACCCCCGAATGTTGTGTCTGACAGAGGTGTGCAGTTTGTGGCCAAATTTTGGAGGGTGTTCTGTAAGAAATTGGGCATCTCATTCTCCTTCTCGTCGGCATATCACCCGGAGAGTAATGGTCAGACAAAATGCACCAATCAATCCCTGGAACAAATTCTCAGGTGTCTGACCTCCGCCAGACAGGAGGATTGGTGTGATGCGTTACCGTTGGCGGAATTCGCTTTTAACAACCGGGTGAGTCAGTCCACCAACATGTCCCCATTCCTGATTTAACTATGGGTTTAATCCGCATTTGGGGAGTTTTCACGGGTGGATTCCAGTTGTCCAGGGGTAGAGGGGTCCGTTCAACGGTTAAAAAACCTCTGGGCTGCAGTCCAGCGTAATATCTCTCGGACCCAGGGGAGGTACAAATATTTTGCTGACAAAAAGAGAGCCTCTGGAGACATGTTTCAGGTGGGAGAGAAGGTTTGGCTTTCCACACGTAACATCAACTTAAAGGTACCATCAGCTAAGTTGGGACCAAAGTTCATTGGACCGTACAAGATTATGGAGATAGTCAACCCAGTGGCATGTAGGTTGCGTCTCCCCACCTCCTTAAAAATAACCAATGTGTTCCATAAATCTCTGTTGAAATCCGTAGGTTCTGTCAAAGATGACTCCGAGCCTGTTGTTCCTCCAGTGCTGGTGGAGGGTCAATTGGAGTATGAGGATGGACATATTGTAGACTCTCGGCGGGTGCGCCGCTCTTTGCAGTATCTGGTCCACTGGAAGGGATATGGACCAGAGGAGCGCTCATGGGTCCCTGCTCACTCTGTACATGCAGATCGCCTGGTTCGGGCTTTCCATGCCAAGTACCCAGGGAAGCCTGGGGGTCCAGAGGCCCCCCCGTTGAGAGGGGGGTACTGTCATGATCCCAGTGCATGTTTTTGACCTGCACACCTGGGGTTAATGATTGTGGCCTCTTTTTGGTTCTGGGAGAGCTTCTTAAACCCCTGGGAATCTCCAATCCCTGTCAGTTATACTTTTGCCTCTGGCCGAGTGTGGTGACCTCTGTGTGCCTGTGCCTGTTCGTTGTTATAGCTTGTTTATATGGTTCTGACCCGATTCTGTTCCCCGTTGTGAGTTTGCCTGTTGATTCTGTACTGCGCTTCCCTCTCTGTGTATGACTCATTGCCTGTTATCTGACTACTCTCTGCTCGCCCCTCTTGTACCTTGCAGCTATCTCTGTGTATGACTCATTGGCTACGTCCTGACTATCCTCCCTGTCTATGCCCCTTGGTAACTTTGTCTCGCAGTTACCCTGCTAGTTCTCTTGCAGTTCCTAGCTCTCTGAAGTTTAGGTCATGCCCCTAGCAGTCACGTGCTTCAGGTCCTGCTGCTCTGAAGTACGCACCTATTCGGCTGCTGCCCGCTTGAGCACAGTTCGATTTACTCAGGACACGAGCACTGGCTCAGTGAGCAAGTTCAGTGCGGTGTTCCTGACAGAAACCCTGCGTTTACCTTAGTTACCAGCGCGTAAAATAGGGTGACAGATTAGGTGTCGCAGCCTCTGTGGCCGTTAAGAAAAGGTGTGTATATACTGACAGACCATGTGACACTTAGATTGCACACAGGTGGACTTCATTTCACTAAGCATGTGACTTATGAAAGTAATTGCTTGCACCAGAAATTTTTAGAGGCTTCATCAAAAAAGGGGTGAATACATACACACATGCTAATTTTAAGTTATTTGATCCCATAAATTTAATTTATGCCTTTATTTTTCTCACTTCGCCAACTTAGACTATTTCGTGCTGATGCGTCACACACAAATCGGATTACAAAAATCTTTAAACACAGGTTGTAATGTAAAAAAATACGTAAAAAGCCAAGTGGGTTGAATACTTTAACCAGCCACTGTAGTTTCTTAGTACCTGCATGTTCTATCTGGTGAGGATCTCTGCCGGTCATGAACTGCTCCTGGTGAGAATTTGCCTTCTTCCAATGGCAGTATATATATTTATTGGGGTTTCAAGTTTGGTTCTCTTTTGTAGATTTGGAAATCTTTCTCTCTTAAAGTAGCCAAAGACTAAAATGACCTAATGGAATATAATATTATAAAATGCTATAATTACTGATGCAATGACATTAAAATACCAGATAAGAATAGAATGCAGACAAGCCACAATTATTAATAGGAGAGGTAGCACAACTGCATCTTTCTGGTGAAAAGTGATGAAGCTACAATGCAGGATGGGCAACTATTGCAAATTAAGCTTGCATAAAGTCAAAATCATATGGTTGCAAATCAGCCTGTTGAAAACATTGGAAACAATCTAGCACATATTGTTATGTATTTACTTTTATTGTTGAATGTTCTCTTTTTTATTTAACTATGAATGTATTCTTACAGACTTTTTTAGACTTTTTTTTTTATTTTTGTGCAGGAATCTGTAGCTGGTTTTACTATGTGACAATGCCTATGCCTGCCTCTACTTTTACCATTGCTGTTGGAAGTTGGAAAGAAGTAAAGAATAGTCCATGCACCTCTTTGGAAAGTTTCAATTTATCTATAATTCTACCGTTAAACATGGATGAGAAAAGGTTTGTATTACCAGTTTATTGTAATCCATTTGCTATATGTATAACACAAAAAAAAAAACGAGAAAAGAAGGCAATTTGAACATCATTTCACTCAAAAATGTACAAAAATGAGCAGGCCAATTTGTTGGCACCCTCAACTTAATAATTGGTTGCACACCCATTGGAATACATAACTGCAATCAATCGCTGTCTATAAGCATCAACAAGCTTCTTACACCTTTCAACTGGAATTTTGGACCACTCTTCTTTTAACAGCAATTTTAAGATCTCTCCACAGGTGTTCAATGATCTGGACTCATTGTTGGCCACTTCAGTACACTCCCAGTGCTTTGTTTCTGTCCATTTATGGGTGCTTCTTGAAGTATGTTTGAGATTATTTTCCTACTAGAAGACCCATGACCTGGGATGCAATTCCAGCTTTGTGACGCTGGGCACTACATTGCGACCCAAAATCCTTTGTTAATCTTCAGATTTCATAAGGCCTTGCACACAGTCAAGGCACCCAGTGGCAGAGGCTTCAAAACCACCCCAAAACATCTTTTGAACCTCCACCATATTTGATTGTAGGTACTGTGTTCTTTTCTTTGTAGGCCTCATTCCATTTTCAGTAAACAGTAGGATGATGTGCTTTAACAAAAAGCTCTGTCTTGGTCCTCCTGGGTCTCCTGCCATAGCATTTCTTTTCATTCAAATGATGATGGCTAGTTTGCGCTGATACTGATGCACTCTGAGCCTGCAGGACAGCTTTACTTTCTTTGGAACATGATTGGAGGTGCTTATCCTTCATCCAGACTATCTTGCATTGCAATCTTTCATCAATTTTTCTTTACCGTTCATGTCCAGGAATATTAGCTACAATTCTATGGGTTGTAGACTTCTTGATTTATGTTTTGCACTGTGGACAAAGGAGCATTAAGATCTCTGGAGATGGACTTTTAACCTTGAGATTGTTGATATTTTCAACAATTTTCGTACTCAAGTCCTCAGGCATTTCTTGTCTTTTCTTTCTGTTCTCCATGCTTATCGTAACATACACAAACCCACAATGCAAATATTGAGTCAACTTATTCCCTTTTTTCTGGTTTTAGGTGTGATTTTCATATTGCGCACACCTGTTACTTGACACAGGTGAGTATGAACGAGCATCACATGCTTGAAACAAAGTTGTTTACCAACAATTTTGAAAAGGTGCGAACAATTTTGTCCAGATCATTTTAGGGAGTTTTGTGTGAATTGATGTCCAATTTGCCCCTTTTTTCTCCCTGCTATTTTGTGTTGTTCCAATTCACACAATGGAAATAAGCATGTGTATAACAAAACGTGTAATTTCAATAATTTTTGTGGACAAATGTTGCATTTTCTGGAACAATTTCAAGGGTCACCAATTGGCAGCTGTTAGCATTGCCTATTATGTATAAAATTATAAAATGTGGGTATACTTACCAACTCTAAAGGGCCTGTCACACTAAGCTATATCGCTAGCAATATCGCTATAACATCACTGGTTTTTGTGACGCAGCAGTCATATTGCTAGCGATATCGCTGTGTGTGATGCTTACCTCCGACCGCTCCCCCGCTGGTTATCGCTGATCGCGCGAGAACGTCCTGGACCGTTTCTCATCGTCAGCTTCCTGCTGGGCTTCTTGTGGCGCCGACAAGCGACGCGTGGACGCGGGCGGGAGGACGCAGGATCGCCTAATGTGACAGGTAAGTAGCGACCCCCGACCCCTGCTATGTCGCTGGTGAGATCTGCCTGTGTGGCAGCTCACTAGCGACCACTTAGTAATGCACCAGCAATCCTGACCGCGGCATATCGCTAGTCGGGATCGCTGGTGCATCGCTAAGTGTGACAGTACCTTTACACCCACGGATCTATCTAGTGCTAGTCACTTGACTGATTTCTGATAAGTCAGGAAATGACATAATTAGATGAATCTTAGGTGACTTTCCATTCCAATTATTGGCCTGAGCATTCAGGTGACAGAAGAAATGGATGTCATCACTTTCTGCCCCACTATAGACCAGCAGGGACAGCGATACTAGAGCGACGCTGGTTAATATAGCTCATTTTATAACCACCCTTGTAATTTTTACATTTTTTATGAGAGAGGCTACTTTCACACTTGCGTTTTTTTGCGCTGCGCACCGTGCTCAGTGCAAACGCACATAAAAAAAATGCATCATGCGTTTGTGTACGTTTTTTGGGGGGCTTGGGTGCGTTTTTTAAAAAAAAAAGTGCATGCGTTTTTTGCGCATACGTGCGCATTACCATGCGCACGTACGCGCACCCATAGACTATAATGGGTGTTTGGGTGAAAAAAAACGCATTGCGTGCGCATGCGTTTTTTTGGGGCAAGTCGGATGCACAAAAAATGCAGCCGGATGTATTTTGTGCGCCTGAGCGCACACTACAAAAAAACGCATGCGCATACAAACGCGTACTAACGCATGTGTATGCGCACCCATGTAAAGTATAGGAAAAAAAACGCATGCGTTTTTTTGCGAAAAAAAAGCGGAAAAAAAAACGCAACTGTGAAACCAGTCTAAGACTGACAACTTCTTGTGTGGATAAAACATTTTAAAGGAAATTATAACAAATTTTTCTTTTAATGACTGAAGAAAAATGTTTCACCACATTTGTGTTACTACAATTTGGTGACATATGTTTTGTACCATATTTTGCTCTGGTGAATTGGCTATTCCATGGGGTTTAGGTTAACCCTTTTACCCCCAAGGGTGGTTTGCATGTTAAAGACCAGGCCAATTTTTACAATTCTGACCACTGTTCCTTTATGAGGTAATAACTCTGGAACGCTTCCATGGATCCTGGTGATTCTGACATTGTTTTCTCGTGACATATTGTATTTCATGATAGTGATAAAATTTCTTTGATATGTCTTGTGTTTATTTGTGAAAAAAATTGAAATTTTGTGAAAATGTCACTATTTTCCAACTTTGAATTTTCAACTTGCAAACATGCTTAATAATCTAACATTCTTTAATCCTGGGATGATTTTGAATGAATCTCTTGTAAAGCTTTTAAAGTTTTCTGATGTATTATTTATAGATATCCGTGGGATCTCACATTTTGGATTATACATATTATATGGGCTGTTTTGGAATATGTCAGAAGAGACCAAATAAAGTAATATACAAATACTGAATTAAAGAATGCTAACTTACACTATTTTTATTCTTTAGGCTTCTTTCACACTTCAGTTTTTTGTGTCAGTTAAAATCCGCCAAAAAGGCGGAAAAGCGGAACCGTTCCTAACTGATGTGAACGGATGCCACCGGATCCGTTTTTTAACGGATCTGCAGAATGAAGAATTTTAAAGGAACCGCTGGCCGAGAGAGAGAGAGAGAGAGAGAGAGAGAGAGATCTTCGTCCGCCAGAAAGGATTTCAGGATTAATTTTCTCCCTGACTTCCTTTCTACGGGCATGCGCACTGGAAAATGCGGATCCAACAACAAAAAAAATTGCAAGGTCCGTCCTGGCATGCCGGCGGATGAAAAAAATTTGGCGGATCCTCACAAAAACGGATCCAACGGATGGCTATCCGTCAAGATCCGCCAGTAATGCAACTCAATGGGGAAAAAAACGGATCCGCAAAAAAAATGGCGGATCCGTTTTTTTCAAAACCTGGCGGATTTTGACTGATGGTCAAAAACGGAAGTGTGAAAGAGGCCTTACAGGACCTTACATAATAGTAAGCCAGATATACTGGTTACGGTTCATGCATGAAAAAACTACATTCTTCATTCAGATTTATAGGAACAATTTTTTGTCTAGTGTCTGCACTAGGAATATAAAATGTGGTGGTCATAAAAACTGGAAAAAGTCTGTACACATTTCTAGTATTACCAGATATGTTGTAAATAATTCCACTATAGATTTGCCACAGATTTCGATGGCACCATCTACCACAAAACTGCTTCAAAATAATCAGGCTTCATCTTAAGGATTCCATACATAGTAAAGTTAACCCCTTCACCCCAAAGCCTGTTTTCACCTTTGTGAGAATCATGTGGGAATAGTGAATGAGGGCAGGTATATCTCGCCCAGATTCCTTTCCTATGTGGCCTAGTCTGCTCAGTATCGCACCTGCTTGCTAATGAATAATGGGAGGTGGATATAAAAAGATGCCAGTTGGTTGTGTGAGTGTCTCAGCCTGGGAACACAGAGAGCCTGTCTGTGTGAGAGACACACGTGAGTGAGAGCAGTGCCCACTGCAACTGTGGTTTGGCTGGATGGGAGAAGCCCGCCAGTTGGTAGTTAGGTTGTCCATTGTTTAGTTAGTGCCGGACAGGCAAGGATTTGTTTTATGTTTTATTTCCTTTTGCATTGCTTTCACCATTAATAAACCTGACCCAGTGTCAGTTATACCCGAATCCCAGCTCTGTGCCTGAGTTTCATGCTGAACGCACGTGACCTTTGACCCCAGCAAAGGCGATCCCGGAGTGTTTTATCACACCTTCCTAACCAGACAAAATTTTACAATTTTGAGCAGTGTCAGTTTATGTGGTAATAACTAGGGAACGTTTCAACAGATCCCACTGATTCTGAGACCGCTTTCTCGCGACTATCATATTTATATAATAGTAGTAAAAATTTTTTGATATAACTTGTATTTATTTGTGAAAATTTCAGAAATTTGGCAAAAATGTTAAAAATTTAGTAGTTTTCAAATTTCTAATTTTTATTCCCTTAAATCGTAGTTATGTCACACAAAATACAGTAGTTATTAAATAACATTTCCCACATGTCTACTTAACATCAGCACAATTTTTGAAACTTTTTTTTGTTAGGAAGTTGTAAAGGTTTAAAGTTGACCAGCGATTTCTGATGTTTCCAACAAAATTTGTTTGAAGTGACTTTGAGAGGCCTATATGACAGAAAGTAGCCCAAAGGGACACCATTTTAAAAACTAGACCCGTCAAGATGTTCAAAACCACATTCAAGATGTTTATTAACCCTTCAGGTGCTTGATAGTAATTAATGGAATGTTTAAGAAAATAAATGAACATTTAACTTTTTCACAAAAAAAATTGGATATAAAGTAAAATTTTGTTTTTGCAAGGGTAACAGGAAAAAATGGACCCCAAAATTTGTTGTGCAATTTCTCCAGAGCATGGTGATGCCCCATATATGTTGGAAAACTACTGTTTGGGTGCACGGCAGGGCTCAGAATGGAAGGCGCGCCATTTGACTTTTTGACTGTAAAATTTGTTGGCATAATTAGTGGATGCCATGTCCTGTTTGGAGAGCCCCTGATATGCCTAAACAGTATAAACTGCTCACAAGTGACACCATTTTGGAAACTAGGGCCCTCAGGGAACTTATCTAGATGTGCTTCACAGAAGTTTATAACATTGAGCCACAAAACAATCAAAATTTTCCCACAAAAATGTATTTTAGACCCAAATTTTGCCTTTTCACAAGAGTAGCAAGAGAAATTACACCATACAATTTGTTGTGCAATGTCTACTGAGTACACCGATACCCCACATGTGGGGTAAAACTACTGTTTGGGTGCATGGCAGGGCTCAGAAAGGATGAAGTGACATTTTGGAATGCATATTTTGATGGAATGTTCTGTGGGTGTTGAGTTGCGTTTGGAGAGCCCATAATGTGCCTAAACAGTGAAAACCCTCCTCAAGTGACCCCATTTTGGAAACTAGACTCCTCAAGATATTTATCTAGATGTGTGGTGAGCACCTTGAACCCCCAAGTGCATCACATAAGTTAATAAAGTTGAGCCATGAAAATGTAAAACTATTTTTTTAACAAAAATGTTCTCATCACTTACTTTATCCCACGGTGCTGAGGTCACCGCATTTCAGCCCTGCTGGGAACGCAGCCTCACTGACTGGCGGTAACCTCGATGATGTCACCCCTGGTCAACGATGTTGCGCTCACAAAGTGTGTTTTGTATTATTTCAAATAAAGGACTTCATACTTGCTATGTCTATATTTACCATATAACTATAGGATTTCTAGATACCTCTCCATTACTAAGCTATCGGCTTGATGTCACCAGACAATACAAAGGTAAAAGAGCATTAGATTAGTGTCTCACATGCAGGGATGAGGCATGTCAGCTCCTGCTCTGAGCAGGAGCTTACAGGCCACCGTCCCTGGGTGACCCCACAGCCATCTTTCTGCCCGGGCCACCATGGAGACCATCGGCACAACATGATCGCAGTTACGTTCCCAATGGGAGCACAGAGGGATCCTCCCTCTCTCTGCGATATCCCGCGATGTCGCTGTCACTATTGACAAGGGCATCAGAGGGGTTAAACGCCAGCGACCAGTGCCAGCAGGTGTCAGCTCTCATATAGGGCTAACACCCACCTTTGAATGTGGTGGCACGCAGCATGAGCCTGTGCGATCGGTATGCAGTATATATGGCGTTTTGCGGGAATGAAGAAGGGGTTAATGTTAAGCACGTTCATCACATAGCTGACCTAGAAAATGATCTGTGTAGAGACAATAGAGGTATTTAGAATAGAAAAAAATAAAGAAAAAAAGTTAATTATAAGTAAATTTCTAAGTCCCTTTTTAATTAGCAAAATGCACTTGTTTTGCAAGTAATCACTACATTAAATAACCATTTCCTAGGAAGTTAAAAATACAGGTGCTTATGAGCATATACAGTATGAAGCTATGCTGCTGTCATCTGGAGATATCCTAGCAAACCTTAGGTCACAGCAGCTGCTCAGCATTCAGAGAGACAGGGTGGACAGCAGTGTGAGCAGCCTTTTCTTCCCTCAGCACTCGTCGTCCTGTTATTTCCATTTTTAGATCGGATAGACAGAGTGGACAACTGGGTGAGTGACCATTTCTTACCTCAGCACTCCTGGTAACAGATCAGAGAGACAGGGTGGACAGCAGTGTGAGCAGCCTTTTCTTCCCTCAGCACTCATCGTCCTGTTATTTCCATTTTTAGATCGGATAGACAGAGTGGACAACTGGGTGAGTGACCATTTCTTACCTCAGCACTCCTGGTAACAGATCAGAAAGACAGGGTGGACAGCAGTGTGAGCAGCTTATTATTAACTCAGCACATCTGATATCTTTAGTAATAGGTTAGAAATACATTGTAGACAGCAGTGTGAGCAGCCTCTTTTTACCTCAGCACATCTGGTATTTCCAGTATTAGATAAGAATATCCACTTGGATCACATCTTCCTACACATGAAGGGACAAGAGTGGAGCTTCCCATTTCAGATGCTCACAGGCACAGCGTTGTCTCGTCTTCTGATGAAAGTGTAAGGATGGTGGACTATGCTACAGCGTTCCTGCCCCTTAAGACACCATGCATGTCAGTGTGAATAATGTCTTCCGTCTTTTGTATATATCGTGTAGTGTGGATTGTGATAAGTATTGTGAGTATAATATGGATATTGTGTTCCAGTGCTATGGATAATGTATAATTGTCAACACTAAATCACAGGCAAAATTAGGCCCTAGATACTAGAGAGTGTATTAACCATGTTTATTCTTTATTAAATCTCTATATATAAAACTGAATGTATGTATGCATGTGTGTATCACCATCAATCATGAAGCATCTTTCATTTCACCAGAGCTGTACAAAGGAAGCTGAGCTGTGATTGGTTGCTATGAGCAACAGTTTTCCTTGCAACCAATCACTAAGCATCTCTCATTTCACCAGAGCTGGTTACAAGAAGTTGAGCTGTGATTGGTTGCTATGAGCAAGTTTTCCCACTTGACAACACCTCAGCAGACACTGACATGTTGGGAGAAATCTAGCATCCCCAGGAACATAAGCTCCCAGCCATTGTCTGCCCCCCAGAAAGGAGCACAGAGCACATGACAGAAATAAACCCCCCCCCCACCTGTGGATCATTGGTATGCAAGTTAGGGCAAATCCACTCGGCGTTTTGGTACTGACCCCAGGCCTTTCTTAAAGGGATCTGCGGTATGGAAGGCAGGGCAAATCCATCTATTGCTATGGTTCTGACCCCAGTCCTCGGTATGGAAGTCAGGGCAATTGCCTTCAAATGCTCTGGTACTGACCCCAGGCTCTCTTAAAGGGATCTCCTGTACGGAAGTTAGAGAAGATCCCTCAGCGCTCTGATTCTGATCCCAGGGTTCTATTAAAGGGATCATTGGTATGCAAGTCAGGGCAAATCCATCCAGCGCTCTGGTTCTGATCCCAGGCTTTCTTAAAGGGATCCCCGGTATGGAAGTTAGGGCAAATCCACTCAGCGCTCTGGTTCTGACCCAAGGCCACTCTTAAAGGGATCCCCGGTATGGAAGTGAGGGCAAATCCAATCTGCACTTTGGTACTGACCCCAGTTCTCTCTTAAAGGGATCCCCGGTATGGAAGTCAGGGCAGTTGCCTTCAAATGCTCTGGTACTGACCCCAGGTTCTCTTAAAGGGATCTCCTGTACGGAAGTTAGGGAAAATCCCTCAGCGCTCTGATTCTGACCCCAGGGTTCTATTAAAGGGATCATTGGTATACAAGTCAGGGCAAATCCATTAAGCGCTCTGGTTCTGATCCCAGGCTTTCTTAAAGGGATCTCCGGTATGGAAGTTAGGGTAAATCCCTCAGCGCTCTGATTCTCATCCCAGGCTTCTATAAAAGGGATCATGGGTATGGAAGTCAGGGCAAATCCACTCAGCGCTCTGGTTCTGACACCAGGCCTCTCTTAAAGGGACCCCCGGTATGGAAGGTAGGACCGTTCCACTCAGCGCTCTGTTCTGACCCAAGGCTGACGGGATTATGTGGGATATTAGGGGTAGTAGTCCGGTGGCTCTGGCTGACGGGATTATGCGGGATATTAGGGGTAGTAGTCCGGTGGCTCTGGCTGACGGGATTATGTGGGATATTAGGGGTAGTAGTCCGGTGGCTCTGGCTGACGGGATTATGCGGGATATTAGGGGGAGGTGTCTGGTGGCTCTGGCTGACGGGATGATGTGGGATATTAGGGGTAGTAGTCCGGCGGTTGTGACGGGATGATGTGGGATATTAGGGGTAGTAGTCTGGCGGCTGTGACGGGATGATGTGGGATATTAGGGGTAGTAGTCTGGCGGCTGTGACGGGATGATGTGGGATATTAGGGGTAGTAGTCTGGCGGCTGTGACGGGATGATGTGGGATATTGGTAGTTGTCCGGTGGCTCAGGCTGACGGGATGATGTGGGATATTAGGGGTAGTAGTCCGGTGGCTGTGACGGGATGATGTGGGATATTAGTGGTAGTTGTCCGGTGGCTCTGGCTGACGGAATGATGTGGGATATTAGGGGTAGTAGTCCGGTGGCTGTGACGAGATGTGGGATATTAGTGGTAGTAGTCCGGTGGCTCTGGCTGGCAGGATGATGTGGGATATTAGGGGTAGTAGTCCGGTGGCTCTGACTGACGGGATGATGTGGGATATTAGGGGTAGTAGTCCGGTGGCTCTGGCTGGCAGGATGATTTGGGATATTAGGGGTAGTAGTCTGGTGGCTCTGGCTAGATATAATCATTATAATTTGTTATAACTAACCGTAGTTAGTTACTATGCCCGGGCAGCGCCGGGCTCTTCAGCTAGTATTGTGTAAAAACAAACATACAAATAAATCAGATAAATCAGAGTGCTGCTAAGAGACTGCAGGGGTAAAGAGCATAATTACCAATCCAGAAGAATCAATTGTATGTCCTAGTTAGTATAAAAAATGTTTAGATTAAGCTTTTATATGCCGTCATACAGATCACACCTAATGCCGCCATACAGATCCCACCTAATGCCGCCATAAACTTCACACGTAATGCCGCCATACAGTTCACACCTAATGTCGCCATACAGATCACAGCTAATGCCGCCATATTGATCACACATAGTGCCGCCATATAGATCACACCTAATGCCGCCATATTGATCACACATAGTGCCGCCATATAGATCACACCTAATGCCGCCATATAGTTCACACCTAATACCGCCATATAGTTTGCACACAATTAGTTACACGGCTCAGCAGACAGTATCACATAGGAGAGGATTGGATACGCGGCTCAGCAGACATTCTCATTGGCAAGGATTAGATGTATGGCTCAGCAGACAGTATCACATGGGAGAGGATTGGATACACTACTCAGCAGACAGTCTCTCATTGGCAAGGATTAGATACACGGCTCAGCAGACAGCATCACACAGGAGAGGATTGTACACGGCTCAGCAGACAGTCTCTCATTGGCAAGGATTAGCTACACGGCTCATTAGACAGTCTCACACAGGATAGGATTAGATACATGGCTCAGCAGACAGTATCACACAGGATGGGATTAGATACACAGCTCAGCAGTCAGTATCACACAGGATAGGAATAGATACACGGCTCAGCAGACAGTATCACACAGGATGGGATTAGATACACAGCTCAGCAGTCAGTATCACACAGGATAGGAATAGATACACGGCTCCGCAGACAGTATCACACAGGATGGGATTACATACACAGCTCAGCAGACAGTCTCTTATTGGCAAGGATTGGATACATGGCTCTAGACAGTATCACACAGGAGAGGATTGTACACGGCTCAGAAGACAGTCTCTCGTTGGCAAGGATTGGCTACACGGCTCATTAGACAGTCTCACACAGGATAGGATTAGATACACGGCTCAGCAGACAGTCTCTTATTGGCAAGGATTGGATACATGGCTCATTAGACAGTCTCTCACAGGATAGGATTAGATACACGGCTCAGCAGACAGTATCACACAGGATGGGATTAGATACACAGCTCAGCAGACAGTCTCTTATTGGCAAGGATTGGATACATGGCTCTAGACAGTATCACACAGGAGAGGATTGTACACGGCTCAGAAGACAGTCTCTCGTTGGCAAGGATTGGCTACACGGCTCATTAGACAGTCTCACACAGGATAGGATTAGATACACGGCTCAGCAGACAGTCTCTTATTGGCAAGGATTGGATACATGGCTCATTAGACAGTCTCTCACAGGATAGGATTAGATACACGGCTCAGCAGACAGTATCACACAGGATGGGATTAGATACACAACTCAGCAGACAGTCTCTTATTGGCAAGGATTGGATACATGGCTCATTAGACAGTCTCTCACAGGATAGGATTAGATACACGGCTCAGCAGACAGTATCACACAGGATGGGATTAGATACACAACTCAGCAGACAGTCTCTTATTGGCAAGGATTGGATACATGGCTCTAGACAGTATCACACAGGAGAGGATTGGATACACCGCTCAGCAGACAGTATGTCTGTATGTCACTGTCCTCCTCAGACAGCCATAAAAGCGAAGGTGCCAGCTTACCAGAGATCACTGGGCCTGTGTGTGAGTGGGGAAGTGGAGACAGAGCAGGAGAAGGACACAGAGGAGCAGGGCAGCGTGTGAGGAGCATAGAATATCTGCTCAGGACGCACAGTGCAGTGCCTGGGAGTAACAGGACAGAGGAGCATGGAGGAAAGTCACCCCCACTCACTGCTCTCCATCCTCTGGCTCCAGTGGGTGCTTCTCTCCTCTGCTGTCCTCATCTACAGCCTGTCCTCAGTCCTCACAACACAGGACCTGTCATGCCAGAATTGAACAGTACAGCTTCTGTCATTACAGGTCTTGTGATAGAGGGTAAGGCCTCTTTCACACATCAGGTTTTCGCCGTCAGGCGCGATCCGGCGCTTTTGACAGAAACCGGATCCGGCGAAATGCAATGCCGGATCCGGTTTCCCCCCCATTGACTTGCATTTGCGCCGGATCGCGCCGGATGGCCATGCGTTTCATCCGGTTATCGCCGGATCCGGCAATGTGTCGCAATGTGTCGCGATCCGGCGTCTGGAAAAAACGTCTACTGTAACGTTTTTTGTCTCCGGCGAAAAAGCCGGACACGCCGGATCCGGCGCGTCCGGCTTTTTCACACAATGAAAGCCTATGAGCGCCGCAATGCGCCGGATCCGGTTTTTTTGGTCTGAGCATGCTCAGTAGCTCTGCCCACAGGAGATATATAAAAGCAAGACAATGGGACCCTCAGCCACACCCAACATGCCACCCAAGACAGCAACCAGGCGCAGGAGAAGGCAGCAGACATCTGCAGCAGCAGCACCATCAGCAACACCCCAAATGGAGCAGCATGCTGAACGGGAGGGGAGTCCAGAAGCAGATGAGAGACGGTAATTATCAAATCCCCCATTCCTCCAAACTAGGGCCATGGAATATCAAGATATTCATTGGCCCTTTGTTTCTCTTTATTCAACAGCCGCCAAAGAGATGCAGCAGCAGCACCATCAGCAACACCCCAAATGGAGCAGCATGCTGAACGGGAGGGGAGTCCAGAAGCAGATGAGAGACGGTAATTATCAAATCCCCCATTCCTCCAAACTAGGGCCATGGAATATCAAGATATTCATTGGCCCTTTGTTTCTCTTTATTCAACAGCCGCCAAAGAGATGCAGCAGCAGCAGCAGAAATGGCATCACTGGCAGCAGCAATACCCACAGCCATGGAGTCTGGCCATCAACAGGACAGCACATCATCTTCTGGGAGCCCTCCCTCGCATCGTCAGCGTTTGACGGTAAGTTTTTATTTCCAAAATCCATCATCTCTGTAATATATGTCTATTCATTGCCTTTTATTTCAAAACAGGAATCACAAGATGAAGAGGAGCTCCCAGAAGAAGAAGGAAGGGGTGGACAGACGCTTGGAGTGGGCTCACAATTCGTAAGTTTTTTGCATCAAACGCAGAAACACAACATCACACTACACACAACACATAGAAAACAATGTTCTGCAGACCACACACAGCAAACAAATGCCTACATCCAAACTCATAACATTTTTTGTTTTCTTCTCTAGTCTTCCCAATCTGGTGCTCGGCCAAGAGGTCCTCGCAGTGCCTCCCAGGGTCGTCGGCGACAGCAACGCGGCGGTCACCAGCGTGTAAGTATAAATATTTTTGCTTTGTTTTTTTGCACTTTTTATTTCATTTCTTTTGTGGAGGCTAATTATGTTATTTTTGTCTTTTTCTTTAACAGCCTTCACAGCGTGCTCCCGACTCTGACGGTGAGGATGGAGGGATTGATGTGGACCGCCTCATCGATCTCGTCAGAGAAAGGGAGCCGCTCTGGAATATGGCTGACCGCCGCCACGCTGACCTGATCATTACCCGACGACTCTGGGAGGAAATCTGTTCTCTCCTTGTGGGCCGCTGGGAGGACCTCGAAGCTCGGGACCAGATTAAAGAGCGTAAGTATATACAGTAATGGTTGCTTGATGTAAACCAGTGTTTCCCGAACTCCAGTCCTCGTGGTCCCCACGGATCATGTGTTCAGGATTTCTATTTACTATTGAAATCCTGAAAACATGACCCCTGGGGACCATGAGGACTGGAGTTTGTGAAACACTGATGTATACTAACCACTCCTTTCTCGTTTCAGGGAACAGAATTGTGAATCGGTGGCGGTCTGTGAGGGATCGTTTCAAGAAGGAGTTCAATAAAGAGATGCGGGCCCCGAGTGGATCTGGAGGACGCAGGAGCAAGTACAAGTACGCACAAGCCCTGTCGTTCCTCCGGGAAACAATGCTCACCAGAAGGTAAATATTACACACCACATGTGAAAAAGATGTAACTTTTTTTTTTCAGCCAGGGCCATACCATGTCAGTATTTTAATTGTTTTTTTTTCTCTTTATTCTACAGCACGGTGAGCAGCACTCGGGAGCCTGCACGATTGGACCCTTCTGAGGCGATCCCTGAGGAGACCGGCACCGAGGGACACTTCGACCGCCCCGGTACATCTGCACCTTCCCTGCCTTCCCACACATTCGACCCATCTGTCCCATCCACCAGCACAGGAGCATCGTGGCCGCCTACATTACATGAAGCTGCTGGTGAGGAGATCGCTTTCCCTTTACCCCACCCTTCTGCCCCTGCCGCCTCTAGTACACCTGCGGGTACTGGGCGGCAGCGGCAGAGGGGTCAGGAAAAGAGTTATGCGCAAGAGTTATTGCATCTGAATGCATCTTTCCAGAACTGTCTCAAAGTCTTGTCAGAGCAAATCTCCGCAGGCTTTCAGCAGATCAACTCCAGCATTCTGGAGGTGAAGACACTTCTGCAAACCATGCATTCAGAAGCAAGATCTTCGCCAAACCACACCTTTTTCAGGTCTGTTGTGGAGCGCATGGAAACGCTCTCTCCTGCCCAGCAGATGCATGTAATGCATTCGTGCCACGGTGCTCTACAGCAGGTTACCTCCCAACCTCCACCTCCCACCACTGTAGTTCCTCCACCTGCACCCCCTCCAGCCACTTTCCATCCTCCCCCTCCTATTACATCTGCACCCCCTCCAGCCACTTTTCATCCTCCCCCTCCTACTACATACCAGCAACCTGCCCAGTACCAGCAACCTCCCCAGTACCAGCAACCTACCCAGTACCAGCAACCTCCCCACTTCCAGCAACCTGCCCCGTACCAAACTCCTTCCCCGTACCAAACTCCTTCCCCGTACCAAACTCCTTCCCCGTACCAAACTCCTTCCCCGTACCAAACTCCTTCCCCGTACCAAACTCCTTCCCCATACAACTTTCCATCAACATCATCTGCTCCTACAGTCCCTGCCCAACCCTCCACTCCACCACCCACCACCTCTTCTGCTTCCCACATGTCCACCCATTCTGTAGTTTTTTCCACACCTTCACCTCTAACTGTTCCTTCCCCACCACGATCCCAGTCCTCTCTCCACACACCCAGTGTCGAAGTGTCCCGCAGCCCCTCCAGCAGTATTTCCACCCCACAATACACAGATTTGTAATGTGTGTTTTTTAATAAAAATGCCCATTGGGTTTAAAACCTTTATTAAAAAAGTTTTTTGCACTTTAAAAACATTTTACAAAAAAAAAAAAAATTTTAAATAAAAGTTAAATTATCGTTTCACAATGGTTGTCTGTCTTTTCTTTCTGCGGCGAACTATGTTTAAAAAAAAGGTTAAATACAGGGTATTTCAAAGGTAAAAAGGTATTCAAAACCAGGTATAACTGTGGGTAAATTTTAGCTTTTTGCCACAGTTGTGTTCCTGGTTGTGTTTGAAGCAAAGTATTTCACCTAAAAAGTTGTGTTTATTGTTGGTGATTTCCTAACAATGTACACAACTTTTGTTAAAAGGTGAAATACTTTGCATAAAACACAACCAGGTACACACCTGTGGCCTAAAGCTAAAAATAGTAGACCATGACAAGATAGCCAACTTTGGTTGGCAAAGGTATATACTGTTGGTCCAGAAGGTACACAAGTTTGGTTAGGGCACAAATCTTTCACACTCTGTCATCCTGCCAGTGTACTCTGCCTTGAGGGGCCACAAGGGTCAATTTTAAAAACCGGATCCGGCGTAATCCGTCGAAAAAACGGATAGAAAAACGGATTAACCGGATGAGACGGATCCGGTTTTGTCTGTCAAGAACAAGACGGATCCGGCAGAAAACCGGATCCGGCACATCAGGTTTTACAAAACATTTGCTGGATCCGGCATTCCGGCACGACGCCGGATCGCGCCTGACGCCGAAAACCTGATGTGTGAAAGTAGCCTAAGTGGAGCTCAGCGGATAGCACTGGGCTACAGTATGATGGCGCCCAGCCACACCTACATCAGTGAATTATGCAGCCCACAGGGGCGTGCCCAGTTCACTGCTAATGTGGCTGCAATGTTAAAGATAGGGTCGGCGTCCAACCACTGTCTCCTATGCCCAGGGCAGCCATATTTGCAGATTGTATGTGTCAGCGACCATTACAGACCTGCAAAGCAAAATGGCAGCGCCCAGGGGCTACATTAAAACATTATTACGAAAAAACATAAATCCTAGTTAGTACATTTGCTGAAACAACATATTTTGTTACTTACTTTTTTTTTGCAAATTATATAAAATTGCGGCACCTTCCCTTTGATATAATGTTCAGTATAGATACTTGTACTCTAAATCCTTATTAGCATATACTAAACACATGATGTGTCCGTGAAGTACACCAACAGTCTGCACTACTTCTATGTAAATTTCTACCATGCTGTATGAAGGCACAATCTAACAGTGCATAGACATTACAGATACAGTATACAGTTGTGGCCAAAAGTATTGACACCCCTGCAATTCTGTCAGATAATACTCAGTTTCTTCCTGAGTATTCCGCTTCTGCTTGGTGCACCCCTGATGTTTCCAAATATTTAAGTCACCTCCACACCTACAGTACTTGTTTTCTTCATCTTTCTCCACTGCCACTTTTCTTTGAATGGCAGCTCTGGCTTTATTGCGTCAGAACAAAGCTGAAGTAAATGTAAAATAAGCACTTAAATATTTTTACCATGCCAAAGGTGCCCCAAGCACATGTGCTTGGACTAAACAGTAATTTTGGGTTGACAGACTCACTTTAAGATGTATGGAACTCCTTTAACTTGGATTGAGACCATCATTTTTTGGGTCATTGGTGTATACTGTACCAAAAAGTGTTACAAATCACCGTGTGCACCACAATTGTGCAAAAACAACCACATTTTACACTGCATTGACCAAAAGTTTGCATGTTGGCATTACATGGTCTCTGTATTTCAAACAAATGTATTTACGTGAATATGACCTTATTTCATTTTCTGAACTTCAAGCAGTTCCTAATGCCCCAAATATAGTTTGTTGCATGTACCTTTCAGTAAACATGGTGGTAACTACTTTAACTACCTATTTTATTTTTAATTTTTGGAGGAAGTATTTGAGTTTGGGAGAATTTTTTGAGTTTGAATAATTCTGCAACATTTTGTCTTTTGTAAAAATCTGAAAATAGCCCATAAGTAATGCTGTGCCAGCAGCTGTCTTTGGCAAAATTAAAACTTACTCATTAGCCATGAATGGTGCTTGAAATTTGTCATTTCTGTCACACTGTTTGAACACAGCTGGAGTGATCTCATTTTAGAATCCAACTGAAAGAATAGATTTGTGTTAGAAAACTAGTGGCAAATAAAATTAGAACATAAACATATTAAAAAAGTCATCTTAAATAACGTGCCATGAATGCTAGCAGGTTGTTTTTGGCATTTCAGCTATATGTTGCTCATATTATCATTATAAACCTTAATATATATAGCTTTAGAGGGGTTGTCTGAATCAAGCTCTGTTCAGACCATTAGTGTACTTCTGAATATAATGGTCATATAGCTTAATTTAAAACTGTCTGTCATCTAATTAAAGAGGTTGTCCACTACTTTAACAGTGATGACCTGTCCTTAGGATAGGTCATTCATGTCCGATTGGTGGGGGTACGACACTTGGCACCCATGCCGATCAGCTGTTCTTGGCGCTGATGGCGGCCACGGTCGGGTAATGCACACTCGTCCTCTGTTCAAATTAATAGGGGGTGGATGGTGCAGTACCTGGCCGAGACCACCATCAGTAGACAGAGTAGCTCTGTAACTGATCATTTCCTGATGCCGCTGGCACCGAAAACAACTGATCGGTGGAGGTGCCAGGTGTCACATCCCCATTTATCAGACCTTGATGACCTATCATGCTTTCTGTCCATTTGACCACTGCAGCCAATCTTTGGTCCTAAAAAGCCTAATGGTTATCACTGCTTTAATCAGTGATTGGCTACTGCTCATGGTTAGGTATTTGGCTTGTGGTTAACTACAGGTTATAAACAGCTGGATTGGATGAAAATGAAAAGGGTGAGTAATTATTGTTTTATTAAACTTTAATGCATTTCTTACTATTTCAAAATCATTTTATAGGAGAACTCCTTTATTGTCAAAGCTTTAGAATGAACCAGGATGTCTAAAATATCAGCCCACAGCTAAATATATAAAGGGCAGATCTTAAGTAGACAAGAGACAATCCTTAAACAGTCACTCCTCATTCTCAAGAATTTTAAAAGACCACACCTCATAAAAATAATATTAAAGAAGGAAGATGCACAACTGTAGTAGCTTGGTGACTTTCCATCAAGTACTCAAAACAAGTTGACTTTATAATCATTTGTCATGCTCTGCCAAAAAAAAGCATTCTGCTTAGTCCCAAAATAAAAAATTTAATTTTGCTCTAATACGAATATGTATGCAACCTTTTTGCCCCTGTTGAAAGCAAACTATTGCATTTCCAATTCCCTAAAATCTTTGATAGCATGCCAGAAAGGAAAAAGAGTCATAATAGAAGATTTTTCCAAGTTTATGACATTCAGATTACAGTGCTAGTCAAGCTCGCATGCAGTCATCTGTCATGTCACCCTAACTAGCCAAAGCAACACCCAGTGTAAAATGAGAGGTTTGCTTTATCTTTTGCCAGTATTCAGGCAATGGATGAGGGAAACAATAAGATTGTCTGAAGAAAAATATCTACTTGAATGTGTAGACTAAAGGCCCTCATAGACATTAGATAGGTATTGTGTAAATGGTCATTCGACCAACAGCTATCTCCTCTGACATTACTCTACCTAGGAGTGCTCAGTTTGACTTGTGTATTCTCTATCAGAAAGCCACTGCTAGACTCCTCAGGACATCCAATAGGTAGAATCCTTCTCTTCCCCAATATCTCAAGTCAAGAGGCCACCATAGACATTAGATAGGTGTCACGTAAATGGTCGTTTGACCAACAACTATCTCCCCTTAACATTCCCCTAAGTTAGAGTGCTCGGATTCGCTCGTATATTATCTATCAGAGAGCCGCTGCTACACTGCCCTGGATATCCAACAGGCAGAACCCTTCTCTTCATCAATATCACGAGTGAAGAAGCCACCATAGACATTAGATAGGTGTCGGGTAAATGGTCATTCGACCAACAGCTGTCTACCCCGACATTACACTACCTAGGAGTGCTCAGTTTGACTTGTGAATTCTCTATCAGAAAGCCACTGCTACACTCCTCAGGACATCCAATAGGTAGAATTAGATAGGTGTTGCGTAAATGGTCGTTTGACCAACAGCTATCTCCCCTGACATTCCCTAAGTGATCTGCTAAAATTGTTTTCTTATTTAAGTGATCATATGCCAAAAGAGTGAAGGCTGATGTAGCTACAAAATTACATATTATCTTTGGGATGGGATTTGTTAAAAGCTTCAATAGGTGTGATGGACAGGTAACCTCATGACCCAGTCCAAATAGTGTACAGTCCAACATTTTTATTTTTGCACTTTTAAGTTAAAATGTCACTCTTTGTTACAAGGTTATTGCAATAAAGACCAGTCAGAGGCAGCGTCGGACTAGAGCACCTTGGGCCCACCAGAGAAAATCATTCTTGGGGCCCACTATGTAGCTACATAGAAATAAATACAAGACAACCAATTGTGTGGTAAACACACTAATATCAGGGTATAATATAAGGTAGTACACGTCTTAATTATGTAGCAGGGGTTGGGGTAGAATCATAGAGGGATAGCCCACTCATAGAATATAATGTAGCCTCTCTCATAGATTATAATGTAGCCTCCCTCATAAAATATAATGCAGCCCACCTCATAGGGTATAATGCAGCACCCCACAAAATAAAATGCAACCCCCTCATAAGGTATAACACAGTCCCCACCATAGAATATAATGTAGCACCCTCATAGGGCATAATGCAGCCCCCCTCATATAGTATAATGCAGCACCAACACAGAAGATAATGCAGCCTCCCCATAGAGTATACTGTAGCCCTCATATAGTTTGATGTAGCCCCCCCAGAATATAATGTAGTCCCCTGAGATAATAATGCAGCCCCACCACAGAATATAATTCAGCCCCCCCATAGAGTATACTGTAGCTCCCTCATATAGTATGATTTAGCCCCCCAGAATATAATGTAGTCCCCTGAGAATAATGCAGTCCCCATCAGAATATAATGTAGCCCCCTCATAAAGTATAATACAGCCCCTCTCCACCCCCATCATTGTCCTCATCACCACCTCCATCATTGCCTTCTCCCCCACCACCCCTATCATTCTCCCCCACCACCCCATCACTGCCCATTCCATCACCTCAATCATTGCCTCCGCCACCACCATCATTGTCCATCACCTCCATGATTGCCTCCCACACCGCCATTATTGTCCATCACCTTCATTATTGCCTCTCCCCACCACCATTATTGCCCATCACCTCCATTATTGCCTCCCCACCTTCATCATTGCCATCACCTCCATCATTGCCTCCCCACCAATCATTGCCCATAACCTCCATCATTGCCTCCCCCCACCATCATTGCTCATCACCTCCATCATTGCCTCCCCCACCGCCATCATTGCCCATTACCTCCATCATTGCCTCCCCCGCCTCCATCATTTGCTCATCACCTCCATTATTGCCTCCCCCGCCACCATCATTGCCCATCACCTCCATTATTGCCTCCCCTGCCACCATCATTGCCCATCACCTCTATTATTGCCTCCCCCAACCAATATCATTGCCCATCACCTCCATCATTGTCTCCCCCACTGCCATCATTGCCCATCACCTCCATCATTGCCCATCACCTCCATCATTTCCCATCACCTCCATCATTGCCCATCACCTCCATCATTGTCCACCTCCATTATTGCCTCCCCCAACCAATATAATTGCCCATCACCTCCATCATTGTCTCCCCCACTGCCATCATTGCCCATTACCTCCATCATTGTCCACCACCTCCATCATTGCCCATAACCTCCATCATTACCCATCACCTCCATCATTGTCCATCACCTCCATTATTGCCTCCCCCCACCAATATCATTGGCCATCACCTCCATCATTGTCTCCCCCACTGCCATCATTGCCTCCCCCCACCAATATCATTGTCCATCACCTCCATCATTGCTTCCCCCACCAATATCATTGCCCATCACCTCCATCATTGTCTCCCCCACTGCCATCATTGCCCATCACCTCCATCATTGTCTTCCCCACTGCCATCATTGCCCATCACCTCCATCATTGTCTTCCCCACTGCCATCATTGCCCATCACCTCCATCATTGCTTCCCCCACCAATATCATTGCCCATCACCTCCATCTTTTCCTTCCACCACCCCTCACACACACACACAGCACCGGTCCGCATCACTCACATAGCAACTCATCACACACACACACACACACACACACACACACAGCACCGTATCACTCTCACACACACACACAGTACCGTATCACTCTCACACTCACACACACAGCACCACATGCACACGCAGGCACACAGCACAACTCGCCTCCTCGCAACCGCAGCACGTACCGGAAGCCTCTTTCTCTTCGGCAGCTTTCCCCCTGACACAGCACTCTGGATGATGACGTCATCCAGCTGGGCTGTCACAGACAGGAAACGCCCAGAAAGTAGGAAGCCGGGATCGGCTGCTGGGAGGTGAGTTGTGCTGTGTGTCTGCGTGTGTATGTGGTGCTGTGTGTGTGGTGCGGTGCTGGGGATGGGCTGCCCGCTATTAAAGAGGAATGGTATTCACGCCTCTCCACGCCCATAGGGACGTGGAGAAGCGTGAATATTCATTTCACTTTAGCAGCGGGGACAGGAACTTGTCTCCAGCTGCTGCTAGCTGGCACAGGGCGGGCCCTATACCCACTGACTTGGGGGCCCCTCGAGCAGTGGGGGCCCTTAGAGCAGTGGGGGCCCTAGGCACTTGCTGGCCAGTATGCCAGCAGGTGTCGGTGCCTGGGCCCACCGGAGAATCCTCCGGTTCTCCGGTGAGCCAGTCCGAGCCTGGTCAGAGGGCAATTATTTGGCTATTTTCATAATGACAAATACTGAATGGCTGGCAGGAGCAGTAATTGAATACAGTTGCTACATATGACTTCCAGCCCACACGTGCAAATTTCCTAGAAGTTTCTATAGTTTGCTAATATAAGTATATAATTTTCTACTCATTTCCATATTATCAATCAGTAATTCATTGATGTACTAAGAATTTTTGTTATTTCGGAAAGTGTACATTTTTCTTTCTGATCCTGAGCATATTGTTAAGTACTCTTTTGTTTCCCATCTAACAGATCCTCAGAACACGAATGTAGACATTTGGAGTGTCCTTGCCGTTATAGAAGTCTTGAGGCCCACTCTCAGATTTGCATACCTCATCGTATTTTTGCTCCAGATGTGCTTAAAAACCAATGCAAACAGATGTTGATTCCTGTTCTTTCTCAGTGCCTTGAGGCAGCCTACTCAGTCCTAGGCACCCACCCGTTTTCACGACTTGACATACTTATAGTGCCTTCTAACTTCTCCAGTCTAGGAATGGCAAGGTAAGACCATCGCCTTTTACATTTACAGTGTCACTTATTTGGCTGTGTGCTGTTGTTTCAATACAATGAAAGTTTTATCACCAGGAGATAATCACTGCCTGTACTACAGCTGGAGTGAGTCCTAGTCTAACCACGCCTCCTCATCTGATAAGCAGCTTACTGTCAATACACAATGTACATAGAAAGCTATGGGGCAGCTTTTGAGCTCCACTACATGCTACAAAACTCTGATTCTGTCATAACTGATACACCCAGAAAACTAAGTGATGCATAGCTGGAATCAGGGTCTCTGCCCGTACATTATGCTGCTCTCAGACGAGGTGGCAAAAACCTGGTGACAGATTCCCTTTAAACCAGGATATTCCTTTAATGTCATTCCACAAGAGCTCAATAGGATTGTGCTTACCAAAGCATAAAAGGTATTTCTACTTATTGTTTTTGACCAAATAGTTTTTCATAGACTGAAAATAAGCTAAATCTTATTGTCATGCCGCATAGTGACATTTATACTAATCAAATGCTGAGAACAGTGGATAGCTTGACGTGATAACTGACAGCAATAACTTTTGTGTTTCGCTATTACTTGCGTTCCATCTAAGTCTCCCACCATAACAGCCTCAGTTCCTCAGCCCAGATTGTGTTTTATATTTTCAAGACTTCCCTCAGAGAACAGGAATATGAGCTGTAAGTTAGGGATTCCTTTAATGACCTTTCATAACTCCTCAGTTTTAGATAAAATTATTTTAATATACAAAAACAATAGAAATATATGCAAAATGCCATTATCCAAACTTTACCATAAGCTGCTCTCAACGAATGTTTTGCCCATTGGTGCTTCCTCCAGAGCTTTGTTCCATGAATGGTGAAGATGACAAACATGGCTTGAAGCATTTGATTGAACAATCAATTTATAGAGAACAGACCATCTTTGTGCTACTTCAAGCATAACGTTATAATAAAAAAAAGTCAACTGGGTCAATTTTATTTTGCCTTTTACTTACATTTCCTCCAAATTCTTCACAAGAGGCATGATACATCTTTATTTGCTATTTTGCAGATCTTCTCTTCTTTATTCCAAACTCTTCACACGTAGGACTAATTTAGATGACAATTTTCAAAATGGTCCTATTTCCATGCTGAAGAATATTGCAATTTGTTATGTACGTTGAATGCGTTTGTTTTTATCTGTAGGTATGTTCATATTTGGCCAGTATGTCTGTGTTGGGTTTGGCCCACATGGGAACAGGTGAATCCCAGGGAGGGCCCCAATGCAGGACTGTGCCCCCATCTCCCTTTATGAGCAGTAGTTGACACAATACGCTTGAGTCACTATGTACAGTGAAAGGCCGCATTTCATCATTCATACATCAACTACTCAGCTCACTATTATATAGAAGCATAGGTAAATTTGTGAATGAGGGTAATGTAATATATAAAATGTGTAAGCTAAATTTGCATGGTTTCTTTTTTCTCCATTTACGGTTTCGATTTTTGCTCTTTGAGTTTTTTTTGCTACTTTCAACTTCAAGCAGATGTCATCTGGTGCTGGTTCGCTGACTGATAAGGCTAGTGTGCAGTTCGATAAGCGAATATTAGTTGCTTGGTTGGACTGTAATCGGTCAAATTGAAAAAACTAAACCAATAAAAAATTATTTTCAACTATGCCAGTATGGTCTTCATGCCTTGTAGAAGGGGGGGGGGTTGTCTTTTTGTAGACTTCTTTTGGTATGTATTGTTTTATTGTATTTTTTAGACCGAGAATTAAGTTGCCTCTGCGGTACATGTTGTAAATGGATTATTTTATCATTATCAATACAATGACCGAGGTTTCTGTAAAAATATAATGTTATTTATATGTGACTAGCTGAAGAGCCCGGCGTTGCCTGCGCATAGTAACCAACTGTGGTTATAACAAATTATAATGATTATATTGCACATAAAAACATTTCACATCATATATTCAACACTACAGATTTGCAACACAAATTAACTAAACGATTACCTAAGTATTGATAGTATTTTATTTTCAACTCATTCAAGAGCCTTTTGATAAAAAACATGCGTATCTGTGTATCTAACCCTATCCTGTGTGATATTGTCTGCTGAGCTGTGTATCTAATCCTATCCTGTGTGATGCTGACTGCTGAGCAGTGTATCTAATCCTATCCTGTGTGATACCGTCTGCTGAGCAGTGTATCTAACCCTATCCTGTGTGTTACTGACTGCTGAGCCATGTATCTAATCCTATCGTGTGATACGGACTGCAGAGCCATGTATCTAATCCTATTCTGTGTGATACTGTCGGCTGAGCCGTGTATCTAATATTATTCTGTGTGATGCTGTGTGCTGAGCTGTGTATCTATTCCTATCCTGTGTGATACTGACTGCTGAGCTGTGTATCTAATCCTATCCTGTGTGATACTGACTGCTGTGCTGTGTATGTAATACTATCCTGCGTGATACTGACTGCTGAGCCGAGATACTGGGCTCCGCCTGCAGTCTGTGTCAGAGGGTGGTCTGTGTTGGCACGGTAATAAATTGTGTTATTTCCAGCTTTACAGAAGGAGGATAACACCATAGAAATGATAAGAATAATAGGCAAAATTGTTTGGTGAATTGGAACACGCGAGGTTAAAATTTCACCTCACAACATAGCCTATGACGCTCTCGGGGTCCAGACGTGTGACTGTGCAAAATTTTGTGGCTGTGTATGTATGTGTGTATGTCCGGGATTTTGTGGTTCAGATGCCAATCCCGGACATACACACATACAGTGGGGCAAAAAAGTATTTAGTCAGTCAGCAATAGTGCAAGTTCCACCACTTAAAAAGATGAGAGGCGTCTGTAATTTACATCATAGATAGACCTCAACTATGGGAGACAAACTGAGAAAAAAAATCCAGAAAATCACATTGTCTGTTTTTTTTTTCATTTTATTTGCATATTATGGTGGAAAATAAGTATTTGGTCAAAAACAAAATTTCATCTCAATACTTTGTGATATATCCTTTGTTGGCAATGACAGAGGTCAAACGTTTTCTGTAAGTCTTCACAAGGTTGCCACACACTGTTGTTGGTATGTTGGCCCATTCCTCCATGCAGATCTCCTCTAGAGCAGTGATGTTTTTGGCTTTTCGCTTGGCAACACGGACTTTCAACTCCCTCCAAAGGTTTTCTATAGGGTTGAGATCTGGAGACTGGCTAGGCCACTCCAGGACCTTGAAATGCTTCTTACGAAGCCACTCCTTCGTTGCCCTGGCGGTGTGCTTTGGATCATTGTCATGTTGAAAGACCCAGCCACGTTTCATCTTCAATGCCCTTGCTGATGGAAGGAGGTTTGCACTCAAAATCTCACGATACATGGCCCCATTCATTCTTTCATGTACCCGGATCAGTCGTCCTGGCCCCTTTGCAGAGAAACAGCCCCAAAGCATGATGTTTCCACCACCATGCTTTACAGTAGGTATGGTGTTTGATGGATGCAACTCAGTATTCTTTTTCCTCCAAACACGACAAGTTGTGTTTCTACCAAACAGTTCCAGTTTGGTTTCATCAGACCATAGGACATTCTCCCAAAACTCCTCTGGATCATCCAAATGCTCTCTAGCAAACTTCAGACGGGCCCGGACATGTACAGGCTTAAGCAGTGGGACACGTCTGGCACTGCAGGATCTGAGTCCATGGTGGCGTAGTGTGTTACTTATGGTAGGCCTTGTTACATTGGTCCCAGCTCTCTGCAGTTCATTCACTAGGTCCCCCCGCGTGGTTCTGGGATTTTTGCTCATCGTTCTTGTGATCATTCTGACCCCACGGGGTGGGATTTTGCGTGGAGCACCAGATCGAGGGAGATTATCAGTGGTCTTGTATGTCTTCCATTTTCTAATTATTACTCCCACAGTTGATTTCTTCACTCCAAGCTGGTTGGCTATTGCAGATTCAGTCTTCCCAGCCTGGTGCAGGGCTACAATTTTGTTTCTGGTGTCCTTTGACAGCTCTTTGGTCTTCACCATAGTGGAGTTTGGAGTGTGGCTGTTTGAGGGTGTGCACAGGTGTCTTTTTATACTGATAAGTTTAAACAGGTGCCATTACTACAGGTAATGAGTGGAGGAAAGAGGAGACTCTTAAAGAAGAAGTTACAGGTCTGTGAGAGCCAGAAATCTTGATTGCTTGTTTCTGACCAAATACTTATTTTCCACCATAATATGCAAATAAAATGAAAAAAAAAACAGACAATGTGATTTTCTGGATTTTTTTTTCTCAGTTTGTCTCCCATAGTTGAGGTCTACCTATGATGTAAATTACAGACGCCTCTCATCTTTTTAAGTGGTGGAACTTGCACTATTGCTGACTGACTAAATACTTTTTTGCCCCACTGTACATACACACACACATTGAGTTTTATATATTAGATGACCAAAAGCCTTAGGCAGGGGCGGGCTGGGCCGGGTGGCAGAGAGGCAAGTGCCCCCCCGGACCGCTCCCCCAGCACCTCTACAGGGCCTGCCACACAGCAAATTGTGCGCGGTTGTGCCCGCTGTACTGTGACGCGGCCGGCAGCAGACACAGACGCCGCGTCACAGTGTATCATGACGGCCACCGGCCGGGAGCTGTGCACCGCCGTCACCTTGATGGCTGCACAGCTCCCGCTGCCCGCAGTCCCGCTCCCTCTCCACTTCTGGGTCAGGCGTGCGCGATGACGTCATCGCGTGCGCCGACTTGTACCAGAGTCCGGACCCTCGAAGCAGAGAGGTGCTGCTGGGCAGCGGTCGGCTGTGAGGTAAGTATGGCAAACTTTTTTTTTTTTTCTTTATGAAATGAAATAAATGTGTGAGGGGGTGCGGGGGCTGCAAATGATGAATGGGGTGTGAGTGGGGCCGCACATGATGAAGGGGGGTGAATGGGGCCACACATGATGGAGGGGGATGAATGGGGCCACACATGATGGAGGGGGGTGAATGGGGCCGCACATGATGGAGGGAGGTGAGTGGGGCCGCACATGATGAAGGGGGGTGAGTGGGGCCGCACATGATGAAGGGGGGTGAGTGGGGCCGCACATGATGAAGGGGGGTGAGTGGGGCCGCACATGATGAAGGGGGGTGAATGGGGCCACACATGATGGAGGGGGATGAATGGGGCCACACATGATGGAGGGGGGTGAATGGGGCCGCACATGATGGAGGGAGGTGAGTGGGGCCGCACATGATGAAGGGGGTGAGTGGGGCCGCACATGATGAAGGGGGGTGAGTGGGGCCGCACATGATGAAGGGGGGTGAGTGGGGCCGCACATGATGAAGGGGGGTGAGTGGGGCCGCACATGATGAAGGGGGGTGAGTGGGGCCGCACATGATGAAGGGGGGTGAGTGAGGCCGCACATGATGAAGGGGGGTGAGTGGGGCCGCACATGATGAAGGGGGGTGAGTGGGGCCGCACATGATGAAGGGGGGTGAGTGGGGCCGCACATGATGAAGGGGGGTGAGTGGGGCCGCACATGATGAAGGGGGGTGAGTGGGGCCGCACATGATGAAGGGGGTGAGTGGGGCCGCACATGATGAAGGGGGGTGAATGGGGCTGCACATGATGTTGTGGGGGGAGTGGGGCTGCACTTGATGACGGGGGTAAGGGGGATTGCACATGATGACTGGGGGGTAAGGGAGATTGCACATGATGAAGTTGGGTGAGTTGGGCTGCACATGATGAAGTGGGGGGAGTGGGACTGTACATGATGAAGTGGGGGTTAAGGGTACTGTACATGATGAAGTGGGGGTTAAGGGTACTGCACAGGATGAATTAGGGGTAAGTGGGAATGCACAGGATGAATTGGGGGTTAAGGGGGACTGCACATGATGAATTGGTGGGTAAGGGGGACTGCACATGATGGGGGAGTGGGGCGGCACATGATGAAGTGTGTCTGAGGGGGGACTGCACATGATGAAATGGAAGGGGGATAGGGGGCTACGAATGATGAAGGGGCACTGCAGATGAAGTGAGAGACTGATAGGGGACTGCAATGGATGAAGTAAGGGGACTTCATCATTTGAAGTCCCCCCACTTTAATTTGAAGTGGGGGAGAGGACGGGGGACTGTAAATGATGAATTCGGTGTGAGTGACGGGGACAGCAATTTAATTGAACGTGGAGGGGTGAGGAGAGCAAATGATGAATTGAAGGTGGGGGCTGGGGAGAGCAAATGATCTATGGGGAGAACAAATAATGAATTTTGAGAGTGGGGGAGTAAATGATGTATTGAATGTGGGGTAGAGCAGATGATGATGAATAGAGGGTGGGAGAGAAAGACATGACAATGAATTGAGGCGGGAGGGGCATGTAAATATAATGAATCGGGGTAAAGGTTAGAGCGGGAGGTACATAGTGGGGGGCGTTGAGGATGAAGTGCCTGGTAATGAATTGGGGGAAAGGGTACAGGTGCTAATTAATTTATATATTAAATGGGGAAAGTGGCTATTTATAGTTAGTGGGTGCACAGTGGCGGATTATAACTTATATTTGGAATGATGGGTAGCATAATAACCAATTATATATTGATTGTGGGTGCACGTCTATATTCAGATATGTAGTGTAGAAGAAACGGAAAAAGTGGGGAATGTGCTCTGAAAGTGGTGCTCTAGTAACTGTGTTATTTTACGCAGGGTCGAGTCCAGGCTGGAAGAAGTGATGGCGGTCTGAGCTTGATGAAAAAGAAAAGCAAAGATGAAGGACTTCAGCTAGAGACGTCACTGGTGAGTCAGTGTGTTACCTGTACACTGACACTATACACTGTATACTATATACAGAGCTCCTGTATATAATGTAACTGGCAGTAGTGATCACTGTATTACTTGTGCACTAACGCTATATACAGAGCTCCTGTGTACATTATCATCGGTGATCACTGTATTACCTGTACACTGACACTTTATACAGAGCTCCTGTGTATAATGTCACTGGTGATCACTGTATTACCTGTACACTGACACTATACACTGTATACTATATACAGCAGTCCTGTGCATAATGTCACTGGTGATCGCTGTATTAACTGTACACTGACACTATAAACAGAGCTGCTGTCTGTAATGTCACTGGTGATCCGTGTATTACTTGTACACTGACACTATACACAGAGCTCCTGTTTATAATGTCACCAGTGATCACTGTATTACCTGTACACTGACAGTAAATACAGAGTTCCTGTATACAATGGCACTTAGTATTGTGGTTTTTTTTTATTAATGATCAGTATTGTAATATTCAGTCACTATGTGGTGGTAATATGTGGTCTGGTCATGGTGTGGCGCTATTTGTTCCTTGTATGTGGTATTATTTGGTTACTATGTGGTGGTAATATGTGGTCTGGCCAAGGTGTGGCAGTATTTGCTCCTTCTATGTGGTATTATTCAGTCACTATGTGGTGGTAATATGTAGTCTGGCCATGGTGCGGCGGTATTTGTTCCTTGTATGTGGTATTATTCGGTCACTAAATGGTGGTAATATGTGGTCTGACCAAGGTGTGGCGGTATTTGTTCTTTGTATATGGTATTATTCGGTCACTATGTGCTGGTAATAAGTGGTCTGGTCATGGTGTGACAATATTTGTCCCTTGTATGTGGTATTAATGGTTGTTTAAAAAAAAATGTAAATGTATGTGACTCATTCCATTAAAGAAAAATATATAAATATATATTTATTTTTAATAGTTTAGAGTAGAGTAGGGCCCTGCCGAAAGAGTCTACTGTGTCATGGTATCAGCTTAAAAATTATTTTGGCCAGAACAGAAGCTGCTGGTTATGAATGTGATCTGGTGTTTGATGGGAACTGTTAATATCTGATCGGTGAGGATGTGGTGGAGAAGTTGAGTTTTTCCAAGAGTGGGCGGTGGGATGGTGAAGGCGGAGCTGGTGTGGAACCTGGGCGAAGTCTCAAGGGAACCCAAACATTTTGCCAGTATGGGACCCCGAAATTCCTAGTGGAAGCCCTGGTCTGTCTCATAAGCTGCAGACCGTAGCTTCCTGAGACCTCAGTGTGCTCACGCAGGCAGCGTGATTACATTATTGTCTCATGCCGCTCTGCGAACCAGAAGAGCAAATGGAGGCTGCAGTGCCAGGAATCAGGATGAGGTGAGTATAAACTTCTTAATTTTTAATATGGAGAACTGGGGCCATCCTTCTATATATATGGGAGAACTGGGGTCTATTATACTACTGTATATAGGGATAACTGGTGCCGTCATAATACATATATGGAGAGAACTGGTGCCGTCATACTATATATATGGGGAGAACTGGGGCCATCATACTATATATATATGTGAGGAGAACTGCGACCATCATACTAGATATGTGGGGAGAACTGGGGCCATCATACTAGATATGTGGGGAGAACTAGGGCCATCTTACTATATATATGGGCAACTGGGGCCATCGCACTATATTTATAGTGGAAACTGGGACCATTGCATTATATTTACTATATATATCCCTTATCTCTATAGTAAGCTCGGTTCAGCTCCAATATCTCTGTAGTAAGGTCTGTTCTGCTCCCATATTTCTGGAGTAAGCTCACTTCTGCTCCAAATCTCTGTAGTAAGCTCGGTTCTGCTACCTTATCTTTGTAGTAAGCTCGGTTCTGCTCCCATACCACTATAGTAAGCTCGGTTCTGCTCTCATATCTCTGTAGTAAGCTCTGTTTTTTACCCATATCTCTGTAGTAAACTCCGTTCTCTTCCCATATCTCCAGAGTATTCTCCGTTCTGATCCATATCTTTGGAGTAAGCTCTGTTCTGCTCCCATATCTCTGGAGTAAGCTCTGTTCTGCTCCCATATCTCTGGAGTAAGCTCTGTTCTGCTCCCAAATGTTTGGAGTAAGCTCTGTTCTGCTCCCAAATGTTTGGAGTAAGCTCTGTTCTGCTCCCATATCTCTGGAGTAAGCTCGGTTCTGCTCCCATATCTCTGGAGTAAGCTCTGTTCTGCTCCCATATCTCTGGAGTAAGCTCCGTTCTGCTCCCATATCTCTGGAGTAAGCTCCGTTCTGTTCCTATATCTCTGGATAAGCTCTGTTCTGCTCCTGCATCTCTGGAGTAAGCTCTATTCTGCTCCCATATCTCTGAAGTAAGCTCGGATCTGCTCCCATATCTATGCAGCTAGCTCCGATCTGTTCCCATATCTACATACCAGCCTATTTTTAAAGCCTGTTATCTATGCTGCTTTAATTGAATGGCCAGAGATAAGCAGGGAAAAAGAGGGCCAGTGCAACTCGAGGGCCACTGCCTTGTGATTGCCTCCCAGGCTGAAAAGTGCCAGCCATCCCCTGGCCTTATGTAGTAGGGGCCAGGATTGGGGGGTGGTCCACTGCTTACCGCGCACAGTCGACACAGAGACGAGACGGAGGCAGATTTCAGTTGCAACAGGTCCGGGTTTTATTGGCCGTTCTCCTGACGACCGTGGCCATACACCGCAGTTCCTTTACAGCTCTCCGTACTCAGGCCCGGGTACCTTCACCTTTCCTTCAGTCCTAGTGACGTTCCTCACGGATCTTTCCCTGGGGCTGTCCTAGACCTATCTACCGCCATCGCTTCACCTGCCCGAGGTCGTCGTCCAATCGGTACCCCCGGGGTCTCGTCTGTCCTGCGGTTTTTGATGTCAGGGCCACCCCCTGAATGTCTCTTCCCGTCAGTCCCCTGGTCGAGCTCTCCACCGTTGTCAGTCTTCTGCTCCTGAGCTCCTCCCGGGACTAGCCTCCCTGGAACCCTGTCCTGTCCTATTTATCCCCTCTCTCACTGGGAATTTCCCTCCTGGGTTCCTATCTCCCCGCCCCCCATGACTAAGCGGTTTCTTAAGCCCTAAGCTGATGTCAAGTCCTGAACTACACTCCCCCCTGCCATCTTGTGGTCAATTCTAGGTACTGCACTCCCTTTTCTATCTTTCCCAGCTGTTACCCTTCTGTCATTGCCAATCTCCGTCTATAGTGCACAAACCGTCCCCTCCTACTTCCAGTCAAGTCTGTCCGTCAAGTCACCCTCCCCACACTTAGGTCAGTTAGAAAGCAACATGTTGATTATTACAATTCGAGCTTCTGGAATCCCCTATGATTAGCTGATGTTGCCAGAGACATGTGCTGCCTACCAAACGTTTTCTGTACAGTGGTTGCTAGAAAAGTGTATTGTATGTCCATTCAGATGACTGGCCATCCATCTGTGTAGCACAATAGATCTACTCGTAGAGGGTAGTCCTAGGTGGGTGGCTTCACCAACTCTTCTGTATATATGTTGTATGATGGCATGTCCGGTAGAGAGGGGTTCCTTAGTAAGACAATCCTTAACTCTATGGCTGTGTGAAGCATTGATTTTATTAGTCTGTATCAGAGAAACCGAGCTCATCCTCTATAAATATGTATTGTGAAATTAATCCTCAGATTTCTGGTTATTTAGATAAAACAAACATGCTGCCATATTTGGAGAAACTTGTATTTGTTATACTCAAGTCACTCCAGTTTCTACCCTTTTTAAGGACATCTTTTTGGTGCTTGTCCTTTGTAAAGATCTCCTAATCAGCAGCTGACGTATTAATAAAATGGTGATTTTATCAGGATCTTAGCTGCAGTATTAGTCTGTGAAATATTTGGCAGCGATTGTCTTGAGTCATGTTCTTTTTGAATATAAAGATGAAATTGTCCGATATTAACTAGTTGTGGCTGACCAGAGATGTGAGGACATAGAAGGGCTTCTTTCAGACAATGCTTCATTTTGGCAGTTTAAACTTCTGTCTTCTAGCTTTGACTACGGCCATTATGTAGATTTGAAGAATAATTTTCTCCGCATGCTTCAATTCATCCATCTGTAACTGAGTCTCGTAACAATGTTGCTAGTCTTGGGCGGCATTGGGTTTAAGCCTTCAGCCCCTGTGTGTACGGAGAAGAGCAGTAGTAATCGTCTCAAAAACCATATACTCAGGTTACACGTAATCCTTGATGTTGGCTAAATAAGTCTGTTCCCATATGCTAGCAATCATTGATGTCAGCTGGAAAGTCTGTTTTACTGATTAAAGACGAAAATGGCAGGCACATTGTTTATTTACTCCATGTCACATCCTGAATTTTGACCAGTAAGTCTTTTCATTCTATAAATGTCACAAGCATCTCTTGTTTACGGTGGACATTGTGGTAATTTGCTTTTGATCATCTACTTGAAACTTACGGTCCTGCAGCTGCGTTTTACATCCAGTTTCCGGTCTTTTAGCCAACACTAAAATTACAGGTGCTTTTGTCACAATGTTCTTTTAGGCTATATTTTGTGTGAATGCTACTACTACTACATTATTTAGATTACTTGCACTAACTGCATAAAATGTCATCTTTATAAATGGCAGGCTGAACTAAGGCCAAACCTTAGATACACAACATTGCTTAGAAATTAAAGTTACTCATGCACAACTACTGATAATTTGATGAATACATGGAATATTTGTCCAACTTTTATGCTGAGAAGTCTGTTTTTCTCCGTATTGTCATCCATATTCCATCTGTGTGTCATCTGGATGCCTGTTTTTTTTCACCTATATGACATCCTTTTTTATACATCAGCAGTAAATAAAATTTCAAGGCCAAATACAACTTCCTATGTTGTTAATTGCAATGTATCTATCAAAGTTGGATGCAATATGGATAATCCATATGGGATCTGTTATTTTAGGCACCCATAGACTTGAATAGGCGAGTCTCATCAAATACAAAAAAGACTAGTACATGCTGGGATTTTTTTTTCACACTAAATGTCCTCAAAACTGAAGAAGTCAGTAACACAGTAAAATAATGCAAGTACACACTTTTAGAGTATGACCCAGAAAAAATAAAGAAAAAAAGGTGTATCCGCTCACCAAATGTAGATTGCCTCCATCAATTGCGGTGCACAGAGACGCCAGACCAGCTTCCGGGGGTGGTAGCACTAATGAGAAGGAAAATATCCAGCATCCGCGGCAAGGTTTCATAAAATTAAAACATCTCTTTTATTGTGACATTAAACCAAAAAATAGGTAAAAAACATGTCAAAAAAGGAGAATGGAAAGGGGTGGGGTTAAAGGATCCCAGGGGACACAGGTATATGCGTTTCGAACACATGCTAACGGGTGGTAGCTTCTGGGTGGTAGCAATAATGAGAAGGGAAAAATCCAGCATCTGCAGCAAGGTTTAGTAAAGTAAGACATTTCTTTTATTGTGACATTAAAACAAAAATAGGTAAAAAAAAAGTCAAAATAGGGCGGGGGGGGAAGGGGGTGAGGTTAAAGGTTCCCGGGGACACCGGTCTCCGTGTTTCGAGCACACACTCTTATTGTCCAAATTTTTCTGGTTTTGGTGTGGCTTTTTTTTGAGGATTTCCCACTACGGTTTCCAAAAATACGATTTCTAAAATCTAAAAATAATGAATAAATTAGTAGTCACCAAAATCTGCCGGGGACAGGAGATTAGTCGGAAAGGCGGATCCCCAGAGGCTTCTCCCTTCCCGCTGTCCCTAGTTGCTTCCCGCTGTTACTAGTCTCGCTCTGTGTGCATGTTTAGGCAGTGACGTGTCACTCACTTAGTAGCAACAGGGAGAACCTGCCAGCGACCTGCCTGTCTTACTAGTTTTCTGTGCGGGTCGGCAGCTTTTAAAGTGCTTCAGATTCAAACATGGATGACTGAAATCATGCAGTCACTGTCCGATACACTCTGCCCGATCCACCAGAGGCATATAGAAGCTTTCAGGTTTTCTTTAACTGCATGTATTTTTTATTTTACAATTGTACACCTGTGGATTTTGTTGCAGATCTTCAGGTAATACTGTACAACATAGGTACGTAGTACAGGATTTTTTCAACCACATTGATTTCATTGGGGTAAAGCCTCAACAAATCGTTGCTTATCCTACTGCTGAAAGTAACATGTAATGCACATGGGAAGTTCATTTCCATGGGGGAAAATGGATAGAAAATCCTCATAATTTCCATCCCATGTGAGCATAGCCACAACGTGAGTGTTCTTTCAGACTAGTTCTGACGGCAAGCAACACAGTGAATTTAAAAGTTCTACTAGGCAGGTTATAATGATAAACAAATCTTTTGAAATGTGAATTTACAGAATCGCAATTCAGTTCACAGCAAATCAAAAGTTTTCCAAAGCCTCCAAATGCTCTAAAAAGTGTATATGACACAATTATTTATTTTACTCATTTATATGGTGCCATTAATTTTCACAGCACTTTACAAACATCATCATCATCAATGTCTCCATTGGGGATCATAATCTAAATTCCCTACCAGTATGTTTTAAGCGCGTGGGAAGTGTTCCCGGAAGAAAACCATCCGAATTTGGGGAGAGCATTCAAATTCCTTGCAGATGTTGTCCTTCGGGATTTGAACGCAGCGCTGCCATGCTAAACACTGAGCCACAACTCTATTCTCTTTTCCTCAGACACTAATCTACCTCTATGGTGTCACACACTATCTGTACAGTTTCTTTAAAGGGGTTGTCCAGGACGTTAACATTGATGTTCCCAGTATCGGCAGTGGGTGGAATGAATCTGTTATGGAGCTACACAGGACAACTCAGTCAACTATGTAGTGGCCACGGCAAGATACTGCACATCCGCCACTATATCAAATCAATAGGGGATGGATGTACAGTACCTGGCTCTGACCACTATTCCGGCGAGGGAGTGCGCGGCTCCGTAACTGAGCAGTTCCAGCTGCCACTGATTGGCGGGGCTGCCCGGTGTCTCACCCCATCAATCAGACATTGAAGATCTATTATAAGGCCATTAATGTTAAAGCAGAACAACCTTTTTATTGTCTTACGGCCTTCTCTCCCTATCTTTACGGTTAATCTGAGAGCTGTGACATACTCTCATTTGTCCAGATTTACCACAAAGTAGCTGCTTTATTTCTTACTTCTGTGTTAGTTCCTCCGGATTGGCTCTACTATAACATGTGATATGATAGTTCCAGGGCATTATGAGGAATCCCTCGCTGCGACACCTGAGGTAATTGTATCCTTTTCAGGCTGATGTAATCTTCTGCAATATTTAAAATAACTTACTATTTCAGATAATTAGCGCAAAGCGAATCACAAATTTGCCATGTCCACCGAATTCCTAAAACTTCAACACTGATTCAATTTGCATCACATCGATTCGCTCATCTCTATGATCAGCACTTTTATGTATATAACTGGGATTAGACGACTTAAAGATTAGTAGCTGTGGACACCATGCTTTAACAAGCAAGATTGGATTTAGAAATCTATGGGCCTATATTCCTTATAGCTCCGGTTTCTTATGAGTTGGAAACTATCAAGCATTGACAATATGCAAATGTTTGACTGACAGAAATTGATGCCATTGGTCAGAAATTAATTGATGAACAGTCATCGGGGGATTACACGGAATATCAAATATGGCCTGGATGTGTAACATGTATACATAGAGTATACAGCTAATGTTAATGACCTTAAGTAGGTACTGAGCTTCTGTAACTAGTATCATTAATTGGTAAGATCTTTCAAATTGCAGTGCTAAAAAGATGGTATAATATGGTCCATCATCTCATCAATTATTCCATGATTTTGCAACAAAATAGCACTTAGGTTTGCAAAAGATTTACAATACCTACCAATTTTACAAGTTGTATACATTCCCCCCCCGGAAGGATGGGAAAAAGACAATCTAAAGCCAAATGGACTATGTTTTCTCAGCTGCCACACTTTTCAGTAAAACTGTATTAGCCAGTTCTGTTAACACATACGATGTATTCAACCACATTGAATTCATTATAAACCTGCACTTTACAAGTCCCATTTTCACTGTTACGAAGGGTTATTTCACTGAGATTAGGACCGTATAGGTGCCAAAATACTTTTGTACAAATAGTTAAAGGAAAATTTGTATTCCATGTTTTTTTCCCATGCAGATCGCTAATCTTGGTGCTCTCTTTCACACTACACATGTAATTTACGTTGAAAATAAAACAAAAGCCAATAATGATATTGATAAAGAACTGCATACACACATTGATGAGGCAATACAATTTGAGTAGAATGATTTCAAACATTAAAGTAAAAAGGCAATTTGCCAGAAATGCAAAGAACCATACATTTTTTTCTTTAGCAATGTTCCTCAACTTCTAGAATGCCAAAAGGGGTACATGCCTTGTCCAGGAGGTCCAGTAGTTATTTTTTCCCCACACATCATGATGTTGGTAAAGTTTTGCCTAGATTGTGGGAAATTTGTGACAAAAGCCCAACAAATGTCACCATTCCTCCCTACCTCCTCCTTGTGATTTAACTTCACCCTGTCTGCCCTAACGTCCCTATATCTTTTATACTCCTATCGCCGAGCAGGATACCTAATCCCTGCCTGACCCTAGCAGTAAGCCCTGCATAGGAAAGGATATGATATGCACTAGTCAGTCCCCACTAAAACTAAAGACAGAAGAGGATAGACGAACAAGGGGAACACTTAACTTACAGTAAGTAGACTCAGAGAAGTAGCACAGATGACCTCCAGCAACAAGAAAGGAGGAAGATAGCTGACTGCTATAGCTCCAAGCCTCAACAGGGGGAAATGGAAATATCACCCGCAACTCCCAGCAGCAAGCTGGGATTTATAAACACCCGGTCCAGGAGTGTCAACTAGAGCCGGGGCAAGGTTGTCACTGGGTCCTAGAGTCATAAGGACCAGGAAGAATTCTGCAAAGCAAACTGCTGAGACCTTCTGCAGTCATAGGTAGTGCGACGGTCTGCAGCCTCTGACACACCCGTGACACTATCTCAATGTATGCTTCGGATCGTTGTCCTGCTAGATCACTATATCGTCCTTTTCATACCCATAGTACTTGAGTATACAAAGTATCTAATCTTGTAGGACACTTACATGTAGCTCAGCTTTGAGACTGCCATCGAGTGTGTTCATGTGATTAATGCCTTTGGCTGTGATGCAACCCTGTTGTGAGTTCATTTTTCCCTTCACCATTGAGGTCTGATGAACTCCCTCCTCTGGTGAAGGAAGGTAGTGAGGCTGATTACCAAACACATGGGCAGCTAGATGATGACTGGGTGGCTGGAATTGAGGACTGGATATAAGGCTGCCGACGCCCTTCTTCCTGGCTGGTGATTTTCCTGCTGAATTCTAGGAGACCAGTCTGATTCCTGCATCTCAAAGCTAAGTTTTCTGCTCTTCTTTGTTCTCCTCAGTTTTGTTTTTGTTTTGCCTTGTTTTTTGGGAGTTCTGCCATCCCCGGCCGGGGGTGAGCTGAACTCCATTTTTGTCTCTGATCTGTTGATATTTTGCTCTGTCTTCAGAATATACCTGAGTGCTGATATAGTCTTTTGAAGCCTAGCGACTTCAGGGCCTGTTTTTCCTATCAGTCGGTTGGCTCATTTTGATAGGGTTTTTGCGGATAGCAGACAGCAGCTTTCCTATCCTGTCCTATGTAGTTAGCTTGGTCCCCATCATTTGCTCAACCTATCTTTCTATCTGTGTTAGTGTTTTCATCTTGCTTCACCGTCATTATATGTTGGGGGCTGCCTATTGCTTTGGGGTCTGCTCTGGGGCAGTTTAGTTTTTCCCCTTTCTGTCTTTAGGCTATATAGTTCTCCGGCTGTGATCGAGGGGTCTAGGGCACCGTAGGAACCCCCCACGGCTACTGCTAGTTGTTGTGGATAGGTTCAGGGGTCTGCAATCCGATAGCTGCCAACCTCTCTGGTTTTTCTGGACTTAGCTGGTATTTTGTTTTTTCCTCCTTCGGTGACTCATCATAACACAACCCCATATCATCAGGCTTCCTCAACTGAACTTGACAATTTCTTAATTTTTCGATCCAATTGCAACTTTTTATCTAGTTTCTTCCATTTGCACCCATCAGAGCCTAGTCTATTGACTTTCATATCATCTCTCCAAATCACCCTTTTCCAATCTTCTACTGTCCACTTTTCGTACTTTTTTGTAAATTTGAGGCAGTTGAGGCTTCTTCACCTTTTTCTGGACCACCACTCCAATCTTTTGTAATGTGCATCACATGGTGAATGAATGTCTGTGATCTCACTATTATGAAGCATATAAGCCACCTCCATTGCCTGTGTTGTCGCACCACAACTGTCATTGTGATAAACCAAATTGTTGTCTTCGATGTTTTGGCTGGATATCCAGCTTTTGGCTTTTGAATGGGTGGACGGACTTAATTTTATTTTCTTCCATTTGTCATGGCACTCATATGATGAAGTTTATCAGCTTTACTAGAACAACATGGGCAGGGAAGCAAAAGACCAGAAAAAGCCATACACCTGACAAATGCTATTGAGAACTCTGCTATTAGAAGTGGAAAGGAAGAACAAAGACAAAAGAATCTAATTAATAAAAATATTGGAGAAAGAGAAACCAATCACAAACTAAATTGTTTCTATACTAATGCACAAAGCATGGGCAACAAACAAGGAGAATTGGAACTACTAACACAGGAAAAGAAATATGATGTCATTGGAATCACTGAAACTTGGTGGGACAATACACATGATTGGAATACAAGACTAGAAGGATACAACTTATTTGCAAGAAACAGACTTGATAAACGAGGAGGAGGTGTTGCATTGTATGTTAGAAACGCGTTTATCTGCACAGAGATTGAAGCTTCAGAGACTGGGAGTTCTGTGGAAACTGTTTGGGTAAGAATACAAGGACAGAACAATGGAAAGGACACCATTGTAGGCATTTACTACAGGCCGCCTGTGCAAGCTGAAGATATGGATGAATTCTTTATGCATCAAATGGCCAAGTTCTCCAAAAAATATGACATAGATGTCATGCGAGATTTCAACTATCCAGACATTTGTTGGGAATCTCTCTCAGGCAAAACTAACAGGTCAAGGAAATTCTTATCCTCTCTTGCTGACAACTTTATCTTCCAAAAGGTAGGGAAGAAAACAAGGGGAACTGCTACCTTGGATCTAATCCTTATAAACAGGGAGGAAATGGTTGAGGAGGTAAAAGTGGCTGGGACCCTAGGAGGTAGCGACCATGCTATTTTAGAATTTTGGATAACTAGAGGAGGAAGACCTGCGAAGACTCAGACGTCAAGGTTAGATTTCAGAAAGGCAGATTTTAAGGGATTCAGAAAGAGAATTGGAGGGATCCAATGGCTGGATATCCAGGCAACTATAGGCCGGTGAGTCTGACTTCTATACCAGGAAAGATCTTTGAACTAATTCTTCAACAACATGTATGTAAGTACCTGGATAAGAATGAAGTGATTCCTTCAATGGAAGTCTTCAAACAGAGGCTGAACAGACATCTGACTGGGATGATTTAGCGAATCCTTCTTTGAGCAGGGGGTTGGACTAGATGGCCCAGGAGGTCCCTTCCAACTCTATGATTCTATGATTCTAATTTTCTTGGCCGAGAGACTGCTATCAATGAGCTGGATGATGACGTCTCCCTTTTCTTGAGAAATATTCTTCATGGTTGCTCCTCGATTCGAACCAGTGACCTTTCGCTTGGGAATCAATCTGATAATGCACTGAGCTGTTAGGGAATGTGAGAACATATTTTAATTTGTATTATACAGGATGAAAAAGATTTTACAACCACCAGGAGCAAAACAGTAACAATGCAGTAACATGACAAGAGAATCTGCATAACTAATCATATGCTAAATAGTTGAAATTCCCATTTATGTATTAGATAGCCAAGATGATTGTCTATAAAATGACGGTAGACTCACGTTCGAAGCAGGGTATATTGACTCTGATCTTTTCAACCTCCACTGAATGCAAAGGTCCTCATACATACAGTGGGGGGAATAAGTATTTGATCCCTTGCTGATTTTGTAAGTTTGCCCACTGACAAAGACATGAACAGTCTATAATTTTAAGGGTATACTAATTTTAACATTGAGAGATAGACTATCAAAACTAAAATCTAGAAAATCACATTGTAGACTGTAAATTCTATAAATGTATTTGCATTTTGCAGTGAGAAATAAGTAATTGATCCCTTACCAACCATTAAGAGTTCTGGATCTTACAGATCAGTTAGACGCTAATAATCAACTCATTACCTACATTAAAAACAGCTGTCTTACATAGTCACCTTTATAAAAAAAAACGCCTGTCCACATACTCAATTAATCAGTCAGACTCTAACCTCTACCACATGGGCAAGACCAAAGAACTTTCTAAGGATGTCAGGGACAAGATCATGGGTCGTGGCTGGGTCTTCCAGTAAGACAATGACCCAAAACATACAGCCAAGGCAACAAAGGAGTGGCTAAAAAATAAGCACATTAAGGTCATGGAGTGGCCTAGCCAGTCTCCAGATGTTAATACCATAGAAAACCTATGGTGTGATTTGAAGCGACAGCCTCAAAATCTTAATGATTTAGAGATGATCTGCAAGGAGGCGTGGACCAAAATTCATCCTGACATGTGAGCAAACCTCATAATCGCCTACAAAGAACGTCTGACTGCTGTGCTTGCCAACAAGAGTTTTGCCACCAAGTATTAAGTCTTGTTTACCAGAGGGATCAAATACTTATTTCTCACTGCAAAATGCAAATAAATTTATATAATTTAATCCCTTTCTGCCATATGACGTACTATCCCGTCCATGTGCCCTGGGACTTAATTACCAGGGACGGGATTGTACGTCATAGCTATCAGCGGCGCTCACGGGGGAAGCGCAGCTGATCGCGGCCGGCTGTCAGCTGATTATCACAGCTGACACCCAGCACTATGTGTCAGGGGCGGTCACGGACCGCCCCTGAAACGTTAACCCCTGGCACCCTGCGATCAAACACGATCGCAGTGTGCCGGGGGTTTAGGGAAGCATCGGCCGGGAGGGGGCTCCCTCCGTGCTTCCCTGAGACCCCCGCAGCAGCGCAATGTGCAGCGCTGCCGCTGGGGCCTCCTTCCCTGCAGGTCCCGGATCCAAAATGGTGGCCGGGACCTTCAGGGGCCTGCAGGGAGCCGGCTTCCTCATGCCTGCAAAGCTCAAGCACGAGGAAGCCTTCTGCACTGCCTGTGACAGATCGCTGATCTGTCACAGCGATCTGTGATGTGACAGATCAGCGATCTGTCACATGACAGTTATGTCCCCCCTGGGACATTGTAATAAAGTTAAAAAAAAGTGTAAAAATAATTTATAAAAAAATCGCTAAATAAATAAAAAAAAAATAAAAAAAATTCCCTAATTAATTTTTTGGAAATAAAAAAAACCAATAAAAGTACACATATTTGGTATCACCACGTCCGTAACGACCCGCCCTATAAAACTGTCCCATTAGTTAACCCCCTTAGCAAACCCCTTAAAAAATAAAAATAAAAAACGAAGCAAAAAATAATGCTTTATTATCATACCGCTGAACAAAAAGTGCAATAACGCGCGATCAAAAAGACGGATATAAATATCCATGGTACCGCTGAAAATGTCAGCTTTTCACGCAAAAAAAGAGCCGCCACAAAGCGTCATCGACGAAAAAAATAAAGTTATAGCTCGCAGAATAAAGCGATGCAAAAATAATTATTTGTTATATAAAATTGTTTTCATTGCATAAGAGCGCCAAAACATAAAAAAAGACACAAATGAGGTATCGCTGTAACCGTACTGACCCGAAGAATAAAACCGCTTTATCAATTTTAGCGCACGTGGAACGGTGTAAACGCAACCCCCAAAAATAAATTCTTGAAATGCTGGTTTTTGTTCATTCTAAGCCCAAAAAATCGGAATAAAAAGCGATCAAAAAATGTCACGTGCCCGAAAATGGTACCAATAAAAACGTCAACTTGTCCCGCAAAAAATAATACGTCACATGACTCGGTGGGTCAAAATACGGAAAAATTATAGCTCTCAGAATGTGGTGATGCAAAAACTATTTTTATAATAAAAAGCGTCTTATAGCGTGCGACAGGTGCCAAACATAAAAAAACCGCCATAAATAGTAAATCAAACCCCCCGTTATCACCCCCTTAGTTAGGGAAAAATAGTAAAATCAAAAAAATTATTTCCATTTTCCCATTAGGGCTAGGGTTAGGGTTGAGATTAGGGTTAGGGGTGTGTTGGGGTTAGGGTTGGACTTAGAATTTGTGGTTTCCACTGTTTGGGCACATCAGGTGCTCTCCAAACGCAACATGGCGTCTGATCTCAATTCCAGCCAATTCTGCGTTGAAAAAGTCAAATGGTGCTCCTTCCCTTCCAAGGTCTGCCATGTGCCCAAATAGTGTGGGGTATCAGCCTACTCAGGATAAATTGCGAAACAACTTTTGGGGTCCAATTTCTCCTGTTACCCTTAGGAAAATAAAAAATTTGGGGCAAAAAAATCATTTTTGTGGAAAAAAAATGATTTTTTTTATTTCCACGCCCGGGCGTTATAAACTTCTGTGAAGCACTTGAGGGTTCAAAGTGCTCACCACACATCTAGATAAGTTCCGTGGGGGGTCTAGTTTCCAAAATGGGGTCACGTCTGGGGAATTTCAATAGTTTAGGCACATCAGAGGCTTTCCAAAGGCGACATTCCATCAAAGTCTGCATTCCAAAACGTCACTATTTCCCTTCCGAGCCCCGACGTGTCCCCATACAGTAGTTTTCTCTCACAAGTTTTGGCATCCAATTTCTCCTGTTACCCTTGAGAAAATAAAAAAATTGGGGACTAAAAGATCATGTTTGTGGAAAAAATATGATTTTTTAATTGTACGGCTGTACGTTATAAACTTCTGTGAAGCCCTTGGGGGTTCAAAGTTCTCACCACACATCTAGGTAAGTTCCTTGGGGGTCTAGTTTCCAAAATGGGGTCACTTGTGGGGGGTTTCCACTGTTTAGGTACATCAGGCGCTCTCCAAACATGACATGGCGTCCGATCTGAATTCCAGCCAATTTTGCTTTGAAAAAGTCAAACAGCGCTCGTTCCCTTCTAAGCTCTGCCATGCGCCGAAACAGTGGTTCCCCCCACATATCAGGTATCGGCGTACTCAGGACAAACTGCACAATAACTTTTGCAGTCTAATTTCTCCTGGTACCCTTGGTAAAATAAAAAAAATTGAACCTGAAGTAATTTTTTTGTGAAAAAATATTAAATGTTCATTTTTTTTTTTACATTCAAAAATTCCTGTGAAGCACCTGAAGGGTTAATAAACTTCTTGAATGTGGTTTTGAGCACCTTGAGGGGGTGCAGTTTTTAGAATGGAGTCACTTTTGGGTATTTTCTATCATATAGACCCCTCAAAGTGATTTCAAATGTGATGTGGTCCGTAAAAATAAAATGGTGTTGCAAAAATGAAATCGCTGGTCAACTTATAAGTAACTTCCTAACAAAAAAGAATTTTGGTTCCAAAATTGTGCTGATGTAAAGTAAACATGTGGGAAATGTTACTTATTAAGTTTTTTGTGTGCCAAATCTCTGTGATTTAAGGGCATAAAAATTCAAAGTTGGAAAATTGCGAAATTTTCGCCAAATTTCTGTTTTTTTCACAAATAAACGCAAGTTATTTAAATGAAATTTTACCTGTAAAATGAAGTACAATATGTCACGAGAAAACGATGTCCGAATCACCAGGATCCATGAAAGCTTTCCAGAGTTATAACCTCATGAAGGGACAGTGGTCAGAATTGTAAAAATTGGCCCTGTGAAGAATGTGCAAACCACCCTTGGGGGTTAAGGGGTTAAGCAATGTGATTTTCTGGATTTTATTTTTGATATTCTAACTCTCAATGTTAAAATTAACCTACACTTAAAATTATAGACTGTTCATGTCTTTGTCAGTGGGCAAACTTTCAAAGTCAGCAAGGGATATAATACCTATTTCCCCCACTAAATTATACTAATATCGGCTGAACCTGCCGATACTGACTTAGCCACAGACTAAATGTATATGGGATTTAGGGATCTGGCATGTCTGATTTCTGACTGCTAATCCTTGGTGTCCCTGTAGTTAAGTCACCGCCATCAAATGTGTATGGGCAGCTTTAGAACAACAGTTTATTGAATTATATAAGAGAAGTTAAATTAAAATTATTCTTTTGTGCTAGGCCAAAAAGATCAAGATCATCTCCCATTTTGATATGTCACAGTACTGTAATATCCCCTAGAGGACTTTAATGATCTTAAGAAAATACTCATATATTGACATTACATAGTACTAATTGACAGATAACTGAAAGTATATCTGTCACCATACAAAATATTTACATAATTAAATAGATCTCTTCGACCATGACAGTATAATCATGTTTGAAAGGTTTCTCTTCAGATATTAAAATTTAAACTGTCCACCTGTCACGAGTGTGTTAGACGCTGCAGACAATCGCACTGCATCTGGTTGCAGAAGGTCTCAGCCGTTGGCCTTGCAGACTAGTGGCCACCTCCCTCGGCCTTAATGGTGTCACCTGTATCTAGGTGCTATAACTCCCAACTTCCTGCTGGGAGTTGCAGATGTTATTTCCTATTTGCACTTCGCTGTTGAAGCTTGGAGTTGTAGCTGTCTGCTAGCAACCTCTTGGAGTTTGGAGGGCATCGGCGTTTCTCTCTGAGTCTACTCAAGCTATGTCCCCCTGTTTTCATTTACCCTTACTGTCTTTAGTGTTAGTGGGATTGACCAGCGCTCATCCTGTCCTTCCTGATGCAGGGATTTTCGCCGAGTCACACAGGGACTAGATATCCTGTTAGGCTATATGTGCGGAACCTATATAGGAACGGTGGGACAGACAGGGTGACGTTAGATCAATCTAGGGGTCTCCATGTCCCCCTTCCCTAGTGTTTGGTTCCCCTTCCCTAATCCCTTTGTGATGCACTTTGTCTGTCCTACAATGTGCATGACACAACCAGTCAAAACGTTTAAACAGCCATTTTGCCATGGATTTTCAAAGTAAGTATAACCTATAAGCCTCATAACTTTAGGAAATATTTTTAATAATTTTTTTAGTTTGTATTGTGAGCTCTGATGACAGATCCACTTTAACCCCTTTACCCCCAAGGGTGGTTTGCACGTTCATGACCGTGCCAATTTTTACAATTCTGACCACTGTCCCTTTATGAGGTAATAACTCTGAAACGCTTCCATGGATCCCACTGATTCTGACATTGTTTTCTCGTGACATATTGTACTTCAGGTTAGTGGTAAATATTTCATTCAAATAACTGGCGTTTATTTGTGAAAAAAATGGAAATTTGGCGAAAATTTTGCAATTTTCCATCTTTGAATTTTTATGCCCTTAAATCACAGAGATATGGCACATAAAAAACTTAATAAATAACATTTCACATATGTTTACTTTACATCAGCACAATTTTGGAACCAATATTTTTTTGTTAGGAAGTTATAAGGGTTAAAAGTTGACCAGCGATTTCTCATTTTTGCAACACCATTTTATTTTTACGGACCACATCACATTTGAAGTCACTTTGAGGGGGTCTATGTGATAGAAAATACCCAAAAGTGACACCATTCTAAAAACTACACCCTCAAGGTGCTCAAAACCACATTTGAAGAAGTTTATTAACCCTTCAGGTGCTTAACAGGAATTTTTTGGATGTTTAAAAAAAATGAACATTTAACTTTTTTTCACAAAAAAATTAATTCAGGTCCAATTTTCTTTATTTTGCCATGGGTAACAGCAGAAATTGGACTGCAAAAGTTATTGTGCAATTTGTCCTGAGTACGCTGATACCTGATTTGTGTGGGGGAACCACTGTTTCGGCGCATGGCAGAGCTCAGAAGGGAAGGAGCGCTGTTTGACGTTTTCAATGCAAAATTGGCTGGAATTGATATCGGACACCATGTCACGTTTGGAAAGCCCCCTGATGTGCCAAAACGATGGAAACCCCCCATGAATGACTCCAATTTGGAAACTAGACCCCCCAAGGAACTTATCTAGATGTGTGGTGAGCAATTTGAACCCCCCCAGTGTTTCACAGAAGTTTATAATGCCCGGGCGTGAAAATAAAAAAATCATATTTTTTCCACAAACATGATCTTTTAGTCCCCAATTTTCCCAAGGGTAACAGGAGAAATTGGACCCCATAAGAAGTTGTCCAATTTGTCCTGAGTAGGCTGATGCCCCATATGTTGGGGTAAAACACTGTTTGGGCGCATGGCAGAGCTTGGAAGGGAAGGAGCACGACTTGACTTTTTCAGCACAGAATTGGCTGGAATTGAGATCAGACGCCATGTTGCGTTTGGAGAGCACCTGATGTGCCCAAACAGTGGAAACCTCCCCCAATTCTAAGTCCAACCACCCCTAACCCTAATCTCAGCCCTAATCCTAGCCCTAGCCCTGGCCCTGGCCCTAACCCTAATGGGAAAATGGAAAGAAATACTTTTATTGATTTCATTATTTTTCCCTAACTAAGGGGGTGATAAAGGGGGGTTTGATTTACTATTTATGGCGGGTTTTTATATTTTGCAGCTGTCGCACGCTAAAAGACGCATTTTATTGTTAAAATAGTTTTTGCATCACCACATTTTGAGAGCTATAATTTTTCCATATTTTGACCCACTGAGTCATGTGAGGTCTTATTTTTTGTGGGACAAGTTGACGTTTTTATTGGTACCATTTTCGGGCACGTGACATTTTTTGATCGCTTTTTATTCCGATTTTTGGGACGCAGAATGAACAAATACAGGCATTTCAAGAATTTCTTTTGGGGGGTGCGTTTACACCGTTCCGCGTGCGGTTAAATTGATAAGGCGGTTTTATTCTTCGGGTCAGTACGATTACAGCGATACCTCATTTATGTCTTTTTTTATGTTTTGACGCTTTTATGCAATGAAAACCATTTCATATAAAAATTATTTTTACATCGCTTTTATTCTGAGAGCTTTAACTTTTTTATTTTTTCGCTGATGATGCTGTTTGGCGGCTCGTTTTTGCGGGACAAGATGATTTTTTTTGAGCGGTACCATGGTTATTCATATCCGTCTTTTTGATCGCGCGTTATTGCACTTTTTGTTCGGCGGTGTGATAATAAAGCATTATTTTTTGCTTTGTTTTTTATTTTTTAAGGGGTTCGCAAAAGGGGTTAACTAATGGGACAGTTTCATAGGGCGGGTCGTTACGGACACGGCGATACTAAATATGTGTACTTGTTTTTTTTTTTATTTCCAAAAAAATGAATTGATTAGGGAATATATATATATATATATATATATATATTTTTTAATTTATTTAGCGTTTTCTTTATAAATTATTATTACACTTCACTTCAGCGATCTGACACAGGCACTACAGAAGGCTTCCTCATGCCTACGCTTTGCAGGCACTGAGGAAGCCGGCTCCCTGGCCCCGCCTCCATATTTTATCCGGGGACCTGCAGGGAAGGAGGACCCCGGAGCACATCGCGCTGCTTCTGGGGGCTCAGGGAAGCACGGAGGGAGCCCCTTTCCTGCCGTTGCTTCCCTAAACCCCCGGTACACTGCGATCGTGTTTGATCTCTGTGTGCCAGGGGTTAACGTGTCGTGACCGCCCCTGACACATAGTGCCGGGTGTCAGCTGTGATAATCAGCTGACGCCCGGCCGCAATCAGCGGCGCTTACCCCGTGAGCGCCGCTGATCGCTATGACGTACTATCCCATCCATGGGCATAGGGGCCCGGGTCCCATGGACGGGATAGTACATCAGATGTCAGAAAGGGGTTAAAGAGTACTATAGTACAATAATCCTAAGACTGTTTCCCTGACAACTGTTTTCAAGAATCTTCCATGAAATGGCATTGGAAGGGGAAAGTTGTAGACTTATGGAAATCAAAGGATTTATTGACATGTTAATGATATACAAATTATGAAAAAAGTAGATAAAACATTTTCAAAACAGCTTGATGTACTCCGTATATAGTATGAGCACCACACACAGAAAAACATGTATTTACACGCCTTGCCATGCTATCAATGAGATTATTATTGTTTGTCTGAGGATTTCTCTGCCATCCTGATGTCACCCACATATTACTACAAAATACCAGACATTGTCTGTTTGCTATCTCTAATATCATGTATTTCCTCTACCTGGAACTGAATCATTCCAAAACCGAACCGTCTACTAACTTACCTATATTTGGTATTTCCATTTTAATGTGTGGTGCTACCTTAACTCTCAAGCAGCAGACCCACTGTTTTGAGGTTATATGTGACTCAGATCTTTTCTTTACTCCCTACATCCATTTAATCACTTGCTCATGTCACCTACAGACTTATGCCTTGAAAACCTTTTCACAATGCTACCTTTTCTTATCCTCAAAACTGCCAAAAACTCTGTCAGTCACTCGGATTCATTCTTTTCTACACTACTGCTAATTGTTCTTCCTTTCACTATACTCTTCCCACTCCAATCTGTCTTAAGGGTATATTTTTGTCCAGCCCCTATAAAGGAGCCTCCACCCTGCTCCAGTCTTTGCACTGATTGCCCATCTGCCACAGAGTACAACATAAACTCTTAACAATTCTACACAAAACAACATATCTTCCCTCATCTCTGTCCACCAACCTACGTGTGCTCTCCATTCTGCTGAATATCGGAGACTAAAATCCTCCGTAATCCGAACCTAACACTCGTTCTGCGCCAGTTCTCTGGAATGCATGACTCCATACAATTAATCTAAAACCCAGTATCCACAGTTTTAAGCATACCCTAAAAACATATCTCTTTAAGTTGGCCTATCGCATCACCTCTCTGCTCTAACTGTTCTTAGTTCTTCCATCCTACATTTCCCTCAGAATCTGGTTCTTTGTATCACCTGTTTGCACATACTCCATGCACTTAGTAGAATTTAAATGAATAACCTTAATTATTATAAAGATGACGGAACCCTACACTACAAGCACATTTTTTACCCCTACTTCCTTATAGATTGTAAGTTTGTGATTATGGCCCTAATTCCTCTTGTTTTGAATTTTTGGATTATGCATCATGTGCTGCAAAATATGTTTGACTTATTAATGATACTAATTATTATTAATATTGTTCATAGCTGCTAATATACATGTGGATTTCCTGAAACAATAGTAGGTTAAAGTTTAAAAAAAAAAAGCCCGTGTAGCAGTGTGAATGCAAGATATTAAAAAAAAAACATTGGCAAAAATGTTTCAGAAATACATTTAACATACTCTGATTTAAGCAATAGATCATTTTCTGATGTCACATTCCCTTTAAGCATTTATTTTTACTTACAGTATTAACATAATGTAAAGTTTTATCATCAACTGCTTTTCTTAGCAGAATAGCAAAAACATTCAGTTTTTATTGTCTTAAGTATTTTTCTGTTTAAATATTTTTATTGAAATGTTTGAACCAAGAACAGGGGAGCAGGTAGAATGGAAGGAAAGGGAAGAAGGGGAGGGGAAGGAAGAAAAAGGGAAAGGAAGGAAAGGGAATATATACATAGGGTAGGGGAAGGGTAATAAAACTAGAGAACCCTTATAACCACCTCTAATTGAAGGGTCATATCATTTAGATAGCGATATATAACAAAGATAATATATATACAGACTCCGCTTCCTGAAGAGAGGTACAAAATGGCAATACCAACCAGTCATTAACTAGTCAATAAGATGAAGATTAGATCATCTAAATTTATTATTCCAGATCATCCACTTCTTGTTGTATTTGTGAATAATATTGTTACTGATCACAAACCTCCATTCGAAGGGCATTGTGTTGATGCATTTTGTCCAGGATGTCGTAAAATTTAGGCGGGTCAGGTTTCTTCCAACAATAGGCTATGTTGTTTTTGACAACTAGAAGAATATAGGCCCTTTTACATTTAGCGATGCACCAGCGATCCAACCAGCGATCCGACCCGGTCAGGATCGCTGGTGCATCGCTAAATGATCGCTAGTGAGCTTTCATACAGAAAGATCTCACAGCGATGCAGCAGCGATGCAGCAGCGACGCAGCGCACGATACTTACCATTCACACACAGCGATCCTGCGTCCTCCGGCCCGCCTCCACGCGTCGCTGGACGTCACAGCAGGAAGTCTCAGCAGGAAGCGCCCGACGAGAAATGGAGCCGGACATTCTCGCGCGATCAGCGATGGACAGCAGGGGAGCCGGTCGGAGGTAAGTATCACACATAGCGATATCGCTAGCAATATCTCTATAACGTCACAAAACCGGTGACGTTTTAGCGATATTGCTAGCGATATTGCTTAGTGTAAAACCCCCTTTAGTATGACAACCTGTCTAACCGATACGTCCAAACAATCCAAATCTATGGAAAGTAATGCTTTCTGTAGAGTCAGAATAAATTTATCTGAAAAAGAATTGATATGATTTGAGACTTGGAGCCATAGACCTTTTAGTTTTGGACAACACCACAAGATATGATAAAGGTTCCCCCGTTGTCCACAACCTCTCCAACAAAGGGGGAAATGATCCTGACTAATATGAGAGAGTCTAAAAGGTGCGTAATACCACCTAGTAAATAGTTTAAAAAAGGACACGTGTAGAGTCATTGAAATGGTTGAAGTACCGTATATACTCGTGTATAAGCCGAGATTTTCAGCCCATTTTTTTGAGCTGAAAGTCCCCCACTCGGCTTATACACGAGTCATATACCAGTGGTGGGCGGGGGAGGAGGAGCGGGGGGTGTAAGAGACCATACTCACCCCTCCTGGCACTTCTCTGCAGCCCCTGTTTCTTCCTCTGCCGTCTGCTTCCTGCATTCAGCGGTCACGTGGTACCGCTCTTTAAACTCATGAATATGCGCATATTTAATGAGCGCTACAACGTTACTATCTGAATGCAGGAAGCAGACGGCAGAAAAGAAGCAGGGGCTTCAGAAAAGTGCCAGGAGAGGTATGACGGGGGCAGAGTAATATTCACCTGTCCCCGTTCCAAGCCGTGCATCGCTGTGTCTCCGGGTCCTCCTGCTTTGACAGCAGAGGGCGTGATGACGTAGTCAGTGTGCGCCCTCTGCTGTCACTGCAGAGAGCCGGGAAACAGAGCGGTGGATGGCAATGGAACAGGGACAGGTAAATATCGCCGGTGCCGGGGGCTCAGGACACCGGCACCTGGCCCCCCAGCAGCGGAGAGGTGAGTATGTCATTTTTTTATTGCAGCAGCAGCATATGGGGGGTATTTATGGGGCAGCATTAACCCTTGTGCAGCAGCATATGAGGGGTATTTATGGGGCAGCATTAACCCTTGTGCAGCAGCATATGGGGGTATTTATGGGGCAGCATTAACCCTTGTGCAGCATATGGTGGTATTTATGGAGCAGCATTAACCCTTGTGCAGCAGCATATGGGGGTATTTATGGGGCAGAATTAACCCTTGTGCAACAGAACATTATGGGGGGTATTTATGGAGCATCTTTTTGAGCCAGCATTAACCCTTGTGCAGCAGCATATGGGGGGGGGGAGTTTATCTATGGAGTATCTTCTTGGACCACCATTTAACCCTAGGCTTATATGCGAGTCAATAAGTTTTCCCAGTTTTTGTGGCAAAATTAGAGGAGTCGGCTTATACACGGGTATATGTATTTTTTATAGCGCTATCCCATTGGTCATCCAACAAGACCATCCCAAGTTCAGATTCCCACCTCCTCATGTATGCATTTTTATGACGGGTGCTCTCCTTATTAAAGTAGGAATATATATTCCGCAAGCTCCAGACATATTTATTATTTAGGTTGCACAGCAGTGAAGATATTATTTCAAAATTCGAAGCTCTACCTATCAATATTTTTTGTACATTTTCTTTTAGCATAATAAAAGGAATCAATTCAGAGGATGGTAATTTATATTTGGATTTCAGTTCACTAAAGGTAAAGAATTTAGTCCCATTATGTATAGCGCCTATCCTTTTGATGCTCAAGCTATGTCACTTTTCAGAAGGAAGGAGATTGAATATCAAAGCCACAAGGTGTAATGGGAATTTCAAAGCTTGTTCTTGTTTTTTGAAATCCTTGTATGGCTTAATCCTTGTTCTCCAAGCAGAGATAATAGGTTGGAAGATGGGATGGGAAGATTCTCCTCGAGGTATACGAAACAGAAAATGAAAAATTAAGTCCCGAAGATTTCCTGTTTTACTTTAGATCCTCTCTAGGTGAAGCCAAGCGGGATATATCAAGTTATTATTGAGCCAGCACCACCTCTGCTTAATTAGGACAGACATTTATTTAGTACAAATTTAAATTGGGAAGGCTTGCACCTCCTCTATATTTGTGTCTATACAGAATTTCTGCCGGCATTCTGAGCTTCCTACCATTCCATATAAAGTTTATAATATTCTGTATATTGTATACAGACTGAAATGGAATATTAAATGGGAGGGTCCTAAAAAGGTAAAGAATCTTGGGTAAAATGATAGACTTAGATCTTTCCATGTTTGGAAAAATAATGACTATCTGTCAGAAGAAGGAGATATCCCGAGAGATGGTTTTAAGGATACCATTTAAATTTTCTTTAACAGTTGCTTGGATTGAATTAGATATGGTAATCCCGAGGTATACAATTCCCTCTGCTTCCCAAGTAAACTCTATACTTTTACTCAATTACCTAATTTCCAAGTCTGTCATGTTAAGGGTCAAAAATTTAAATTTTTGGGAGTTTACTTTAAAATAAGAAGCCCTAGAAAAAGTAAGTGCATTGATTGAATTGAGGGGGTCAAGTAGAGTAAGAAAGAGTTTGTCAACAAGCAGACCTAATTTAAAGTGACGGGAGGGTAAACTTAATCCAACTATGTCTCTATTGCTTCTAATTTTTTCTGCCAAAGGCTCCATGGAGAGAAAGGCCACCCCTGCCTTTTTCCGTTCGAGAAAGAGATCGGATCCGAAAGACAGTTATTAGCATAAATTCTGGCACTAGGGTTTGAGTACACCAAATTTAGTCAAAGTTGCTTCCAAGTATGACCAGTTGAACCTGTCAAAGGCCTTCTCTGCGTCCAGCACCAGAAATGCTGAACGGGATCCTTGAGGAAATAGCCATGTTGATTAAGTTTAGTACCCTCCTTGTTCCGTCTGCCGCCTGATGCCCCTCAGTTAAACCAATCTGGTCATCCGATATTAGTCGTGGGAGTACGGTCTTTAGCCTGTCGGCGAGCAATTTGGAATAAATTTTGATAACATTATTTACTGTATAAGTGATATTGGCATGTAATTCTGCATCCTCTCAGGATCCCCCCCATCTTTTGGAATCAAAACTATTACGCCTTCCATCATTTCTTTTGGAAATGAACCCGGAGAAGAAGCAGCGCCGAAGACCGAAACCAGGAATGATGTCAAAATTTTAGGGAAGCATTTATAGTATTCAGCTGAAAAGCCATCTGGCCCAGGTGACTTCTGAGCTTTTAATATGTTAATTACAGCTAAGATTTCTTTTTCTGAAAACGGACTATTAATGTAGTCCAATTCTTTTTGGGCTAATTTAGGAAGATTGATGTCCGCTAGGAAAGTGTTAATAGAGTTATGATCTACTTTAGGGGTCTGAGGGTCATCTTTTAAGTTATATAATCGTTGGTAGAACTCTGCAAAAGAGTTGACTGTCTCTCAGATGTAATCTAGATTCGCCCGAAAGGGAGGTAATCTTATTTATTCTTCTGCTGATCCTCTCTTTTTTTTTCTTTTTTTTTTTTTTAACTTTTCCATCATAAATTTGGTAGGCTTATTCATGGATGTATAGGTCCTAAACCTTGAAGCCCTAATTACCGATTCATAATCTTGGAAAATTTCAAATCATAGACTTTGCCTAAGTTTCAGTATCTCAGCTTGAATGATGTGAGAAGGGACCATTAATTTGTTTTGTAACTCTTCTCTTTCATGGATTTGGGTTTGAAGTGAGATAATTTTTTTTCTATTTTTTTTCCTAGAGATCTGGATGAGATACCCTCTCATCACTGCCTTGTGGGTATTCCATAAGGTGAAGATAATAATCTCACCAGACTGGTTCTCTTTAAAAAAAATTAGCAATGTGATTCTCTATTTCCAATTTGAACTCTGGAATTTTAAAAAGCGATGGGTTATTTTTCCAAAGATAAGTGTTTTCATGAAATTGGCCCAATACGAACTCTGCTTGGACAGGGGAGTGATCGGATAAAGATTTATTTAAAATTTGAATAGATTTGAACTTGGTGTGAACATGTTGGTAAAGGATCAAGTCAATACGTGAGGAAGTCATATAAACTTCCGAAAAGTGAGAATATTCTCGGGAAGTTGAATTTAAACAACATAATATATCATAGTATTCATTTTGTATAAGACAATTTTTTAGTACTGGGGCTTTGTATCTTACCGCGGAGGATGAATCAAGACTGCAATCGGGGATGATATTGAAATCTCCTATTAGAATGAGTTCCCTCCGATTTAATTTTATTAATTTTCTTTTGCAATTTATTTAGGAATGCAGTATGCCTTTTATTGGGTACATAAATGTTCACCACTGTGCAGAGCCTATTATTAAGGAGACATACAAGGATGTGGTATCTTCCCAAGGGATCAGTGGTCTCACTGAGCAATTGAAATGAGACAGCACCGCTTACCATAGTAATGACTCCCGCTTTCTTTGAAGGAGCTAAGGACTTGAATAGGTGGGGATAGTTTTTATGGTGGACGACTGGCTGGTGATTGTTTGCCATCTTGACCTCCTGCAGACAAACAGTATCAGAACGAATATGGTTAATTTCTTTTCAAACTGCGAACCTCTTGTGAGGGCTATTAAAACCCCTAACATTGGAGGATAATATTTTCATGAACAAAGAACAACATATTAACAGAAAAAGAAAACAAACCTAGACAAATAAACAATCAGTCTATAAATAAAGGCCTTAAAGTAAAAAAAAAAACAACTATCTGAGATAGATAGCAAAGAATTCTCCTGGAGGACTTCAATCTCTCTGAAGTCTCACCTAATTTTGGGGGAAAACCAACAAATTTGTGGCCAAGATCCCAAGTAGACAACAATTATTCAGCGGTATTTAGACAACAGAATTTTAGTTAGTAGAAAGATGGACAGGAGGAATAAATTCTCCCCTCTATTCCTTGTCTCTAAATGTTGGTTCCTTCATAATAAAATCTAGGAACCTCATCCTTTCCTGAGGCGAATTTATTGTATAATTCTTGTCGTTATATCTTATCAGCAATTTGGTAAGGTAACCCCACCTGTAAGGGACCCGGATTTCCCTCAATTTTACAGTAATGTCTTTGAAGGACCTTCGAGCGTCCATGGTGGCTTTCGAAAAATCTGAAAACATTTTTATATTACTAAATGGTTCCAGGAAGGAGCCTCTCTCTCTAATGGTTTTTAGAATTATCTCTTTGGTGCAATAAAAATGCATTCTAAGTATGGTGTCCCGAGGTCTATCCTGCGGCACTCCCCGTGGACGTGGGAGACGGTGAATGCGATCTAGATTAAGCTCGAGGTCTGTCATATTAGGAACCAGTTTTTTAAATAGACTTTTTGTGAACCCTGAGAGATCATTTGGTGACACTGATTCCAGAATACCCCTTAGTTTCAGGTTATTCCTCCTGTTTCGATTAACTTGTTTTTGAGAAGTGAAACTTCTTCTTGTAGAACAGCATTCTGTTTTGTCAAAAATGAAGTGTCCTTCTCTACTGTGTCTAACATTTCCTCATGCTTTTCATATCTTTTGTTAAAACTTGCATGTTTCCTGCAGAGTTTTGTTTTGTGTTTCAAAGCCTATTTTCATGGCATCGCTGAAGGATTTAAACATGCCTGCTAGAAATCCTTCTGTAACTTGTTTATTGGAACCCAGGTACTGGTCCAGATTAAAGGGGGTTTTACACATAGTGATATCACTAACAATATTGCTAAAGCATCACCGATTTGGTGACGCAGCAGCGATATCGCTATGTGTGATACCTTCCTCCGACCGGCTCCCCCGCTGTCCATCGCTGATCGGCGCAGCTCCATTTCTCGTCGGGCGCTTCCTGCTGGGCTTCCTGCTGAACTTTTTTGAACAGAACCCTACGTTATAACTTTATAAGTCGGTGGGGATATTTCAAGTGGGAAGAATTTGATTTGTCTCCCTTTATTGGGGACCTTGATTTAGGTGAGCTTAATAAACTGGGGATATCATCATATGACTTTGAAGTGGCTCCCATGTAGGATAAGCTTTTTTTTTTGCGGATTTATTTTTGATTCTCATTTTTGCAGGATCCGGGCTTGAACCAAAGCACCCTAGTAACAATTAGGAATAATGATACACGAGAATTAAATATAACAATAAAATACAAATAGTAATAGATTTGTTGCGTAGTAAAATAAATACTATGTAAGAGAATTCAGAGGGAAAAACACGAGAATTAAATTAGACGAGAAGGCAGATTAGTCAAAAATTAACTGTTATAACAGATTACTAATAAGTTTCCCAAACTCTGTATATACTCGTGTATAAGCTGAGATTTTAAGCCCATTTTTTTGGGCTGAAAGTCCCCCTACGAGTCATATGCGGGGGAGTGGGAGGTGTCAGAGACCATACTCTTCCCCCCCCCCCCCTCCTGGCACGGTCTCTGCAGCCCCCCTGCTTCCCCCATGATCTCAGTGTCCCAGCTGTTCCTGCATTCAGCGGTCACGTGGTACCGCTCATTAAACTCATGAATATGTGCATATTGCACGTGACTGCTGAATGCAGGAACAGCTTGGACGCCGACATCATGCTGGAAGCTGGGATTGAAGAGACCGGGCGCCAGGAGGGCAGTGAGGAGGACGGGGAGCTGAGCAATACGATGACGTAGTGATTGCGCGCCCTCTGCTAACGTCACTGCACAGTACCCGGGAAACAGCGATAGAACCGGGAACGGTAAATATAGCCAGTGCCGGGGGCCTGAGCCAGCGGCTATACCGGCGTCTGGCCCCCAGCGACAGAGAGGCGAGTATGTCTTTTTTTTTTTTTTTTTTTTTTTTTATATCAGCTGCACATGGATGGTGTTTATATATGGAGCATCTACTTGGGCCACTATTAACCCTTGTGCAGCATATGGGGGGTGTTTATATATATATATATATATATATATATATATATATATATATATGGAGCATCTACTTGGGCCACTATTAACCCTTGTGCAGCATATGGGGGTATTTTATGTATGGAGCTTCTACTTGGGCCACCATTAACCCTTGTGCAGCATATGGGGGGTATTTATGTATGGAGCTTCTACTTGGGCCACCATTAACCCTTGTGCAGCATATGGGGGGTATTTATGTATGGAGCTTCTACTTGGGCCACCATTAACCCTTGTGCAGCATATGGGGGGTATTTATGTATGGAGCTTCTACTTGGGCCACTATTAACCCTTGTGCAGCATATGGGGGGTATTTATGTATGGAGCTTCTACTTGGGCCACTATTAACCCTTGTGCAGCATATAGGGGTATTTTATGTATGGAGCTTCTACTTGGGCCACCATTAACCCTTGTGCAGCATATGGGGGATATTTATGTATGGAGCTTCTACTTGGGCCACCATTAACCCCTGTGCATCATATGGGGGGTATTTATGTATGGAGCTTCTACTTGGGCCACTATTTACCACTGTGCATCATATGGGGGGTATTTATGTATGGAGCTTCTACTTGGGCCACCATTTACCCCTGTGCATCATATGGGGGGTATTTATGTATGGAGCTTCTACTTGGGCCACCATTAACCCTTGTGCAGCATATGGGGGGTGTTTATATATGGAGCATCTACTTGGGCCACTATTAACCCTTGTGCAGCATATGGGGGGTGTTTATATATGGAGCATCTACTTGGGCCACTATTAACCCTTGTGCAGCATATGGGGGGTATTTATGTATGGAGCTTCTACTTGGGCCACCATTAACCCTTGTGCAGCACATGGGGGGTGTTTATATATGGAGCATCTACTTGGGCCACTATTAACCCTTGTGCAGCATATGGGGGGTGTTTATATATGGAGCATCTACTTGGGCCACTATTAACCCTTGTGCAGCATATGGGGGGTATTTATGTATGGAGCTTCTACTTGGGCCACTATTAACCCTTGTGCAGCATATGTGGGGTGTTTATATATGGAGCATCTACTTGGGGCACTATTAACCCTTGTGCAGCATATGGGTGATATTTATGTATGGAGCTTCTACTTGGTCCACCATTTACCCCTGTGCATCATATGGGGGTATTTATGTATGGAGCTTCTACTTGGGCCACCATTTATCCCTGTGCATAATATGGGGGGTATTTATGTATGGAGCTTCTACTTGGGCCACCATTAACCCTTGTGCAGCATATGGGGGTATTTATGTATGGAGCATCTACTTGGGCCACCATTAACCCTTGTGCAGCACATGGGGGGTGTTTATATATGGAGCATCTACTTGGGCCACTATTAACCCTTGTGCAGCATATGGGGGGTGTTTATATATGGAGCATCTACTTGGGCCACTATTAACCCTTGTGCAGCATATGGGGGGTATTTATGTATGGAGCTTCTACTTGGGCCACTATTAACCCTTGTGCAGCATATGTGGGGTGTTTATATATGGAGCATCTACTTGGGGCACTATTAACCCTTGTGCAGCATATGGGTGATATTTATGTATGGAGCTTCTACTTGGGCCACCATTTACCCCTGTGCATCATATGGGGGGGTATTTATGTATGGAGCTTCTACTTGGGCCACCATTTATCCCTGTGCATAATATGGGGGGTATTTATGTATGGAGCTTCTACTTGGGCCACCATTAACCCTTGTGCAGCATATGGGGGTATTTATGTATGGAGCATCTACTTGGGACAACATTAACCCTTGTGCAGCAATATATGGGGGTATTTATCCTTGGAGCATCTTGTTGGGCCACCATTAACCCTTTTGCAGCATTTTATGGAGGTATTTATCTATGGAGCATCTTTTTGGACCACCATTAACCTTTGTGCTGCACCACCCTCGGCTTATACACGAGTCAATAAGTTTTCCCAGTTTTTTGTGGCAAAATTAGGGGGTCGGCTTATACACGACTATATACGGTAGCTTAAGTAGGCTAGAAGGCACATAAGTATAGTATATCCTTCACAATATATGCAGTGGAGATAAACCTCAGACGTATCCCTTTAAGTTAGGAACTTAATGGTGACTAGGAGTCTTTGCAATTGACTTGTCCCTGATGAGGACCAAGAAGGTAGAAGAAGACCCAGTTACAGAGGTCAAACAGAACTCTATCCCTCCAATCCGTGGACTCTGTAACCTCAATGAATAAAGGGCACAGTGAAGCACAATGGCCTGTAAAATAGTGCTCTGCTGGATTGCTATGGGTCAAAATACGTTGGAGTGAGTATTCCGTCTCTATTTGATTATCCAGGTCTGCAAGGGCTCCTCAGAGACTCTAATAATTAGGGAGTGGGTTCTCCGTGTTAAATCAAAACTGGAGCTTTGTAGAGCTTATAAGGATGCTTAGTGTGAAGGCAAAAAGCGTTTCCCCAGGGTAGAGTCACGTCATCTGTTAGCATGAGAATTATACTAATAGTGAACAGCACCGTAATTCAGGATAAGAATAACTCCTAGTGCCACAAGGTGTATAGCTTTGTGAGTACTGATGCCAGTTACTGTGGTCAGCTGACCTACCAAGTTACCTGGTACCTAGATTTGGCTCAATAGATCGTGCAATTCACACTAGTCACAGTGCACCAGGAGAGGCGACATTGTGCTCCGGGTCCCGCAATAAGCTCTCCCAGGGACTTCATTGATGCTGTTGAGCTAGCGGGGACCGGTGGTGTAAGCCGCTGTATACAAAAGTCCTTAGGGCTAAGCCTGTTGCCAGGAGCTATGTATAGATCTGCCGGCACTATTTTAACGCGCTGCGGAGGTAGACGCCGGTAATATCGTACCTGCTCCGCCGGAATAGCAGCACTGGACTTTGATGTTCCTCGGATCTGAAAGTAGGCAAGAGTACCTCGGGACTTGGAGAGCTGATTCGCACTATATATCTGCTTCAGAACTCCTGCACTTGTCCGTCAATCTTCTTACAGGGGAGTCTCATGTAGCAAAGCGGTATTCCTACGATGCAGGGCCAGCTATCCGCTCAGGGTGAGCTAAGAGTTCAAAATCTTCAAAGCCTTTCAAGGGTCTCCGGGAAATGGATATGGAGTAATTCATTTTTAAAATCATGAAATCTTCTTCAATTGCCGCGCTTCTGTTATAATCCATTTAGAACTGTTTTTACATGCTGCGGAAGTATACTGCATAACACGCTTTCTAGTCCACCTATTTTAAAGGGCAGAATCTCAGTGTGCCCCCTTTCTGGTGTTAAAAATGTGGTAAAAAAACGTACCTTGGGGCCAGAGAAAGCAGTATTTACAAAATTCTTAAGTAAAAGGGTCTGTATTGGCCTTTAATAACCTGTAATTCTTCCCGACAGGGGCCTACTGCGACAAGGGGTATCCCTCCGCTGGCAGCATCTGGAAAGCTGTAAATCTTGTTTTTGAAGCAAAAAAGCTGATTTTAGATTTAACTTGATCCAGGTTGATCAGGAATCGTTCTGGGAAAGGGAGGTTCTGATATATGGACCTCCTGTAGCTTTGAACGTCGCTTTAGCATGGTCTATCCTGGAGCTCAGAACTCCTGCCACCTACATAGCCGAAGTTCAGGCCCCCCCCCCGGTTAAGTATTTTTAATCTATTCCCATGTCCTGATAGCTTCTAACTATTTCCTAACAATATCATTACCGTATGTGCAAAGCCATTTCACAATTGCAGCAAGCAAATGTTCAGAATCATTTGCCAGCTACTACCCTTCTGTCTATAATTAACAATTCATCCAGGGGTAAAACTATTAATTCTGATTTCCTTTGTTCATGTTTGAGTCTATTTATTGTAAGCCCGATATAAAAAAATGCTACAGTACATAGGTGAAAATACCAATAAAATTTTAAAATAAGGGAGCCAGACTTCTCCAGAGCCAAAACCTATGAGAAATCATACTTTCAGAATTGCCAGAGAGTAAACCTTATCATTTCTTATAATTCCGATGGAAAAAATGAGAGGTGAAAATACAAATAATACTAAATAATAAAGGGTCAGCCTCCTCCAGAGTGAAGAACCATGATAATCGAGACTTTCAGAAAGGCCATTTTCATCATGATAAAGGAGTTGTCTCATGGGGACAGCAACCCCTTTTTGAATTAATTCTGCCTTAGTGATGAGCTTGAGCTGTTGGGTGCTTCCATAGATTGCGGTTGGTTGCACATCCAAAGCTTTCCCTACCCACAGTGGGCTAATGGCTGCATAATACTGAAGCAAAATTGTCCATCACGGTAGGTGCATTTGGCAACGTGCAGTGAGATGATGAATGTAGTCTCATCCTTAGAAAATGTCTATACTGGGGTAAGTTTAATCTTTTTGCTCCTGTCTGCATACTGTTGAATGGCCTAAAAAGAAATATAGGAAAATATATAGACTTAATCTAAAGATGTGTAAAATGCTTTTCTACATATTATGATATTAGACTAAATATAATGAATAGGTGCATCTCACAAAATTAGAATATCATTAAAAAGTTAATTTATTTCAGTTCTTCAACACTAAAGGTGAAACTCATATATTATATAGTCATTGCAGAGTGATCTATTTCAAGTGTTTATTTCAGTTAATGCTGATGATTATGGCTTACAGCCAATGAAAACCCCAAAAGTCATTATCTCAGTAAGTTAGAATACTTTATAACACCAGCTTGAAAAATGATTTTAAAATCCGAAATATAGGCCTACTGAAATGTATGTTCAGTAAATGCACTCAATACTTGGTCGGCGCTCCTTTTGCATCAATTACCGCATCAATGCTGCGTAGCATGGAGGCGATCAGCCTGTGGCACTGCTGAGGTGTTATGGAAGTCCAGGTTGCTTTGATAGCAGCCTTCAGCTCGTCTGCATTGTTGGTCTGGTGTCTCTCTTCTTCTTCTTGACAATACCCCATAGATTCTCTATGGGGTTAAGGTCAGGTGAGTTTGCTGCCAATCAAGCACAATGATACTGTTGTTTTTATACCAGGTATCAGTACTTATGGCAGTGTTGACAGGTGCCAAGTCCTGCTGGAGAAATTTCCATCTCCAAAAAGCTTGTCAGCAGAGGGAAGCATGAAGTGCTCTAAAATTTCCTGGTAGACAGCTGCGCTGACTTAGGTCTTGATAAATCACAGTGGACCTACAGCAGCAGATGACATGGCTACCAAACCATCACTGATTGTGGAAACCTCACACTAGACCTCAAGCAGCTTGGATTGTGTGCCTCTCCACTTTTCCTCCAGACTCTGGGACCTTCATTTCCAAGGTCTAGTAAATAAACACCTGAAATACATCACTTTGTAATGACTCTATATAAAGAAGCAACTGTAACAATGTTCAATGCCTAGTAAATTGGCTTTTACTTCTTCACCCTTTATCCTTTATCTCTTCCACAATATATATGTATAATGCAAACTATTGCCTTTCCATATGTCACAAAATTTAACATAGAATTATTATTAATTGTAGCATAACTGGTTTATAAGGTGGTGTTATTGACTGACGCAATTCCATATAGTATAAATAAATAAAAAAAAGTGGTTTAAAAAGTATAAACCGTCAGCTGGGAACGGGTTAACATAACAAATAATTAATTTCTCATCTTTCTATTGCCACACTGACCATTCTTTAGTATAATGCTGCAGTGATGGCAGCTTCCTTTAACACATGTGACCTAGGGCAGCAATTCACTGGCCATAAAGGTGATACAATATGTTGATCTTAGTGAATCACTGCAGCCAGTAATTGGAGCGTTGTGAACAGAGACCACCAATGATCGTCTAATAACAGTCAGCCGGGGAGTGCAGGAGGATAAAAGAGGGGAGTAAACTATAATCATTTGTTATTTTAACCCATGTCCAGCTATATTACCATTTTTTTACGTTTTGACATAGAAAACTAAATATATAAACCCTGCAACAGTTTTATTTCAATGGTAAACTCAAAAAATCGTGAAAAGATTCTTGCTACAGTTACATGTATCATGAAATAGGAGCAACATGGAAAATTACAAAAAGCAAGAAGCCTAAACTAGTTACCGTAATTCGCTTTTTCTCTTTCTCTCCTATTAGTTATATTAACATGATTACAATGTGCACATTTTTTAGATGTGGAAATGTAGAGACTCTTATCTATAGAAAAGTCTGTGATTTTAGAGTAAAATGTATGCAGTAAGTGGTCAGCATGTTGAGCTATTTCTTGAATGGGAATACTCAAGTTTGGATGTTTTACCCTATCCACTGTACAGGAGATAACTTCCTAATCTTGGGGGTCTAATCACAGGAACCCACACATATCCTGAGAATTAGTGCTCTTATCAGCCCCATGTTAACTGATCAGTGCCATTCCTTTCATTCTAATGGTAATGCCAAGACCAGCCAGTTTAGCAGTTCCATTAAAAATGAATGGAATGGCAGTGTGAATGAGTGACCACTACCCTTTTCACACAGGAAGAGCCCCAGGTTGCGTGATAGGTGGAAGTCCCAGCTTTTAGACCCCCCAGCAATTGGGAAGTTATCCCCTATCCTGTGGATAGGGAGTAACTTCCAGATGTGAGAATACTCCTTTAGAAGGGCTGTGCAAGACTATTTTATTTTTTTTTTTACTATGGGCCTAAAAGCTAACAGGCGGGTAGTTGTTAAAGGAGGCAACTCCCTGCCTGTACTACCCAGCGCCAGAATCAGAGTGGTCACCAGCAGCTCCTGCCAGTGATTCGGCTGCTGTACATCAGCAGAACAGCTCTGCTTTGTCGATGGAGCATCACTGCCGACTGTATGCTGATTGAAAACTGCCTCCCCGCAGTTAGGCATTGGGGTCAATCAGCATGACATCAGCAATCCAGCCCCATCAACAGAGCATAACAGAAGAGAGGCTGCTGCTCTGTCAACAAGACATCAGCGGAAGCCACTGAATTGCTGGCAGGAGCGATCTGTGACTGCCTGCAAAGATTGTAAATAGTTAGCGGTCTGTTAGTTCTTAGTCCCTTAGTGAAAAAATTAAATAATTCTGGATGACCCTTTTAAGTAGCATTGTGAGCACAATGTATCAATGCACTTTCTGTAGATGATGTAGGAGTAGACCAGCTGCAGAAAATCTTAATTTAATCTTACTGCAAAAATAAACTACTAAAAAGTTTTTTTTGTCATGAATCCTAGTAGAAAAATTATATTTTCTAAAAACTCTATGAATTGCTATCACATAAAGAAACCTATTTTCAAAAATCAAGTGCAGATTTAGGTAGGTTTTTAATAAAGCCTTATTTTGAAGTTTTTTAGAACCTTTTTACATATTTTAGACTTATTTATTACTAGAATCTGTAGGAAAAATCAAAACAAAGATGTTCTGTCAAAATACTGCAAATTTATTAAATAAAAAAAGCATACTTTGAAATTTTAAGGCTATGTGCGCATGTTGAGTATTTGCTTGCAGAAATTTCTGCAAGGTTTCTGCATTTCTAGGCAGCAAAAACACTGCTGCAAAGTCATGCATTTTGCCTCGATCTTGAGTGCATTTTTGCCACAGTTTTGTATGTTTTTTTGCATATGTCTTTGTACAGCATTGAAGGCTTTTTTGAGCTAAATAAAGATATTAAAAAAAAAAAGTTTTGTGATGTAATTTCTTGGTTCAACACCACGTTTTTCATTTTGATACAGTAGCATCAGTATAATGGGATTAGAGCTTGGTGTCAGCAGCTGTCATTGACACCAAGCCCTAGGCTTTGTAATGAAAAGGTGTCAGCCTGACACCCTCATTACCAAGGTGGTAAGTAAACACAAACAAACACACATGTTGTTTTGTGTGGAAAATAAACACTAGTACACACAAACACACACATTGTCACCAGCCCAGGTAGGAGTGTTAACACAATGAACCTACATAGGCTGTAACCAAAGAGCAACTCTTAATTTCAAGAACAAAATGAAAAAAATTACATGGACTCCCGCATAATTTTCATAACCAGCAGAGGGAAAGCTGACGGCTGAGGGCTGATGTTAATATTCTGAGAAGAAGCCAATAGCCATAAAGGTTCCCAGGCTATGAATATGAGCTCACAGCTATTTGCTTAGCCTTTACTGGCTAGTTTACAAGGGGACTCCAGAAATTTTTTTTACATAGTGTCCCCCTGTAAAATCTAACCAGCAAAGACTAGGCAGACAGCTGCGCTCTGATATTAATAGCCTAGGAATGGGCCATTATTATTTCCCCCCCGGGCTAAAAACAGCAGCTCTCATCCACCCCAGAAAAAGTGCATCTCTAAGGCTGGTTTCACATTTGCTTTTTTTTTAGCGGTATTTTAGCGCTAAATAGCGCATGCGTTTTTTTTTCCTATACCTTGCATGGGATGCGCTTATGTGCGCATACACATGCGTTTGTACGCGTTTTTCCGCGCATTCGTTTTTTTGCGGTATGCGCTCGGGCGCACAAAATGCAACCTGTTGCATTTTTTGGGCGTCCGACTTGCCTCAAAAAAACGCATGCGCGCGCAATGCGTTTTTTTACAGCAAGACACCCATTATAAGTCTATGGTGAGCATATGTGCGCATTGGCATGCTTATGTATGCGTTTTTTTGCACATGCGTTTTTTTTTTTACCATTAGTTTAGACAATGGAATTTAGGGGTTTGGGTTAGAGTTAGGGTTAGTTAAGGGGGGTTAGGGTTAGGGTCAGGGTCAGGGTTAGGGTTAGGATCAGGGTATGGTTTGGTTAAGGGTTAGGGTCAGGGTCAGGGTTAGGGTTAGGATCAGGGTATGGTTTGGTTAAGGGTTAGGGTCAGGGTTAGGGTTAGGATCAGGGTATGGTTTGGTTAAGGGTTAGGGTCAGGGTTAGGGTTAGGATCAGGGTATGGTTTGGTTAAGGGTTAGGGTCAGGGTTAGGGTCAGGGTCAGGGTTAGGGTTAGGATCAGGGTATGGTTTGGTTAAGGGTTAGGGTCAGGGTTAGGGTTAGGATCAGGGTATGGATTGGTTAAGGGTTAGGGTCAGGGTTAGGGTCAGGGTTAGGGTCAGGGTCAGGGTTAGGGTTAGGGTCAGGGTTAGGGTTAGTAAAGTCATGGTTTGGGTTAGTGTGAGGGGCCACCTAATGTTTGGAAAAAACGCAAACGCGGTAAAAACGCACTAAAAACGCATACAAATGCATAAAAACGCTGCGTTTTTTTCATGCATGCTCATAAAAATGCTTGAAAAAAACGCAGCAGTTGTATGCTTTTGTATGCGTTTTTTCAATGCGTTTTTTTGCGGGAAAAACGCGCTGCAAAAAAAAGCAAGTGTGAAACTAGCCTCAGATGCACCAAATCTGGCACTTAGCCTCGCTCTTCCCACTTTCTTTGTAGCGGTGGCAAGTGGGGTGATGGTTGGGGAGGTTGATGTCACCTTTGTATTGTCAGGTGAGATCAAGCACACAGGTTAGTAATGGAGAGGCGTCAATAATGGAGAGGCGTCAATAAGACGCCTCATTACTAACCCCATAGACATATTGTATAAAAACACAGACTGACTGCAGAGAAGATAATCCATAATGTCCCACGACGATCCTGATGACTTTGACAGCAGTCACTAATGTGACTGCTCTCAAAGACAGCTGTTGATACACTGACATGAGGTAATTGCTCCTGCAATGTATCATTGAGCTGCCTTGAGAGAGTTCACTGGAGTTCATAAGCTGATCAGCTCCAGTACTTTAACTTACGGCACCACCACTGCATGAGAATTTTTTTTTTTTTTTTTTTTTAAGTGTGAGCACAGGCGCCAGCTGACGAAAGACTGCATCTCCCATCAGCGGCTCCTGCCATCACTGTTATCAGTGACAGCAGTCATAGCCTGATGGGATTGGTCTCATCAGCTCATGCCTGCTGACCTGCGGTAAGCATTTTACCGCAGGTCACCGCTGAGGGTCACAGTATCTCTGTGGGGTCACGCTGACAGCATGACAGTGCATCGTTCTGACTGACAGTCTTACTGGCGCTAGCATTACCACGGGTCACAGTCACAGCTGCGGGATAAAGCTGACATCTGACAGCAGGACCCCGCAGTGCTCGGACCGACGGTCTTACTGGTGGCAGCGTTACTGCCGATCACAATCACCATGCCAGTGTTTTCCACGAGGTCACACAGATGACAACATGGGAAACACCATAGGAAGCTGGTAAAAATGCAAACAGAAACCAGCAAATCCGCAGCAAATCTGCAAACTTTTTATACCTGCATTTTTGCTGCGGAAATGACTGACTCAATTGAAGTAAATGGATTAAAAACGCTGCAGAAACGTACAAAGAATTGACATGCTGCAGAGAAACGCACTTCAAATACTCAAAGGAAATTTACGGATCATGTGCACAACACTTCAGGATTGACATTAAATTAGCTTGCCTAAGGATTCCATAGCGTTTTTGGCCCATAGCATTTTACATTTCAATAACACTAACTTTACAGCTGTTGTAAAATCAGAAAGCATGTCATATGGGATCAAAGCAATAAATGGTGGATGTAATTGTTTAAATCTAGTAGCATTGAATTACTGGCAGACATCAACTAAACTTGTTTGTGGGGACTTCATACATGCATCAGTTGCCAGCCATATTACCAATGAGTCCATCTTGGCATGAACAGTGTCCATATGACATGCATTTTCACAGGTTCACGATTCTTCATCTTTTTAGCGTACTAAATCGCTTAGTTAATTACACTTTTGAGAACCACAATAGCTGTGACTAAAATTATTTTTTTCTTATAAGTGAAAGGCAGAAAAATCCACACACGAGAATAGGCTTTCGTTGTAAACATTTTGCTCCTTCAGGTTTGTGTCTGTATATTTAGGTGACTGGTCATGGTGACTGGTCATGGTGAAGTTAACAAAAAAAAAAAAAATAGATATAAGGATAAATAAAGACATAGTAAGTTTAGTAACCTTTATCCATTGCTTCAGAGGTCAAATACTGTAGTTTCTTCTTACATTTTGATTTTTTAGGGTGTTGAGTCTTTCTTTATTAGTGATGCACTAAAATGATCGGGTGCTCGTTGCTCGGGTCGAGCACCCGAGCATTCCAATTTGCTCGACCGGAGCAACAAGCACCTGAGCCCAGTGTAAGTCTATGAGAAACGCGAGCATTTTTCCGGTGCCCCCCCGGCGGTCTGCAGAGGGACAAGAAATTGCAGAAATCGATGGGAACAGTGCTCAAATGAAATGAGAACAGCATGGGCAAGAACCCTGGAAGCATTTCCGACTCCCAGGTCACTGCTGTGAACAATGCGGTTAGAGTCTAACGCCACTTTTACAGACTCACAATAAAACATACAAAAACGAAACCAAAATGGATTTTTCTGGGAAATATGTTAAGAAAAAAAGAAAAATCCTTTCCAGGGTAATGACTTGTATATTAGGCAAAATAAATAACAAAAAAACACAAATGCTCCTCTACACCTTGGGCTATGTTCACACGTAGCGTTTTTGAAGCATTTTTGAATTCTAGCATTGCTTTCAACCAAGACTAATGCACTCTCTGGTAAATGTCATTTTAACATTTTACAACCTTATCTGGCCATGTGGTATGTGACACATCATCAGACACATCCTGTTTCATTTATGAAGGAGGGACTCTGAAAGTCACAAAGCCCAGTTTTATAGGACCATCAGGTGGCCTTTACTATTCTTAAAGGGCCAGCAGTCTACCCTCACTAGTCTTGGAGAGCCATCAGCCAGCTATGCTTTGTTGTTCCCATTATTAAACAGTGGGTCTCCTATACTGTTATTGCGTATGCAGTGAGTGGCAGGGCTGCCCAAAGTTTGGACGTATCCCATTACCCCTTAGGAAGAGATGTACAGGAGGGCCTCATGAAAAAATGTTCCCATTATTAGAAAGTGAGTCTCCTGTAGTGTTTACCTATGCAGTGAATGCAAGGGCTGCCAAATAATTTGGAGACACTCCAATGCCCCTTGGAAGAGACATGGAGCAGGGCCTCATAAAAAATGTTCCCATTAGAAAGGAGCGGCTCTCCTATACTTGTAATGCCCCTGCACTAAGTGTATGGGCTGACAAACATTTACCCCTGGGGGATACATGAAGATACTGTATAACGATTTTTTTTACGGTCATCATTAAACATCCTTTAAAAAAATTATGTGGGTGTTACATCACGGACCACGCTCACCCTGGTGATTATGGTGATGGAGGATGAGGATAAGGAGGAGGACAACAGCAAATAGCCAAAATCAGGAGGCATATACCCATGTGTGGTTGTGAAGAGGTGCATGGGAATAAACCTTCCAAGAAAAGACACTGGATTTGAGTTTGTTACGCTGCTATCATTCAATGGTGTTGAGAAGTCTGGCCCAATCCAGCTTTTGTTCATTTTTATAAGAGTCAGCCTGTCAGCATTTTCAGTTGACAGGCAGATGCGCTTATCAGTTATTATTCCACCAGCGGCACTAAAGACCCGCTCTAACAAAGCGCTATCAGCAGGGCAGGCCAGGACCTCCAAGACGTAGAGAGCTAGTTCATGCCACGTGTCCAGCTTGGATACCCAATAATTATAAGAAACAGAAGAATCAAGGAGGACATTGGTACGGTCAAAAAAGCCAAGAAGTCAGCGCTGCCTATGGTCAGCACGCAATACAAAAAGTGCACATGCACACATTAGTTTCTAACTGTACTTCAGAATGAGACATTTAGCAAATAATTGACCAATTCTTTGAGCCACACCAAGGCATTCTCTTACGGGGCAGTCCTACTCTATGTTTTTTATATTCGCTGTGCCATTATAGCCTCCTAAATGTATTAAAAGCTTGGTTATGCCCGCCATTCTATCTGTCTTTATTGTGATTGATCTAGGCTGCTGTACACACATACAGCAGCCCTCCCCTCCCCCAGGCTTTATTTGATTATGCACCTGTCTCTGGGCCTGTTTCACTCTTCATCCGTGCTTGCTGGTTTGGCAGTGTGGAGGTCAGATCTGAAATGTCCAGGTGTCATAGCCAGACCTGGTCGGCCTTTATCTGCGCTTGCCCTTCTGGCGCCACAAGAGTGATTCAGAAATGCTTCAGGTACGTTTGCATTTTATACAGGCTTGCTTTTAACACATTTAGAAGGCCGTAATGGCCCAGCGAATATAAAAAACGTAGAGTAGGACTGCCCCATATGAGAATGCCTTGGCATGGCAGGGTGGCTGAAAAAAATTGATAAATTGTTTGCTAAATGTCTCATTTTAAAGTACAGTTAGAAACTAATATGTGCATGTGCACTTTATGTATTGCGTGCTGACCATAGGCAGCGCTGGCTTCTTGGCTTTTTTGTTGGTACGGTCAGCAATGTACTCCCTCAGCATCTTCCCAAATTTTGCACACCTTGTGACAGTACCCCTCGTTTCAGGGCCGTGCGATGGTAGGATCTGAGAAAACTCTCTCAGAACTTTGACAGTGTTCACCTGCCTCTGCTGGATTAGAGTTGTCTCTCTCGCCTATAGTCCTTGGTTGTCCAACGAACTATGACCTCTGCCGCCAGCGTTTTCAGATGGGAATTTTTTTTAATAATTCCGCATCAAGGGCCTTTTGGTACTGCCCCATTTTAGTAGACCTGTCCACCTCAGGAATAAGAGATAGAAAGTACTCCTTGTACAGTAGCATGGGTCTAGAAGTGTCATCAACCAGTAATGACTGTCTCCCAAATTTTTGAGAACACGAGGGTCACGGGAAACGCAGCATAACATAAACTCAGCCATGCGTGCCAGCCTGCTAACAGGCAAGATTTGTGTCCTCACCAAGAGGACAGCTGACCATGCTCTCCTCATCCTTCTCCTCCCTGTCCTCAGGCCATCCACGCTGAACAAACGGTATGACAGTTGTGCAGGTAATACCGTCTGTAGCGCATGAAACTAGCTCCTGTTCCTCCTCCTCTTCTTTGTCACCCAATCCATGTTGAGATGAGATGAGTCTGGGCTGTGTTTAATCATCCTGTATGGTTCCTAGCTCCATCTCATCGTGCTCCGCCTGCAATGCATCCTCTTTGATTGTGAGCAGAGAGCATTTCAGAACACACAGAAGCAGGATGGTGACGCTAATTATGGTGTCATCCCCGCTCACCATCTTGGTGGAGTCCTCAAAGTTTTGGAGGATATTACATATGTCTGAAATCCATGTCCACTCCTGAGTTCTTATGTGTGGAGTTTGAACTGAACACTGACGGCCTTGTTGATGCTGGTAGTCAAAAACTGCCCTCTTCTGCTCACAAATCCTTCCCAACATCTGCAGTGTAGAGTTCGAATGCGTGAGGACATCACACATCAGTTGGTGAGCCGGAAGCTGCAAACGCTGCTGAAGCACAGCAAGGGCAGAGGAAGCTGTAGTTGACTTTCTAAAATGGGCACACAGGCAGCGTACTTTGACAAGCAGATCCGGCAGCTCCAGGTAGGTTTTGAAAAACTGCTAAACCACGAGGTTAAGCACATGGGCCAGGCATGGTACGTGTGTGAGCTCGCCTCACCTCAGAGCCGCCACCAGGTTCCGGCTATTGTCACATGACCATGTCTGGCTGTAGGTTCAGCGGTGTCAGCCACAGATCTGCCTGCTCTTTCAGAGCTGTCCACAACAGCTGTGATTTGTCACCTATGCATATTAGCTTCAGCACAGCCTTTTGTTGCTTGGCTGAGGCAGTGCTGCAGTGCTTCCAGCTTGTGACTGATGTGGTCATTTCGGAGATAGAGGCTGAAGAGGAGGACAAGGTGCAGGAGCTGTAAGAGAGTGAGGGCAACCCTGATTGACCTAGGGCCCGTAATCCTCGGTGTTGGGAGGACGTGTTCCATCCCAAGGTCTGACTAGGTCCCAGCTTCCACTATGTTAACCCAGTGTGCCGTCAGCGAGATGTACCTTCCCTGCCCACAAGCACTTCTCCACGTGTCCATGGTTAGGTGGACTTTCCCAGTAACTGCATTGTTGAGAGCACGGCTAATGTTGTGGGACACGTGCTTGTGTAGTGAGGGGATGGAACACCGGGGGAAATAGTGGCGGCTGGGGGCCAAGTACCGAGGGACATCCGCCGCTATCAGGTTGCAGAAAGCTTCTGTCTCCATGAGTCTAAAAGGCAACATTTCACGCGCAAGCGAATTTAGTAGTGTGGCCTGTGGGGCATTGTCTGCGTACTTGCACTTGCGTTCCAAGGACTGGGGTATGGACAATTGAACGCTGCGCTCTGACAAGAATGTGGACGTGCTTGCTGATGGTGCTAGTTGAGTGTGTGCAATGACAGGTGCAGGGCAGGAGGCATTTTTGCACGCGGAATGGACAGAGGATTGGCTTGCACAAACAACAGCGGAAGAAGCAGTGGTGTCACCTGCAGATACTGTTCCTAGACCCTGGTGTTCGTCCCACAAAGTCTGGTGCTTTGCTGTCATGTGCCTGATCATGCTGGTGGTGGTCAGGCCGGTAGTTTTGCTACCCCTGCTGATGCTGGCCTGGCTGGTGGTGCAAATGGCCTTTTTGGGGTTATCGGCAGAGTCTTTAAAAAACAACCAAACTCAGGAAGACCTAACATTTGGACTGGCAACTTCCGTCATCTTGGTGTTACGGGGAATGGTTGCCCGCATTCTGTCTGTGGTCACCACACTGCTTCTTCTTGCTTGTTGGGGTTCTACACCTCCCTCCCCCTGTATGCTGCTGTCCTCGCTCTGCATGTCCTCTTGCCAGGTTGGGTCAGTTACTATATGATCCACAACCTCGTCTTCCACTTCCGCACACTGGTCCTCCTCCTTACTTTCTGGCAGTTGTGTCTCATCATCGTCCACCTCTTGTGACACTTTCCCACTGTCACCTTTGTGTGAAAGTGGCTGCTCAAATATTTGGGCATTGCTACATGCAATCTCATTTTGCCCACTTCAAGTGGACCTGGCGACAGGCCTGAATCTATAAATGGAAAAGTGAACAGCTCTTCGGAGTGTCCAAGTATGGGATCAGTTGTCTCCAGGCACTCGGCAAGGTGGGAGGAAGGAGGATCATAGTGAGAAATTTGCAAAACTAAATTCTGCACACCCAATGTAGATGCAGAAAAAAACAGAAATGATTTTTATTGATATGGGTATATCCACTGTTTTGAAAATGTTGACGTTTCGGCCAGAAACAGGCCTTCATCAGAACTACAAATAGTAACAAACAAAAAAAATTTTTTTTTGCCAATGTACTGTTGAATTTCAATATGCGCCCATATTATCTAGCCACCTCCCAAACTGTTCATCATGGAGTTATAATGCATAGCTGACAGGAATTTAATTCGGTAGGCATATTTGGTCTCTATGCACAGATAAAATCCAGTGGCTTGGCTGCCATCTCATTCAGAGCTTCGGGCAGAAAGTTATGAACTGTGGAGGCCAAAATCAAACTTTTCGGATTTTGGCGTGCACGGCGCACCGTCAAAAGTGCGCAGCGCAGGTCAAAGCGCAACTAGCGCATGGCCTGCGCACGATCTGCGCACCCTATGCTAAAGATAGGGTGCGCCGATCGCAGGGGCCGCTGTGCGCTAGGAGGCGGCGCTACAAGCAAGGGGCGGGCACGCCGGGCAGAGAGCCGGCTCGGGGGCGGAGCTACCCCCGGCCGTGCGTGCGCTTAAAAAGCGCTAATGTGAAACCAGCCTTAGCTGACGCAGCCAGGAAAGCCTGTAACTAAGATTTGGACCTGTGATCCATCAGCGCCTCCCTGTAGTCACATGCTACATAACATGGTAAATGTAACCTATCCATACCCTATCCTTCTACTACACTTGTGACTGTATACCTGTATATTGTTCTTATAAATATATGCCTGTATACACTTCAGGGCCATGTGTTCCCAGCGCCACAAGGCCCCGTCCTCTTCCCCAAAACTGTCCCCTGTCGTGTGTGTGTGGGAGTGGTGGGAGGTCCCGTGTCAATTACCAGCCCCTCACCGTAAACCACGCCAATGCTATGGGACTGTGGGACACTGGCGCCGAGATGACCCTTGTGCGGCCTGAGATGGTGTCCTTCCAGGACTTGTTACCCAGAAAAACCTTCGCCATCTCTGGGATTGTAGGCGTCGAACCATCGCTGCCCGTCACCAGGGTTCATCTGGACTGGGGCGCCGGGAGGGGAATGAGGGAGGTGGGAGTGTCTGTGAATATTCCCACGAGTGTTTTACTTGGGACCGATTTGGGGTGGCTAGTGTCACAGTATGTGGCTACTGAGACCCCATTTCTTGGTCCCTCACTGTCTTGATTTGTCTACTGCTAATAATGTTTTAAGTGTGTTGCCTGTTCCCACTATGACAAGGGGGGAGGTGGGAGCTGAGAGCCACTCCTGTGCTGACAGGACACATGCATTGCACACAGATGAGACGGAGCCAGAAGACACAGGAAGGTGTGAGAATGCCCTCAGGTGTGATGAGACAGTGTTCTCTGGAGGGAAGGGAAGGGGCCAGGTGGGAAGGGCTGCCGCAGGGATGTAGGGCCCCTAAATGAGTCCAAACTGCTGAGTTCTGCGCAGCTGCAGGAAGGGGAACGTGCCAATGGGGTTGAGGCTGTCACAGGAGAGGTAGAGCTTCCAGGTAATGCTCCAGGGCAGGAGGTTTCTACACCCAGGATGCCAGGAGCCCAAGTTGGTCCAACTGACCCGGCGACTTGTGTGGAAGCCGAGGGGAGGCAGGCACTACCCAGGGTGACAGCAGCTGTCACCAGGTGTGGGAGTGCTGGAGCCCAAGGAGCCTCACGGAGGTCTGACGAAGTAGCCGCTTATCCAGAGGGAGGCCTTGAGATGGGTCCCAGGGAACTGACAGAAGACGTGACAGTTTAGTCCATTCTGGCCACGTCTAGTCAGGGGTCTCGGGCAGCATTGGAAACCGATGACAGCCTGAAGGTCCTTAAGGAGCAGGCGGCACAGCCTTTCACGGACTCAGAGCTCAAGCGGGTGGTCTGGGACCAGGGATGGCTGTACCAGGTGTCGCTTCAGCAAGAGTCACCAGGCGTGGCCTAGGGACCGTCTGTTAGTGGTACCCTATCCTTCCAGGCAGAATTGTTGTTGCAGATTGCACATGAGGTTCTGATGGCCAGACACTTGAGGATCGCTAGGACCAAGGCCAGGCTAGCCCAGCATTTCTACTGGCCTAAAATGGGGACCAATGTGGCTGCCTACTACCGTTCGTGTGACACCTGTCAGAGAATGGGGAAGGTGGGGTAGCGCCCCCAAAGCCCACTGGTGCCCATCATTGATGAGCTGTGGATCTCATCAGACCACTGTCCGTTTCCAGCCCCTCCGAGAAACGCTATATACTAACAGTAGTGGATTATGCCACGCTGTAGCCTTGTCATCCACTCGGGCCGACAAGGTGGCCAACGCTTTACTGGAGATTTTCTCCAGAGTGGGATTTCCCCAGGAAATGCTCACCAACCGAGGGACCCAGTTCATGTCGCAGCTGATGGAGTCCCTTTGTAAGCAAATACAGGTGCAACATCTGGTGGCCAGCCCGTACCATCCGCAGACTAATGGTCTGTGTGAGCGGTTCAATGGCACCCTCAAGCAGATGCTTAGGATATTGGTTGACTCCCACGGGAGCGACTGGGAGCGGTTCCTCCCACACCTACTTTTTGCCTACAAGGAGGTTCCACAGGCCTCAACAAGGTTCACCCCCTTCGAGCTCCTGTATAGGCGATGTGTATGAGGGCCCCTTGCTCTGGAGAAAGAGGCATGGGAAGGAGACTTGGCCACCCCAGGAGTGTCAATCGTTGAGTCCATTGTGCAGTTCCTGGACAAAATGAGGGCCTTGTCGCGGTTGGTGCAGGACAATATGGCGCAGGCTCAGGCTGACCAGAAGCACTGGTATGACCAGAATGCTTGTCAAAGGACCTACCAGGTGGGTCAGAAAGTGTGGGTACTGGTCCCCGTACCACAGGACAAGCTTCAGGCAGCCTGGGAGGGCCCATACCTTGTGCACCAGCGGCTCAATGACGTCACGTACGTGGTCACCCTAGACCATGTCCGTCAAAGAAGGAAGACCTTCCACGTGAAAATGATGAAGGCCCATCATGAGCGGGAGGCCTGCGCCCTCCCTGTTTGCAACCTTCCCGAGGAAGGAGAGGCCGAAACCCTCCTGGATCTCCTCACCCAAGCCAAGGCTGGTGGATATATTGAGGAAGTACAGGTTGGCCACCAGCTCACTGAGGACCAACGGTCCCAGCTGGCGAATACTCTGCGCCCCTTCCGACTGCTTACCTGGACGATATGGCCATCTTCAGTCCCACATGGGAGGATCACCTAGAGCATCTGACGCAGGTGCTTAGGCGGATCCACTGGGCAGGTTTGACCATCAAGCCAGAAAAGTGCCAATTGGGCATGAGCGAGGCCCTCTACCTGGGTCACCGGGTAGGTGTGGGATTCTGAAGCCAGAACCCGGGAAATTGGATGCCATCGCATCCTGGCTCACCCCCAGGACAAAGAAATAGGTGATGTCCTTCCTGGGGACCACTGGGTACTATAGGAGGTTTTTCCCACACTATAGTACCCTGGCCAAGCCCCTGATGGACGTCAACAAGAAAAAGCTTCCTCTCATGGTAAACTGGTCAGTCGCCTGTGAAACCGTTTTTCAGGCACTCAAGACTGCTCTCTCCAGCTCCTCAGTACTGCAAGCTGCTGACTTTTCGCGGCCATTTGTAGGACAGACTGATGCCAGTGACTTTGGCCTCGGTGCCGTGCTCAGCCAGGTCAACGCAGCAGGCCAGGAGCATCCTGTCCTGTACCTGAGAAGGAGGCTAATGCTGAAAGAGGTGGCCTACTTCACGATGGAAAAGGAGTGCCTGGCAGTTGTGTGGGCCCTGCAGCATCTGCAACCATACTTGTACGGGCATCCCTTCATCATGGAGACAGACCACAAACCCCTCAGCTGGTTGCACATGGTCTCTGGTATGAATGGGAGGTTCCTGCGTTGGAGCCTGTTGCTCCAGCAGTACCACTTCTCCAATCACCACAAAAGTGGCCGCGACCATGACCTGTGGTCCATCAGCGCCTCCTTGTGATCACATGCTACATAACACGGTAAATGCAACCTTTCTATACCCTATCCTTCTACTATACTTGTGACTGTATACCTGTATATTTTTCTTGTAAATATATACCTGTATATTTCTAGTGCGCCTTTTCAGCAATTAAATATACATTTAATCTTTGGCTGTTCTTTTATCTCGATTCACGGATCCCCACATCCGCACGCTCGGGTGGTCAATTGTACGCTACCCGGGTTGGTTTCTGACCTGATATAAGCCTGTTGTCGGACGGGGCTTATGTCGAACGAGGAACTGGTGGCAGAATACCGTATTGTTTTAGTGAGGAACTCTGGCAGTGACAGCCGGTTTAAATATATGTCCCCAGCCTGGGCTGGTGATATATCCCCTCTCACTGGGAGCGCCTCACTAACTCGTACCTATAAGGGAAGCCATTCCGGTGACTATTTACCCTCGGTGCAGTTCTCTGACTGACCTGGAGAAAGTGGTGGCACCACAGAGGCGATCCCTGTGAGTCCTTCTCTCCCCTCCGCCGAGTTGAGTGAAGTTGACACCACCCTTCCCCTGTGAGATCTCTCACAGTGTGCCAAGTTTATTTTTGCATAATACTGGAGTAGTATCCTTTTCGTGCACCCCTGAACATTGGAGTGCTGTGCAGCCTTATCTTGCAGGGTGAGGAATATGCGGTCCAGACTCACTTGCTACTGAGACTTGACCGTGTGGAAGACTGAGTGGTGGTGGTGTTGGTGGCAAAGTGACTGGAAGCATTATCCGCTCTCCAACCAACAACCTTTTGACACTGCTCTGGGTTCAATAGTGGTGTGGTCCCCTAGTAATTGGGAGAGGAAGGTCAGGAGAGATGTGGGTGTTTGTTGTGGCACAATTTCAGCTTGCCCACGGCGTCGGCATGCACCATCACCATCATCGTCGTCCAGTTCTCTCCCGTCCCTTGCCATGCCCCTTGCCCATTTTATATGGAGGACAATATTTTCCACGTTTAGCACAAATGGCTGAATTTGGAGCTAGCTTATATGTGATCTATGTGACGGAAAACCACAGTTTTAAATAGCTGGCTAGTAGGTAACTATTTTTAACAGCAAACTGGTGGCAGTAACTTGCTAACACACTGCAACAAAATTTAAATGGAGGCCAGAAATGGCAGAATTTTGAGCACACTTATATGTGATCCGTGTGACGGACAAACCACAGTTTTAAATAGCTGGATTTTTAGCACTGTAATATGGAAAGGATCTAGCTGTATTCTGCAGTGCCAACAAGCAAATGGAGCATACAAACTGTGTTCTCTAGATTGCATTTCTAGCAAATAATCAGGATTACGATCCAAAAAAATATTCCTCCCTGATACCTGGGGCTATATCTAGAAATATCTGTAATAGCAGCAGCAGCAGACAACTGGAATGGACCCTCTTGCTATATGCACTGCAATCTGCCACATATCAGTGCTAGGCAGGCAGGCAGTGTATCTATTGTGAGACCGTGACCGGCATTGTTGTAAATGGCCGGTATGTGTCACAGAGGAGGATATCCTCTGCGCTGTAAGCCTGAAATGTTGCTGTGGGACCTGTAGTTCCATGAGCCTTGTTTTTGTTTGTACTAGGGGGCTTATAGGGTTAGCTGGAGAGCTGGGTGGGACTGGCTAACCACACACACCTTCCACCTATGAGGGTGATTTCAGCTACATAATGTGACCATTGTTTGGGTCACATGGTCAAGGTTGTAAGGTCCTGCCAGAGGTCAGGCCTGTGTGTTGGAAGATACTATGAGTGGACGGTCTTCCTGAATAGCACATGGAGAGGCCATGTATCTTGAAGGCCTCTGTGTTGGAAGGACCTATGAGTGGATGGACTTCCTGAATAGCACATGGAGAGGCCATGTACCCGGATGGTCTCTGTGTTTGAAGGTTCCACGAGGGGACTGGATTCCTGAAGAGCACAGGGTGAGACCATGTGTGTGCAGAGTCTGTGGCGGCACTGTGTTGGGGAAGCTACTGACCTTATGAGGGTCTGGAACTGTTGGGAGTGCCCTGGTCGCAAGGATGGTGATCCCAGTAAGGCAGCTTCCCTGGGAGAGAGGACTGACATATAGACAGCGTGTGGAGCAGGAGCTCCTGTAAGGTAACTCCCAGACAAGGGGGTTCTGGTACGGCAGACAGTAACTACTCCTGGAACAGACTGTTGGTGCTTGTTATGTTCCGTGGATGTTAATGAATTGTGCGGTCACCCACAGTAACTGTACGAAGTGAGGTCCAGCGTGTTTAATGACTGCAATCTAATGTTGGGTGTCACGGAGTAAAATCGTGAAAGAGACGTTGACACTGCGTGCTGTCGTCCACAATAACTGGACAAGGAGAAGTCTGGCGTGCTTAGTGACTGCAAGTTAAAATCATGAATTGTGAAGTGCTATGGACTATATGAGGTCTGTGATGTGTAACATGGCTTACAGAGGTTTATGAGTTGCATAATAAACCGTATAGACTGTGTTGTGAGAAAAACGTGCCTGTGTGCTTTCATCCTGGTGCCAAGCGAGTGCCCCCAACACATGCAGTAAGCTCTGTCTTACACTATGCAGCTGGATTAGTTCTCAGAAAGACTGTTAGTTGAGATGGATATGTGTATAATATAATAGCTCTCCAGCACCTTTCCCCACACTGCCTGATTCCAGAGTAGACTGTTACGAGCATGGCGATTCCAGGTCTGATTATAATACCACAACCAACATGGCTGCGGAATTACAGTGTGTGGCAGACAATCTTTGCATGTTCCTTGGCTCTCTAAAGAGCGCTAAACATGCAGGGAGGGGACCCAAGCTCCTACCGAGCAACCCCGGAAATACTCGGCGAGCTCATCACTAACCGCTATCGATGAGCTAGATGATGCTGTTTCTCTTTTCGTGGGAAATCGTCTTCACGGCTTGGTTTGAACCAATGACCTTTCACTTGGAAATCAAACTAATAATACACTGAGCTATTAGGGAATGTGAGAACAGGTTGTAATTTGTAGTAATCAGGAAGAAAAATATTTTTTCATCACCAGGCACAAAACAGTAACAATGACAAGAATTTGCATAACTAATCATATGCTAAATAGCTGCTAGTCCAATATATGTATGAGATAGCCAAGATGATAGTCTATAAAATGATGGTAATCTCATGATCAAAGCCGTAGTGGATGATGAAATATGGAGCCTAAAATTCCTAAGTTCAAAACATTGTTACCCTTTTGCTTTTCACTGTATATATACTTACGAGTTTCAGTGATGTATTCAGTGTGTGTTATTGCTACTTCTGAATGTCCAGTTTATTAAGAAGTAAAATAACAATCTCTGGACAATCTGGAGTATTTCATGACTTTATTGTTCAAGAAATTAACCAAATTGCTACCCCTGACATATAAATGTTTTGCGTCTTTCTTAGCACCATACTTTATAGTTACCATGTCACATTATAGAGTTGTCTATATTGCCAGTTTCAAACCACTGCTTTCACTGCAGATCAGATTTTCTCTCACTGATGGAAAGAGGTAAATACGTTTTCTTTCCTGTATTTACTACAGAAATATCTTAACTTCTGGTGCGAAAAAAAATAAATTGAGTAAGATGGCAAATCAATTTATGCATTCATATTTGGTTTCTGAACGTCTGGAAAATGTGTCTCGCAGCTCACTTCTACTCTGATGTAAAGCTAGGAAACAGCTGGGGAATTAGAGAACGACTCGGGAGGCAATGCACCTTAAATCATGCTTTATGTTTTTACAGCAAATGACTTGCAAATGAGAGTAGATGCTAGTCTTGAAGATTAGATCCTGCTCTGTTTTCATTCTGCCATTTGCATTCATAGATGTCAGCTTCCAAGGATCCAAATAAGTGGAATTTGAACATTCTTGATAAAAGAATGACATTTTAATGTAAAAGCGCTAAGTTGAAAGAGAGAGACATGGCTGTGATATATGAAAGGGCTAAGACTAAAATTGAATCAGTTTGCTTTTACACTTTGTAAGTGGAGGTGATGGGAAATGAATTTGATTGAAGACATTTTACTTTAACTAGAAGCAAATTAATGGTTCTTTTATGGGTATGATGATGATCTTTCTTGTAAAACAGCAAAGTGTTCTAAAATCAACAGGGCTAAAAAAAGTATATGTTTAAAACATTTTTACCAAGAATTTATTCATTATTTCACCATATTGGAATTCTGAGTGTTAAATATAAAGTTCACTTAGTTATGTGAGAGATTAAAGTGGTTGAGATTCAATACTTGCTTTTCTTAATGTATAAGCAGTTTAGAGGCTTTACTTTTATGCATCTTAAGTAGTGATGAGTGAGCATGCCTGCCACTGCTCGATGCTCTATCGAGCATCAGGGTGCTCGGGCATGCTCGTTACTCAATCACTTATTGCAGGTACTCAAGTGCCATGCTTGAATCCCCATGTTTGACGCCTGTTAGACAGCCAATAAACATGTGGGAATTGCTTGACATACATGGTAATGCCATAGCCATGTTGTATACTGGCATTACTTTGAATGGCTGGTCATAGTAATATAGTTAGCAATAGAGTTGAGCGAAACAGGTCGGTCAGATTCAAAAGTTGCCGACTTTCATCAAAGTCGGGTTTCATGAAACGAAACCCGACCACAGTGTGAAGTTGGCCATGCGGTCGGCGATCCAAGCATCAAAGTCGGGTTTCGCCAAATGCTTGCACGTGACTTTTTTCAGCCAATGAGAGAAGCGGAGCGTAGCTGGAGTGGGAGGGAGAGAGAGGGAGAGGAGAGAGATTTCGCCGCCTCTAGGGTTAAAATTCATGCCAGGTGTGTTTACAGTCCTCCACTCACTGCAGACTTTTCTCCCCATTGACTTTCATTGGGTTTCGTGTTTCCCGACTTTTCCCTATAGTCGGCCGATTTCGTTCGACTTGACTTTTGAGAAAGTCAGGTTTCATGAAACCCGACTCGACCCTAAAAAAGGCAAAGTCGCTCATCTCTAGTTAGCAAGGCCGAAAAAAGACATTTGTCCATCCAGTTCAGCCTATATTCCGTCAGAATAAATCCCCAGATCTATGTCCTTCTAAACAACCACAATATTGTTACGCTCCAGGAAGACATCCAGGCCTCTCTTGAACCCCTCAACTGAGTTCGCCATCACCACCTCCTCAGGCAAGGAATTCCAGATTCTCACTGCCCTAACAGTAAAGAATCCTCTTCTATGTTGGTGGAAAAACCTTTCTCCAGACGCAGAGAATGTCCCCTTGTGACTGTTACCTTCCTTAGTATGAACAGATCCTTGAAGAGATATTTGTATTATACCCTTATATACTTATACATGGTTATTAGATCGCCCCTCAGTCTTTTTTTGTAGACTAAATAATCCTAATTTTGCTAATCTTTCTGGGTATTGTAGTTCCCTCATCCCCTTTAATAATTTTGTTGCCCTCCTTTGTACTCGCTCTAGTTCTATTATATCCTTCCTGAGCAAAAATTGTACACAGTACTCCATGTAGGTCTAACCAGGGTTTTGTACATAGGCAGTATAATGATCTCATCATGTGTATCCAGACCTTTTAATGCACCCCATGATCCTGTTTGCCTTGGCAGCCGCAGTCTGGCACTGGCTGCTCCAGTAAGTTTATCATTAACTAGGATCCCCAAGTCCTTCTCCATGTCAGATTTACCCAGTGGTTTACCGTTCAGTGTGTAATGGTGATATTGATTCCTTCTTCCCATAACTTATCCAGATCCATCTGTAGCAGAATACTATCTTCTCTTGTATTGACTGCTTTACATAGTTTTGTATCATCTACAAATATCGATATTTTACTGTGTAAACCTTTACCAGATTGTTAATAAATATGTTGATATGTTGAAGAGAATAGGTCCTAACACCGACCCCTGCGGTACCCCACTGGTCACAGCTACCCAGTTAGAAAACAGGGTGTTTATCAATGGTATATTCTCTATCACTCAGCCAGTTAGTTACCCATTTATACACATTTTCCCCCAGACCCAGCATTTTCATTTTGTGCGCCAACCTCTTGTGTGGTACGGTATCAAACACTTTGGAAAAATCAAGCTATACCACATCCAATGACTCGCCTTGCTCCAGTCTATAGCTTACCTCTTCATAAAAACTGATTAGATTGGTTTCACAGGAGCGATTCCTCATAAACCCATGCTGATGTGGGGTTAAACCGTTATTCTCATTGAGATAATCTAGAATAACCCCTCCCGGATAGTCACTCTAAGAGGTTATGTCAGACCTGTAATAAGCAAACCTTACGGGAGGAGGCCTCGGGTAGTAAGGAGGATATCCGTACAATAATCAGAGAAGAACTGCGAGCCTTAGGCGGTTCCAGTAGTCAAGGAAGGCAGACCTCCGTTAGAGGGATATCGCCACCTGCGTCTAGGTCGCAGTCAGAGGCTGAGGAGTTGGACTCAGATCCCAGGAATACCCAACCTCAGAAGAGGAAGAGCAGGCTTGCTTCCCCAAAGACAGTGTGAATAATTTGGTCAAATCTGTGTGGAATACCATGGAGCTATCTGATATTAAGGAGCCCAAAACCCCGCAGGAAATAATGTTCGCGGGTATCTCTCAGAAGAAGGTCAGAGCCTTCCCAGTGGTGACAGCAATTAAGGAGCTGGTAAAAAAGGAGTGGGAGAAGCAAGGGCAAAGAACCTTCATCCCCTTAGCTTCCAAACGGAAATATCCGTTTGACGATGATGATTTGGTGTCCTGGTCGAGAGCCCCCAAGGTTGATGCGGCAGTGGCCTCCACCTCCCGCAGATCCTCCTTACCAGTAGAGGACGCAGGGACATTGTCTGACCCGTTAAACCGCAAGGCGGATACTTTCCTCAAACGGCCTTGGGAAGCATGCACAGGGGCCTTCAAACCGGCTATAGTGGCCACGTGCACGGCAAGGTCCATGATAATATGGCTAGATGAATTGGAGGAAAACATAAAAAGTGGAGCGCCTAGAGATAGGCTCCATTCCGCTATTTCCCTGATTAAGGGTGCAGCCGCCTTCTTATCTGACGCCTCAGCTGACTCCCTCCGTCTATCTGCCAGAGCGGCAGGATTAACCAATACAGCCCGGCAGGCCTTGTGGTTGAAGGGGTGGAGAGGCGATGTGCAGACAAAAACAAATCTCTTTGTTATGCCCTGTTAGGGTAAGTACCTGTTTGACACACAGTTGGATTAGATCCTGACAAAAGCGGGTGAGAGGTAAAAGGGATTCCCTAACCCATACATTCCCTTCAACAGGATAGCCTTCAGGAAGTCTCCATTTGGTAAAAAGAAGGATTTCAAACCCCAGGACCACTGGGGCAATAAAGATCCCAAGCAGAGAGGCAGTCTATTTGGAAAACTCCCCTTCAGATCAGGGGACAGGTTCTGGTAGCGATAAACCACCGGTAGGTGGCAGGTTACTAAGATACAGCCACCAATGGGAAAAAATAGCATCCAATCCCTGGGCCATTAATATTATATCAGGCCTAAGACTAGAATTTGTTCAGTACCCACCGAACTCCTTCCTTTTGACTTCCCTGAAGTCCCCAACGCAACAGGAAGCCTTGGAAATAGAGATAGCGGGGCTCTTGTCTAAGCAAGTACTAGTAGAAGTGCCAAAAGATGAATGGGGAATGGGATTTTATTCCCCCCTATTTCTAGTCCCTAAACCAGATGATGGTTCATTTAGAACAATAATTAATCTAAAGAAGCTTAATACTTTTCTGAGGCTGTGGCCCTTTAAGATGGAATCGGTACGTTCGGCAATAAAACTCTTGTTTCCTAGGTGCTATATGGCAGTCTTGGACCTAAAGGATGCCTATTACCATCTCCCTATATACAGAGAGCACCAAAAATTCCTACGAGTGGTAGTCTCGTTAAAGGGCCAGATTCAACATTTCCAGTTCACGGCGATGCTGTTCGGGTTATCCATGGCACCCCGCGTTTTTACCAAGCTAATGCTAGAGGTGATGTCATATTTAAGGCTAAAGGACACCGTAATAGTCCTGTACTTGGACGACCTGCTCATAGTAGGGAATTCGGTTTCCCAATGCAAGAGTAGGATAGCTGATATTATCTCATCCCTGCAGACACTAGGCTGGCTGATCAACTGAGAAAAGTACAGACTACAACCGGTAACCTGTCAGACGTTCCTAGGCCTTCAAATAGACTCTGTAAGTCAAAAATGCTTTCTGCCCGAAACAAAAATCCGGGCTATAATTAACAAGGTACAGATAGCGGGTGATAAGAACACAATATCCTTGAAAGAAGGCATGTCCTTGTTGGGGTCCCTAATATCATGCATTCCGGCGGTGCAGTGGGCCCATTTCCACTCCAGAAAATTGCAATGGGCCGTGTTGCGTGAAGCAAATAAGCTGCAGGGGCGGTTAGATGGGAGACTGTCCCTATCACCAGAAGTAATCAGCTCCTTGGAGTGGTGGTTGAACCCAAATAATCTATCAGGAGGGGTTCCATGGTGGATTGTATCCTCTAGAATAGTCACCACGGTCGCTAGCCCCTTGGGGTGGGGGGCCCATCTAGAGGAGGATATGGTGCCTGGTCAGTGGTCCGAACTCGAAGCGGAAAATTTGTCTAATATGAAGGAACTAGAAGCGATATATCATGCTATATCTAAATTTCTCCCGCAGCTAAGAGTACCCACACGAGAATCCAAACAGACAGCACAACCTCGGTGGCATACATAAACCGGCAAGGAGGTACGCGATCAGGACCAATAATGTCTATCGCAGAGAGAAATCTAGAGATGGCCGAAACACATCTCCACTCCTTGTCCGCTATCCACATCAGGGGAGTGGACAATTCCAGGGCGGACTATCTCAGCCGCCAGACTTTGCATCAAGGAGAGTGGGTCCTCAGCCAGCACATCTTCGAGATGATTGCGGCCAGATGGGGCAGACCAGACATAGATCTATTCGCGACAAGAGCCAACAGACGTGTACAAAGGTTCGCTTCGCTATACAGAGCGGACAGTCCAGACGTGCTCGATGCCGTCCAAACACCCTGGACATTCCAACAGGCCTATGCCTTCCCTGCGATGGTACTGTTGCCAACAGTGGTCAGGAAAATAAGGGAGGAAGGGGCGAAGGTCATCTTAATAGCCCCGCTTTGGCCCAAGAGGCCGTGGTTTTCATGGTTGAGAGCGATGTCGCTAACCGATCCATGGATTCTCCCACTCCATCAGGACCTCCTGTCATAGGGACCCTGTCGCCATCTCCAGGTCAAATCCCTGCACCTAGTGGCATGGAATTTGAAAGGGAGTTATTAAAATTGAGAGGATTCTCGAATAATCTCATTATCACTCTACTGCAGAGTAGAAAAGAATCCACAACAAAAATTTACGTGAAGGTGTGGAAAATTTTTTTAGCTTTTCACCCTGCAAATTTTTCCAGCGAAGTACCCATTAGAGCTATTCTAGAATTCCTACAAAAGGGCCGAGAGTTGAGACTCTCAGTTAACACCCTAAAGGTCCACGTGTCGGCTCTAGAGGCCTTATATAACCACAATGTGGCAGGTAATAAATAGGTGGCCAGGTTTATTTCGGCTTGTCAACGAGCGAATCCATTCCACATCCCTCACCGACCAACGTGGAACCTTAGCTTGGTCCTAGACGCCTTCACTCAGCCCCCATTCAAGCCTATCAATCAAGCATCAATAAAATGCCTTTTATTGAAGACTGCTCTTCTAGTAGCTCTAGTCTCGGCAAGAAGAGTAGGTGATCTCCAAGCCCTGTCGATAGATTCCCCATTCCTGTCAGTGAGCCAGGACAGACTAGTATTAAAGACAGACCTGTCTTATCTTCCCAAACGCACTACTAATTTTCATAGATCTCAACAAATCTGTTTCCCCTCCTTCTCTGAGAACCCGGGAACGCCAGAGGAGGTGAGATTCCACACATTAGATGTGAAAAAAGCAGTCCTAGCCTACCTAGATAGAACCAGTCCCTGGAGGCAGAGTAGGGCTCTTTTTGTCTCCTTCCAGGGTAACAGGAAGGGGTCTAGAGTTACGAGAAGCACGCTGTCCAGGTGGATCATAGATGCAATCACGATGGCGTATTCAGCAAAAGGAGAAGACCCGCCACAGGGTATAAAGGCACACTCTACTCGAGCCATATCATCCTCCTGGGCAGAGAGGGCGGCGTCCCAATTGAGCTAATATGTAAGGCTGCAACTTGGTCTTCTCCATCTACATTTTATGGCCACTATAGACTAGATCTATCCTCCTCCGAGGAGTTAGCCTTTGGTAGATCGGTCCTTAACACGGTGTGCCCTCCCAAGTGACTATCTCTGAAAGTATCTCAGTGAGTGCTGTCGTGGCTAAGAGAAAAAAACAAATTACTTACCGGTAATACTCTTTTGTAGAGTCCACTACAGCACCCGTTCACTTCCCTCCCTTAAATTAGAAAATTTACACATGGTTCTCCTTGGTGGTGGAAAGCAAGGATTAGTAATTAATATATAGATATGTATAGCAAATGTATAATTAGGTGTAGATGTGAATCACTGACCTAGCAAATTGACTAAAACATGTATGGCGGTTCCTCCTTGGTTCTCTGTAATCCAAACTGAGGGAGCGAGGGGGACCGCCCCATTTATCTCTCTGTAGGTTTCCTGTTCCTCTCTCAGTGGGTGCTGTCGTGGACTCGACAAAAGAGTATTACCGGTAAGTAATCCGTTTTTTTTTTTTGCGCATTCCATGCGCTAGTGTGCGCATGCGTTTTTTTTACGCCGTTGGACGGACCCAAAAATGCAACAGGTTGCGTCAGGCGCACACTACAAAAAAAGCATGCGCACGAAAATGCATACAAACACGTGAAAACGCTAGACCATGCGCCCGCCATGTTAAACTGTTAAACATAGGGGCGCATGGACACGCACGATGCGCTGCGCTAAAAAAAAGCTAATGTGAAACCAGCCTTAATTAGTTTTTTAGATAAATTATTTTTCTCCCTATAGCGGTGCCATCCTGCTTTACTAGTATAAATGCTTTCTTTTTACTGTTAATTGCCCCTCTTACTTCTTTGTTTAGCCACATTGGGTTTTTCTTATTTCTTGTCCTTTTATTCCCACAAGGTATAAACCACTTACAGTGCCTATTTAGGATGTTCTTAAACATTTCCCATTATTTGTATTCTTATATCTGAGCACATTGTCCCAGTCAACCAGATTAAGGGCATCTCTAAGCTGGTCAAACTTTGCCTTCCTAAAGTTCAGTTTTTTTTTTTTACTCCCTGACAAGTTCCCCTAGTGAAAGACAAGTGAATACAATATTGTGGTTGGTATTTCCTAGATGCCCGGCGACTTGCAGATTTGTTATTCTGTCAGGTCTATTAGATAGTATTAGGTCTAAAAGTGCTGCTCCTCTGGTTGGATTTTGCACCAATTGTGAAAGATAATTTTTCTTGGTTATTAGCAGAAACCTGTTGCCTTTATGGGTTTTGCAGGTCTCTGTTTCCCAGTTAATATCCGGGTAGTTAAAGTCCCCCATAACAAGGACCTCATTATGGGTTGCATCTTCATCTGTCTGCCTTAGTAGTAGACTTTCCATGATTTCTGTTATATTTGGGGGTTTGTAACAGACCCCAATGAGAATTTTGTTACTATTTTTCCCTCCATGTATTTCGACCCATATGGACTCGACATCTTCCTTCTTTTCGCTAATATCCTCCCTTAAAGTGGACTTTAGACAAGTCTTTACATAAAGACAAACCCTTCCTCCTCTCTGATTTTTACAATCCTTTCTAATTAGACTGTAACCCTGTAAGTCAACTGCCCAGTCATAGCTTTCATGTAACCATGTCTCAGTTATTCCCACTATGTCATAGTTACCTGTAGATATTTCTGCTTCTAGTTCTTCCATCTTTTTTGTCAGGCTTCTGGTATCTTCTGTTTTTAGAAATTTTCTTACCTTCCTTCGCAGTATGTTGTCTCGGGTCATCTTCTATAAGATCCGTTTTCGCTATGCTCGGCACACTGTCTTCAAGAAGCAGTTCAGAGAGAGTGGTTATGGGAGGGAGGGCTTTTTTTTACCACTGCTTCACCGTTTAAAGAGAAGTCCATTTCAAGGCTAAATATTTTACTTTCTCGCGTAAATTCGATGTTATCTGCATTCAGTGGAGGGATAGTTTTGGATCTGATGCATTTAGGTAGGGTTTAATTTTGCCATTGCAGTACTTGTATACTGCTACTGCACCGATAAAAGAAAAGTTCTTTTTTGGGCTACATATTTTCCTTATTAATACTGGAAAATTTGCATGCATATAAATATATACCTAATTTAAAATGTGCAAGCCGTGCAATAAGGGATGGGGAAGTGGACGTGCTGCTGATGGTGCATGCAGAGGCCGAAGCCGTGGGCCGGGTGAAGCTGTAGCTGCTGTGGGGACATAACAAACACATACATCCTTGAGACCTTGGTTCCTGTCCCACTTTACAGGGGGTGCAGGACACCATTCTTGAAGCCAGAACAGTGCAAACAGGTGGTCGGTTGGATGACAGATAATTTTTCAAGAACGTTTCTCAGCACCACCCTATCTTCCACACAGTCCAGTCTCACTAGCCAAGAATCTGGATCACATAATCCTCACCCTGATCCTCCTCCTTCCCACCATGGCGAGTCCCAGGGGACAAGTGATCCCACACTTGGACACTCTGAGGAACTCTTTACATTTCCATTTATTGATTCTGGCCTCTTGCCCTGCACATTTCAAGAGGAACATGAGCTTGTGTGTAGTGATGACCAAATATCTGAGCAGCCACTGTCAGAAGAAGATGATGGTGGGGATCGGCAATTAGTGTCTCAAGAAGTAGATGACGATGAGACTCAGTTGCCAACAAGTGAATTGTTATGACAAAAAGTCAGGAGGATCAGAATGCGGAAGTGAAAGACGAGGTGGTGAATGATAAAGTCACTAACCCAACCTGGAAAGATGCCATGCAGAGCGAGGCCAGCAGTATAGAGTGGGAGGGAACTGGAAGAGGCAGTTGGGTGGCCAGAGCAAGACTGTGGACAACTGTTCCCAAGATCACCCACACATGTCACGATCCCAAGGCAATGGGTTAGTTGTTCCCCAAACTGGCTCATTTGTAAAAAAAAAAAAAAAAGTGCGGGCGATAAAAGAATGGTCATGTATAACTTGTGGCTGACCACCACCAGCATGCTCAGGCAGATGTCATCCAGGCATCTGACTAGATGGGTGTAACACCTGGGTCCACAATCATTTGTCTGCAGGTGACACCACTAGAGGGCTTCCTTTGTGCTAAGTGCCAATTCCTTATCCCAGCGCAACGTTCAACTGTCCCTATCCCTAGGCCTTTGGATGCAAGTGAAAATACCCAGCAATCCAATCACAAGCCCAAACACTAAATGGCCACATTTCTAGACTGCTTTTCCTGGAAATGCTGTCATTTAGGCTTGTGAACACTGAGGCATTTTGCAACCTTATGCTGGCAACCGTCTCTCTGTACTTGGTCCCCAATCACCACTATTTTTCCCCGGTGTGCAGTCTCCACTTTACACCAGCATGTGTCCCATAACATCACCCATGTCCAGACCAACGTAGTTACTGGGAAAGTCCACTCAACGACTGACATGTGAACAAGTGTTTTTGGCCCGGGATACTACATTTCTCTGATGGCACACTGGGTGAACCTTATGAAGGCCAGGACCGAGTCGCACCATGAGATGGCACAAGTGCTACCGATGCCTAGAATTGATCATAAAAATATCCAATAGACATATAAAGATGGTTATAGGGATTTTCCCATCATATAAAGATCAATAACCGGTGGGTTCTACTGACATATACAACTAAAGTCATAGTACGAATTACCCAGAGAAACACCACTGAAAAGAGTATAAAATGTAAAAATTTTATTAAGGATTAAATGTAAAAAGACATGCACCAGAGAGTAAATGGGACATATAAGAGGATTCAAAAGGGGATGTTAGAAGACGAGTATAAAAAAGGATTAATCAAAGGTAGTATAGAGCTGTGAGACTCCCCTTGATAAAGTGTTAGCAGCAAGACATGCCTCATGGCACTTGTGGCTATATGTGGGGCCTCTTCACATCAAAATGGGTAAGCTCTGTACTACTATTACATATGGACTGATTAAGCCTTTTTTATACTTGTCTTCCAATATCATACTTCATGATATACTGTACATATAGATAGACTGATTATTTTTGTCAGTATACTGTCTTAGTAGTCTGTACTATGATTTATTGTATCATGCCTTACATGCAAATTCTTACGTGAATCATGGAAGTTCATTAGTATTCCCTGTTATGTCTGATATAGACTACCTTGTTACCATTTACTTTTTGTGAAAACCCCCTCCCACCTTTATCTACTTGATTTTATCCCCTTTTGAATCCTCTTTCATGTCCAATTTACTCTCTGGTTCATGTCATTTTTACATTTAATCCTTAATAATATTTTTACATTTTCTACTCTTTTGAGTGGTGTTTTTCTGGGTACTTAGTTCCATCAGAGTTTCTTCCACCTCCTACACCAGTTCCTCCACCCCCTCCTCCTCCTCATCCTCCATCTCTAAATTGTCATCTCGGAGCACATATCAGTCGCAAGCTGGAAGCACTGCCTTGGTGAAGCGACAAAATGCTGAAGCTAATTTGTTTAGGTGACAAAACAGCACACCGCGGCACAGTGGTTGAAAGGTATAACAGACCAGACAGATTTGTGACTCTCGCTGATGAACCTACAATCGGGCATAGTTGTGTGTGTTACTGGCTGTAACCTCATGGTGGCTCTGGATCTTGGCAAGCTCGCACATATACCATGCCTGACCCACATGCTCAACTTAGTGGTTCAGCAGTTTCTGAAAACTTACCCAGATTTGCCTGAGCTATAGCTGCCATTGGTCTAGCAGTGTTGCAGCAGTACTTGTAAATGCAGGCTCACCGACTGGTGTGTGACATGACCACGAGGTAGAACTCCACATTGTGTAAGGAGGTGACGGGGACCCTCACGAACCTCCTCCTGAGCGTTATGTATGTTCCACGGGGCACCCTGGTGTTAGTGTTGTGATGTTCTTCAATGTTCTTGTATTGTCCTGTAATGTGTCATGTGTTATGTATTCTATGTCATGTTATAAAGCTAATTCAGGGATAGAAGGAGTTAATAAGGGGCCAGGTCCAGCAGGCTGAGAGAGCATGAATTTCCTGTTCCTGGAGTAGAGCAGGGTAGCCTTGCCCAAAGCTGGACGTGCTTCACTGCCAAGAGCAAAGGGTACCACAGTCCAGGGGGACATTGGCTGCCAAGGACTGCCGGGCAGTGTGGATGGGTCCTAGTGTTGCGGGACCGTACCCAGAAGGACTTTTTGTGGCTCTCAAATCCCGATGGGAGCTGGTGATGCTGGGTCGGCTCACAAAGCTGCATGGGCAGAACAGGAAGCATTATATGATATGCAGTAAAGTTTTTCCCGTTGGAACAGAGCTGTGCCTGTGGTGTGTTCCTGATTGCTCATCCCCAGTGGCTGAAGTGAGTGTGATAAGAAGGTAACTGACTGTACCACTGGACTGGGACTTCACTTGTTTGTTTGTGTGCCAGGGGCCGGGGTGCTCACTGATGGTGTCTTAGTGAACTCGGCCATGACTACCACTAAGGGCCACCTTGTTACAATTGCACATTTTGACAAGGCTTTGTGAGCAGCAGAAGGCAATATATGAATACCAGCAACAACATGCCCATTGATATTCCAGCCAGCCACCACACATAACAACCGACAAGTGTGCATGGATGTCAGAGATGTGTGAGGTTCTACTAAACTTTGAGGAATCAACCAAGATGGTGAGCAGTGATGATGCCATAATCAGCGTAACCATCCCACTTCTGTGTCTACTCAAGCGCTTGCTGCTCACAATTAAAAAGGACACTTTGCATGTTGACTAGTAGGTGGAAGAAGAAAATACACAGGGTGATACTACACAACCTCCTCTCATCTTTTCTGTGTGGATGGGCTGAAGAGGAGAGGGAGAAGGAGGAGATGGAGTCGTCCACCGTTATGGTGACAGGGAAGTCTTGACTGTTTGGAGTCTGGCACACATGGCTGACTTTATGTCCCGCTGCCTATTCCGTGACCCTCTCGTTATGCGCATTTTGGCCAACATTGATTACTGGTTGTTCCCCCTTCTCAGTGGATACTACAAGAAGAACTTTCCATATCTCCTTCCTTTGGTGGAGAGGGAAAGTAAAATTGTGCAATACCAGAAGGCCCTAGTCGAACAGTTAGTACAATAATTCTTATCCGATGGCAGAGGTCATAGATCCTTAGGCAACCAAGGAGGAGAGACGAGGGAGACACACCAGGCCCAACAGAGACAGGAAAACTATCAAAGTTCTGTGACAGTTTCATTAGACCCTCACAGAACCCAGGCCATGATACGTGGGGTAGTCTGACAAGGAAGGAAACGTTTTTATAGATGGTGAAGGAGTACCTTGTCTACTGTACCAGCGTCTAGATTCCTCTGTGCCGTATAACTATTGGGTATCCAAGCCGCTAGCGATTTGTCAGAGCTGATTTTTAGTGCCGACGGAGGCATAATAACCGATAGGTGCATTCACCTGTCAACTTAAAATGCTGACTTGCTGACTCTTATCAAAATGAACAATGACTGGATTTGTCCAGAATTCTCAACCCCATCCAATGACAGCAGCACAACATAAAGCCAATTCAAATATTTCTTTTTTTTCTGGTGTATTCCCATGCACTCCTTTCCACCCAAAAAAGGTTATATGGTTCATGGTTTCTTCTTTTTCTTGTTCTCTTCCTTCTCCACCACTTCCATCATCAGGCAGCTCTCACTCAAAATCTTCATAGGTCCGTCAGGAGGCATTCACTCAATATTTTAGAGGATCATCATGCGACCGTCACTCTTAATTATTCCACGCTATGTATGATACCCTCCTTCATATATATACACACTTCCAAGGGGTAAATGTTTTTTTTAGCCCTTGCACTTAGTGAATAGGCTTTACCAATCTAGGAGTTCCACTTCTTAACCCTGGAGCTTTTTTCGGTTTTTTGTTTTCGTTTTTCGCTCCCCTCCTTCCCAGAACCATAACTTTTTTTTATTTTTCCATCAATATGGCCATGTGAGGGCTATTTTTGCGGGACAAGTTGTATTTTTGAAAGACACCATTGGTTTTACCATGTCATGAACTAGAACACAGGAAAAAAATTCCAAGTGCGGTGAACTTGCAAAAAAAAGTGCAATCCCACACTTGTTTTTTGTTTGGCTTTTTTACTAGGTTCACTAAATGCTAAAACTGACCTGCCATTATGATTCTCCAGGTCATTACGAGTTCACCACCAAACTTGTCTAGGTTCTTTTTTATCTAAGTGGTGAAAAAAAATTCCAAACTTTGATAAAAAAAAAAAAAAATTGCGACATTTTCCGATACCCGTAGCGTCTCCATTTTTCGTGATCTTGGGTTGACTGAGGGCTTATTTTTGCCTGCCGGGCTGATGTTTTTAATGATACCATTTTGGTGCAGATACGATCTGGTTAATCCTTTTATTGTTTTATTTTGAATGGGGCGTGATTTGATCTTTTATATTATTTTAATTTGTTTTATATTTTTAAACTTTGTTTTACTTTTGGCATGCTTCAATAGTCTCCATAGGAGACTAGAAGCTGCCACAACTCGATCAGATCTGCTACATAGAGGCGATGATCAGATCGCCTCAATGTAGTACAATTGCTGACTTGCTATGAGTGCCGACCACTGGGTAGCGGTCACAGCAATCCAGCACTGACAACCATAGAGGTCTCCAGGAGATCTCCGGTTGTCATGCCGACACACCGGTGACCCGCGATTACGTGACGCGATCACCGGTGTGCGTATTTCTGGCTTGATTGCCGGAAGCACTTGTTAAATGCCGCTGTCAGAGTTTGACAGTGGCATTTAACTGGTTATTAGCCACGGGTGGATCGAGATTCCACCCGCGGCTATATCGGGCACATGTCAGCTTTTCAAAACAGCTGACATGTCCTGGGAAAGATGTGGGCTCACCGCCGGAGCCCACATCAAAGGGAGGGAGTCTGACATCGGCGTAAATATACGCCCGATGTTGGAAAGGGGTTAAAAATTTGAAAAAAAATTCTGAGGTCCTCCTGAACGTGTCTTCTAGGGAGGGTGTATTGCAGTCGCTCCATCTAATTTTTGTCAGCCCTTGCACTTAGTGTGTAGGCTTCATGAGTCTAGAAGTCCCACTACCTAACAATTTTAACAGAATGTGTATGACGCCCTCCTTTATGTTGAATACAGGGTGTAGCAGAATCCCTCGTCTAATTTTTGGCATTTCTTACATTGTTCGCTTAGGCTGTGTAAGTTTCATGGTCCCTCCCTCATAAGTTATACAGGATGTGTCTGATCATGGTCACATGATTGCCACACACCACATGGTCAGATAAGGCAGTAAAATGTTAAAACTACATTTACCGATGACTACCGGTGGATTTAGTTTTATTTCTCCTTCTTCTATGTGATCTACTCTAGTCATAGGCTACAGGGAAATACGGTAAGAGATGGTCCGGCTATTAAGGGGAGGAGGAGGTGTTTTTTTTTTTCTTTTTTAAATTTTGCCTGATATACAAATCATTATACAGGAAAGAATGTTTCCTAACATTTTTTCCTGTAAAATCTGTTTTATTTTCGGTCCGTAAAAGGGGAGTAATACTCAGACAATATTGTTCTCGCCAGCGACCTGGGAGTCAGAGATGCATCCAGGCATCTTCCCTATGCTGTTCCTATTCCATCTGAGTGCTGTTTCCATCCATTTAAGCAATTTCCTTTCCCACCAGCTCTTCTATTAGGGTCTTCTGCAAAAATGCTTAAGTTTCCCATTGACTTCCATTATATCATAACTTGAGCCAAGCCTGTCCAAGCATCTGACCTGCTTGATTCAAATACCGAGCATTCGAGCATTTTAGTGCTTGATCATCACTAATCTTTAGCCATACCTCCCAACTTTTGAAAAAGGAAAGCGGGACAAAGGCTGCGGCTCGTGCTGCACGCCGTGGCAAATTTTAGGCCACGTTCTGACTACACCCATTTCACAATGTCCATGCCCCAACCGCACCCATTTAGCACTGCTGATCACACTAACTGGTACTGAGGGCACAGTGGCTGTCATGACGGGCACAGTGACTCGCATTATGGGCACCTGCTGGCACATTGACTGGTACTGAGGAAAAGAAAGGACAAAGAAAGAAAGAACAGAGAGAGAGAAAGAAAGAAAGAAAGAAACAAAGAAAGAAAAAGGATAAGAGGGGAAAGAGAACAGAGAAAGAGGGGGAAAGAAGGAACAGAGAGAAAGAAGGAAGAAAGAAACAGAAAGAAAGAACAGAGAAAGAGAAAGGAAGAACATAGAGAGAGAAAGATTAGAGAAAGAAAAAGAGGGGAAAGAAAAAGAGGGGAAAGAAAAGAGTGAAAGAACAGAAAGAGAAAGGAAGAGTGGAAAGAAAAAAGAAGGGAAAGAAAGAACAGAGAGGGAAAGAAAGAGAAAGAAAGAAGGGAAAGAAAGAAAGAACAGAGAGGGAAAGAAAGAAGAGAAAGAAACAAAGAAAGAAAGCGGGGAAAGAAAGAACAGAGAAAGAAAGAAGGAAGAAAGAAACAGAAAGAAAGAGGGGACAGAAAAAAACAGAGCGAGAGAGAAAGAGAAAGAACAGAGAGAAAGAAAAGATGGAAAGAAAGGAAGAACAGAGAGAGAAAGAAAGAAAGAACAGAGAGAGAGAAAGGAAGGGAAAGAAAGAACAGAGAGAAAGAACAGAGGGAGAAAGAAAGAACAGAGAGAGAAAGGAAGAACATAGAGAGAGAAAGAGAACAGAGAGAAAGATTAGAGAGAGAAAAAGAGGAGAAAGTAAGAACCGAGAGAGGAAGAGGGGAAAGAAAAAGAACAGAGAGAGAGAGAGAAAGAAAGAAAGAGAAAGAAAGGAATGAAAGAAAGAACAGAGAGAAAGAAAGAACAGAGAGAAATAAAGATTAGAGAGAGAAAGAGGGGAAAGAAAGAACAGAGAGAGAAAGAGAACAAAGAGAAAGAACAGAGAGAGAACAGAGAAAGAGAACAGAGAAAGAAAGATTAGAGAGAGAAAAAGAGGGGAAAGAAAGAACAGAGCGAAAGGAAGAACAGAGAGCGAGAAAAAGGAAGAGGGGAAAGAAAGAAGAGAGAGAAAGAAACAGAGAGAAAGATTCTATAAAGATACTATAGCAGCCCGGCTCCCATTGTGGTGCCCACCTGAGCCTCACGATGCAGGACATATCATTATCCGCTCACATGGCCAACATCCCTGATTTCAAGGCAATCCCGCTGTCGGAGGAGGACACGGTGATGGATCTGAAGCATTCCGTGAAGTGCCTCCATGGTTCCGTCACAATCTCCTCCTGAAATTACCTCATTTCCGGTCAGCTTCCAGCTCATGACTTCCGGTGGTGACCCCTGACTCCTCCCCTTCTGTGACCTCATCACAGGTCCTGTGCCACAGAAGAGAACACAGCCTAGCGACCTCACTGCAGGCTGTATGGGGCTGCGTGGGGTCTCTGGGAGGGCGAGGATGGGGTCGGTGCATGGGGGGGCGTGCAGCTTATCTCCCTGCAGTGCGGGACAAATAGAGTCCCGGGTGGGACAGCGAGTGGGCGGTGCAAAAACGGGACTGTCCCACGGAATTCGGGACACTTAAGAGCTATGCTTTAGCCCTAGGGAATTTTTACACAGATGGCAGGATCTGTGCCCTAATCCTCATGGCCATAAAAAAGCATACGTGATAAACCTGTCCACATAAGTAATGCAAATCACAAAAAAAGAGCCTTTGCCACATGTTTAATGGGAATCTGGAACCATTTTTTTGTTACCCCAGCAGCATAGTGTAGGACTGATTCCAGTGATGTATCAGTTTGGCTGGGTGCCCATGATGAGTTTTTGATGGGTATTTTTGCCGTGTCAAATACGCAGTATCTTACAGTTTCAGCAAACTGGATGGCATTTATAGAAATCTCCTGCCCTCTGTGCTTATTTTTTACTCAGTATAAAATGACCTGCAGTGTGTGTTTCAATACAGCAACATATCAATTTCTCTGTGCAGATTTTTTCCCATAGAGTTGCACAAGATGCGGAAAATAGTAAAAAAAAGAAAAAACCACATATGCGTCTTTAGTGTGTTTCCGTGGTGAAAATCCATCAAAAAACCACTGTATCAACAAAATTTTGTCAAAGCCAAATAACAGGAAATATTAAACACCTTTCTTTAAAACATGACATACCAAAAAATACAAAAAGGTTGATAAAAACGCATGTGTAAAAAACATAATGAAAAAACGCAAGCAACCTAATATTCTTAATAGGTTCAGAAAATCTGCAACATCAGAATCTCACCAAAAGCTCATCTTGGGAACGTAGCCTTTTTGGGCTGTGTGTTGTATTTTTTATAAAAAAAATTTTTTTCTTTTAATGCAGACCTCTGTATAACTCTACCCACACCAGTGGTTAGCAGCATTATGTGTACACTGTGCATAGACAAAAAGCTTCCAATCAGTAGTGAGTGTGTGGTTGCACAAAGCTCGTAAATATGGAGGACTACATGGCAGCAAATTTACTAGTCCTCTAGTGATAATCTCCTGCTGATAAAACTGTGATTTTAACAAAACTACAGTACAATACGCAGCCCAGTAAGTGATACATCACTGTAATTGGTGACTCTGTCTCTATATTATGCTGCTTTCAGATTAGATGGCGTAAACCTGGTGGCAGCTTTCCTATAAGTAGCATTTAGGTTTAGAAGCCTTTTAATTATACAAGTTTCATGTTATTAAAGAAAATAGGCAGTGTTGCCATTCAAGATGCACTTTACCATTAAAATCTCAGTATGGGTTCCCATTAGTGGTCCTAATTTGAGTGTTGCATCTTCACTTTTAATTTATTTTAGATTGTAGTTTCCATTATTTATGATAAAGTTGGCAAAACTGGGCATATAGCAGCAGTATAATTATCTGCATGATGTTAAACCTTATAGCAATCTCCAGTTGTTGTCTGCTACCTCATGCTGACAGATTTAGCAGTAGTCAAGAATGATATCATGCAGAGTTATTTAAGTGGGAAGAAGTAATAGATGAGATCTAAAGTAGAAGTGCTTCTAGATATATAACTTCCAAGGTCAACCATTCTTGCTCACCCATTGCTTAGTAATGTAAGTAGGGCAGCATCTGCTCATAATGACCCTGTTGAAATGATTGGCTTAAATTGCTTTCCAGATATTAGTGTGCATTTACTACTGCTTGAATTTGACTCAATTGTTACCTCCTTATAAATATCAGAAAACAGAGTTAGGGCTCATACTCACTTGTGAGAGACTCGCACGATTCTCGAGCGAGTCTCTCGTATGAAAACCTGGCACTGCCGCCAGCACTGGGACCGGAGCGTGCAGCTATATGTATTTCTATGCAGCCGCACGCTCCGGTCCGAGTGCCGGCAGCAGTGCCGGCGAGAATCGTGGGAGTCTCTCGCAAGTGAGTATTAGCCCTAAGGCCGGGATCACACTTGCGAGGAATACAGCCAAGTCTTGCATGTTAATACCCAGCACTGCCGCCGTCACTCAGGAGTGGAGCGTGCTGCTCCATGTATTGCTATGCGGCCACGCGCTCCGATCCTAGCCTTACTCTGATTATGACTGTTTCCTGAACGTCAGAGGGATTCCAGAGGTTATGTCCATGTCTCATTGCAGTGTATGCATGTTTATATGGTGTCTTGTGATGTGTACCATCAAGAGAAGAAATGATGAATATATTTACTAAAATTACCATTCAAATCTCTTTATTTAGCAACTTATTCAATTTTTCTGGCAGGAAAAAAAGATGAAGATATTGGCAAAAAATTGCATGCTTTTTCATTTTTAAATTGGGATGAAAAGATTTAATATAAAAAATCCAAAAAGAGCAGAAAATACATTATGAAAAACTGGCTCAGTTCAGTATAAGTATCATAATTTTTACTCAAAATTCATATGATAAATATATTTATATGCATTAGAAGGTGACGGGGTGCTCACTGCTCCAGTCTGGTGCTCAGAGGAAAAATTAGAACATATTATAGAAAAAACCTCAGCACACAGTATTGCATGAATCCAATATTTATTCTTCCAGAAAAATACGTATCGTTGGACCAAGATAATACAGACAAAAAAATATCGACGTTTCAGCTACTCAGCCTTTCTCAAGATTTTACCTGCATACACAGAGGTCCACATATATCATGATTAATAATCCCTTCACATTCATTTCATATGGGTGATCAGTAGAGTTGAGCGATACCGTCCGATACTTCAAAGTATCGTATCGGATGGTATCGGCCGATCTTTAAAAAAAGTATCGGTATCGCCGATTCCGATACCGGAAGTCCCATTCAAGTCTATGGGACTTCCGGTATCGGAATAAGAAAAACCCTTTCCTGCCCTTGTACAGCCTCTCTGGGGTCTGTACGGGCCTTTCGGGGGGCTGTGCCGGCCTGCCAGGGGGTCTGTGCAGGCTCCGGTGGTCTGTGCCGGCCTGCCGGGGGGCTTTGCCGGCCTGCCGGTGGTCTGTGCCGGCCTGCCGGTGGTCTGTGCCGGCTCCGGGGGGCTGTGCCGGCCTGCCGGGGGGCTGTGCCGGCCTGCCGGGGGGCTGTGCCGGCCTGCCGGTGGTCTGTGCAGGCTTCGGGGGTCTGTGCAGGCATCGTCCGATGGGACTACAAGTCCCATCGGGCGATGCCTGCTACCATGACAGTGATTGACACATTAGCCAATGATGGGACAGTAATAGTCCTATCATCCGGCTAATGTGTTGAATGTAAAAAAAAAAAAATTACATGCTACATACATACAACATGCATACTACATACATGCTACATTCATACTACATACTACATACATGCTACATACATGCTACATTCATACTACATAAATACTACATGCAACATACATACTACATATATACTACATACATACTACATATATACTACATGCATGCTGCATACATACTGCATGCTACATACATACCACATATATACTACATACATACTACATACATACTACATGCATGCTACATGCATGCTACATGCTACATACATAACACATTATATACTACATGCATGCTACATACATAGTACATGCTACATGCATGCTACATACATACTACATGCTACATACTACATATATACTACATGCATGCTACATACATACTACATGCTACATACTACATATATACTACATGCATGCTACATACATACTACATGCTACATACATACTACATATATACTACATGCATGCTACATACATACTACATGCTACATACATACTACATATATACTACATGCATGCTACATACATACTACATGCTACATACATACTACGTATATACTACATGCATGCTACATACATACTACATGCTACATACATACCACATAAATACTACATACATGCTACATATATACTACATATATACTACATGCATGCTACATACATACTACATGCTACATACATACTACATATATACTACATACATACTACATGCTACATACATACTACATATATACTACATGCATGCTACATACATACTACATGCTACATACATACCACATACATACTACATACATGCTACATGCTACATATATACTACATATATACTACATGCATGCTACATACATACTACATGCTACATACATACTACATATATACTACATACATACTACATACATACTACATGCTACATACATACTACATATATACTACATACATACTACATACATACTACATGCTACATACATACTACATGCTACATACATACTACATATATACTACATACATACTACATACATACTACATGCTACATACATACCACATACATACTACATACATACTACATGCTACATACATTCATACATATATACTACATGCATGCTACATACATACTACATATATACTACATGCATGCTACATACATACTGCATGCTACATGCATGCTACATACATACTACATACATACTACATGCTACATACATACCACATATATACTACATACATACAATACATTCATACAATACATACATAGACATACAGTACATATAACATAGAGTAACATACTTACCAATACTTGTCACATTGTTCCCCGAAGCCATTGTCTTTTCCGGAATAAATATTAACATAGCAAACCACAAAAATACTCACCCACGATCCGAAGCAGTCCACGAGTGTGTCCCACGACGATCTTGGGTAGAGAACTGCAGCATCAGCTGATGCTGCCGTTCTCTACGGGCTGCAGGAATCCAATGACGGAAGGTAGGTATCCTTCCGCACTGTATTCCTCCGCCACTTAAAAAAAAAAAAGTCCCTAGTCTCACTTTATGCCATTGCTGTGTGGGAAATTCCCACACAGCAATGGCATAAAGTGAGACTAGGGACTTTTTTTTTTTTTAAGTGGCGGAGGAATACAGTGCGGAAGGATACCTACCTTCTGTCATTGGATTCCTGCAGCCCGTAGAGAACGGCAGCATCATCTGATGCTGCCGTTCTCTACCCAAGATCGTCGTGGGACACACTCGTGGACTGCTTCGGATCGTGGGTGAGTATTTTTGTGGTTTGTTATGTTAATATTTATTCCGGAAAAGACAATGGCTTCGGGGAACAATGTGACAAGTATTGGTAAGTATGTTACTCTATGTTATATGTACTGTATGTCTATGTATGTATTGTATGAATGTATTGTATGTATGTAGTATATATGTGGTATGTATGTAGCATGTAGTATGTATGTAGTATGTATGTAGCATGCATGTAGCATGCAGTATGTATGTAGCATGCATGTAGTATATATGTAGTATGTATGTAGCATGCATGTAGTATATATGTAGTATGTATGTAGCATGTATGTAGTATGTATGTGGTATGTATGTAGCATGTAGTATGTATGTAGCATGCATGTAGTATATATGTAGTATGTAGTATGTATGTAGTATGTATGTGGTATGTATGTAGCATGTAGTATGTATGTAGCATGCATGTAGTATGTATGTAGTATGCATGTAGTATGCATGTAGCATGTATGTAGCATGTATGTGGTATGTATGTGGTATGTATGTAGCATGTAGTATGTATGTAGCATGCATGTAGTATATATGTAGTATGTATGTAGCATGTAGTATGTATGTAGTATGTATGTGGTATGTATGTAGCATGTAGTATGTATGTAGCATGCATGTAGTATGTATGTAGTATGTATGTAGTATATATGTAGTATGTATGTAGCATGTATGTGGTATGTATGTAGCATGTAGTATGTATGTAGCATGTAGTATGTATGTAGCATGCATGTAGTATATATGTAGTATGTAGTATGTATGTAGTATGTATGTGGTATGTATGTAGCATGTAGTATGTATGTAGCATGCATGTAGTATGTATGTAGCATGCATGTAGTATGTATGTAGTATGTATGTAGTATATATGTAGTATGTATGTAGCATGTATGTGGTATGTATGTAGCATGTAGTATGTATGTAGCATGCATGTAGTATATATGTAGTATGTAGTATGTATGTGGTATGTATGTAGCATGTAGTATGTATGTAGCATGCATGTAGTATGTATGTAGCATGCATGTAGTATGTATGTAGCATGTATGTATGTAGCATGCATGTAACATGCATGTAGTATGTATGTAGTATGTATGTAGCATGCAGCATGTATGTAGCATGTATGTAGTATGTATGTAGTATATATGTAGTATGTATGTAGCATGTAGTATGTATGTAGCATGTAGTATGTATGTAGCATGCATGTAGTATGTATGTAGCATGCATGTAGTATGTATGTAGCATGCATGTATGTATGTAGCATGCATGTAGCATGCATGTAGTATGTATGTAGTATGTATGTAGCATGCAGCATGTATGTAGCATGTATGTAGTATGTATGTAGTATATATGTAGTATGTATGTAGCATGTAGTATGTATGTAGCATGTAGTATGTATGTAGTATTTTTTTTTTTAACATTTAACACATTAGCCGGATGATGGGACTACTACTGTCCCATCATTGGCTAATGTGTCAATCACTGTCATGGTAGCAGGCATCGCCAGATGGGACTTGTAGTCCCATCGGACGATGCTTGCACAGACCCCCGGACATCAGCACAGCCCCCCGGCAGGCCGGCACAGCCCCCCGGCAGGCCGGTACAGACCCCCACAGGGTGCACAGACCACCGGCAGGCCGGCACAGCCCCCCGGCAGGCCGGTACAGACCCCCACAGGGTGCACAGACCACCGGCAGGCCGGCACAGCCCCCCGGCAGGCCGGTACAGACCCCCACAGGGTGCACAGACCACCGGCAGGCCGGCACAGCCCCCCGGCAGGCCGGTACAGACCCCGGGCAGTCCACACAGCCCCCCGGCAGGCCGGCACAGCCCCCCGGCAGGCCGGCAGAGACCCCCGGAAGGCCCGAAATGACGGCGCATCATGATGCGCACACACCGCGCATCATGATGACGTCAGGCTGTCAATCAACTGAACTTCCGATTCCGATGCCGAATTCCGATATTGAAAAAATATCGGAAGTCGGTATCGGAATTCCGATACAGCAAGTATCGGCCGATACCCGATACTTGCGGTATCGGAATGCTCAACACTAGTGATCAGTGAAAAAAATCCTTCATAGTGTCCGTCCTTGAGGCATAACTGTAACTCACACTGGCATCTGCCGTTATGCCTACGAGGGGCTTATAACCTTATAAGGATCCGGGAGGGGGACGAATGGAAAACAGCGTTCCTGACAACTGAGGGGCTGTTTGAAAACCTGGTTATGCCCTTCGGTCTCACTAACACTACTGCTGTTTTTCAGAACTTCATTAATGTTGTTTTTTCTGACTTGATTGGGCGTTATGTAGTCATTTACCTGGATGACATCTTGATATACTCTGAGGACAGTCAGTCACGCTTACACCATTTACGTACGGTTCTTATGAGACTCCGGGAGAACCATTTGTATGCTAAGCTGGAGAAGTGCTCATTTTTTATGCAAGAACTATCTTTTCTGGGTGTAGTTGTATCTGGGGAGGGATTCCGCATGGAACCAGGGAAGGTTCAGGCCATTACCGATTGGGTGCAGCCTCATGACCTGAAGGGGTTGCAGCGATTTCTGGGCTTCGCTAATTATTATAGGAAGTTCATTAAAGGGTTCTCGCAGGTGGTGAAACCCTTGACGGACCTCACTCTTAAAGGGGCAGATGTAAAAAATTGGCCTGTGGCCACAAAAGATTCCTTCCTTACATTAAAGAAGTGTTTACCACAGCTCCTGTGTTGGTACAACCCGATTCCTCAAGACCTTTTATCGTCGAGGTCGACGCTTCGGAGGTGGGGGTGGGGGCAGTATTGTCACAGGGCCCCTCTACCCTGACTAACCTCAAACCCTGTGCTTTTTTCCTCTAAGAAGTTCTCTTCGGCCGAGAGAAACTATGATGTCGGTAACAGGGAATTGTTAGCGGTTAAATTGGCCTTCGAAGAATGGAGGCATTTTTTGGAGGGGGCCGCTCATCCCATTACGGTCATCACTGATCATAAAAACCTGGCCTATATCGAGTCTGCTAAGAGATTGACCCCCAGACAGGCTCGGTGGGCACTTTTCTTTTCTCAATTTCATTTTACCATCACGTTCCGACCAGGGTCTAAAAATGTAAAGGCGGATGCCTTATCCCGAAATTTTGATTCTGTGTCTCCTCCAGAGCCTCCTTCCTCCATTCTTCAACCAGGAGTGGTTGTAGCCGAAATCTCTTCTGAGTTACAGAGGGAGATCCTGGAAGCACAAGCTCAAGCTCCCAGGAATAAACCCCCAGGTAAATTGTTTGTACCTGAACAATTCCATCTCACACGCCTTCAAGAATTTCCTGATTCTGTGTTAAGTGCACACCGTGGTATTGCAGCTACCCAGGGGGGCAGTAGCTAGGGGTTTTTGGTGGCCCTCTATGGGTACTGATATAAAAAGGTTTGTAAATACTTGTGGGGTGTGCGCTCGCTCTAAAAGCTCTCAGGTCCAGCCAGCCGGGGAATTGGTGCCTTTGACAATTCCGGATAAACCATGGACACACCTGTCCATGGACTTTATCACTAATCTTCCATCTTCCAAGGGCAACTCAGTGGTATGGGTAGTGGTTGATAGATTTTCTAAGCAAGCCCACTTTGTGCCATTACCTGCGTTACCATCTGCTGAAACCTTGGCCTACTTGTTTATACAGCACATTGTTCGGTTGCATGGAGTGCCTGTGAACGTGGTGTCAGACAGGGGTGTGCAATTTGTGGCCAGGTTTTGGAGAGCGTTTTGTATGAAGTTGGGGGTCACGTTGTCATTCTCCTCTGCCTATCACCCGGAATCCAACGGACAGACTGAACACACCAACCAGTCGTTGGAGCAGATTCTGAGGTGCCTGGCCTCCTCCAGACAGGAAGACTGGTGTGAGGTATTACCCATGGCAGAATTTGGACTGTCGTATTAATCAGTCTACCGGAAAATCTCCCTTTCAGGTCAATTATGGGTTTGTCCCGCAGTTTGGGGAATTTTCCCGTATGGATTCGGATTGCCCTGGTGCCGAGGGGATGGTACAACAGTTAAAAACCCTCTGGAGGGAGGTGCAGGGGAACATCTCCAAAGCCCAGAAGAGGTACAAACATTTTGCAGACAGGAGGAGGGAGTTGGGTCCTGCGTTAATTGTGGGGGAAAAAGTCTGGTTGTCCACCCGTAACATCAAACTTAAGATACTCTCTATGAAGTTGGGCCCCAAATTTATTGGCCCATACAAGATTGTAGAGGTGATCAACCCTGTGGCATACAGATTACAGTTGCCCAGCTCCTTCAAAATATCTATCGTCTTCCACAGGTCCCTATTAAAGCCTATGGGGACAGTTAGAGAAGATCCCTCATCCGTGTCTCCACCAGTATTGGAAGAGGGTCAACTGGAGTACGAGGTAGGGCACATCATTGATTCACGGTTGGTGCGCCGGAGACTTCAGTACCTTATTCATTGGAAGGGATATTCCGTTGAGGATCGGTCATGGGTTCCGGCCAGTTCGGTGCACGCTGATCGACTGGTGCGGGCTTTTCATGCCAGATACCCTGAGAAACCTGGGGGTCCAGTGGCCCCTCATTAAGAGGGGGTACTGTCATGGTTAGGACATGGTTAATGTCCTGGTTTCTCAGGGTTAATTTTGCCGGCCTCTCTTTGGATCTGGGAGGGGTATTTATACTCACTCCAGACTAGGATTCCCTGTCAGCTATACTGTTATTCTGGCTGTGTGATTGACCCCCTGGTGTGCTGGTAAACTGCTTTGCTTGTTTGATTCCCGTGTATGACCCGGTCTGTCCACTCACTCTGTTCTCTGTCTCACGTTTTGGTACTATTGTCTTCTCTGGTTCTGACCTCCTGGTTTGGCTATTGTTACTCCGTTACCGTTTGCCCCTTTTGTACCGTCTATTGCCCGTTCTGATTTTCTGATATATTGCTACGTCCTGACTATCCGCTCTGGTTAACCCTTTGGGACTGTCCTGCTATCTCGTGCTTTGACCCCGGCTTGATCTGGTTTCCGTCCCTGTCAATTCCCCTTGTTAACTTGTCCCGTAGTTACCTTTCTAGGAGTTTCCCTGCAGCTCCTAGCTCTGTGGAGCTTAGGCCACACCCCCAGCAGTCACGTGCTTCAGGTCCTGATAGTCTGAAGCACACATCGTCACCGCTGCTGCCCTGCTCCACAGGTATCTTTGTACACTGTTTTTGTACTCAGGACACGTGCACTGGCTCAGTGAGCAAGTGCAGTGCGGTGTTCCTGACACCTGCGTGACAGAAAAATGACCAGTAATATTGTGAGCACTGTATGTAAGAAGGCATTCTAATTTTGTGTGCTATAGTTGGAGGCATAATGTCACTGGTTTGTCGGGACAGAAGACAGCAGCATCTTATTTTACGTACTCCTGCACTGATTAGAAGTACTTCCCCTTCATATTAAACGGTGCAGGTTTATGCTAGCAGTGCAGGAGTTTAACTGATTAACTTAGAGTTTTTGAAGCTTGCTTGCTTGGATGCTCTCAGCTACTCAGTATTGGTCACTCCTCTCTCCTATATATACTTGCCTCTGGCAATCTGTATTGGCAGTCTTAAGTCTCGCTAGCGAGATTGCTGATTTTGTGGCGTCACAGCGAGATCACTGTGTGTGACGTGGATCAGCGACCGGTCCCCCAACCGGGTATCGCTGATCATGCAGCATCGTCCTGGGCCATATTTTCATCGTTGCTCTCCCGCTGACCAGCGCACATCGCTGCGTGTGGCAGCGGGAGCCAACAATCAGCGAGGCTCCCAGCGCTGTAAGCAGGCGCTGGGAGCTGGTCTCTAAGGTAAATATCGGGTTAATAAGCGGCGCACGTCACTTAGTTACCCGATGTGTACCTTAGAAACCTGCGTGCTGGCAACTTCCGGCGCGAGCACGCAGGTTTCTAATGTACACATCGGGTAACTAAGTGACGCGCGATGCTTAGTAACCCGATATTTACCTTAGAGACCAGTGTCCTCGTTGGTGCTCATCGCTGGTGAAGCTGCCTGTTTGGCAGCTCACCAGCGATCATGTAGCGATGCACCAGCGATCCTGACAAGGTCGTATCATTGTCGGGATCGCTGGTGTATCTTTGTGTGACGGGGCCTTTAGTCTTATACTGCCTGGTGTGGAGTGGAGGTGTCGGTTGTTGGTAGAGGCGTTTGGAGTGTTGATCTGTGACTATTGCTTGCTATTTCAAATATGGGCAAATTCTCTTCTTTTCCTATTTGGTTTTCATTCCTTTTCTCCATGGTGTTCTTCTCTGTTGTCTGTGAGTGCATATTTGTATGTTTGGTATTTTCATTTATTCCTGTACGTCCTCCCATGTTAGTCTGGTTTGTGTATATTCATACACTATTGCTCCCCACTTCCCTGGCTGTTGGTCGGGGACAGATATAGGGCAGATTCAGGAGTTTACCAAGGTACGTAGCCCTGGTGTCTTCACCATGAGAAGCAATTTAGGGAGCAAGGATAGCTAGGATGCTCCTAGCATTACGGACAAAGAAGGAGCCCCGGGTATTCTGACACAGAGTTGTGACACATAAGCTGCCAAAGATGAACTTTGCTGTAAGATAAGATTGTCCACTGAAAATAAAGCTGCAGTATTAAGTCTGGTGGTCTATTAAAAAACCTAAACGGGGTGGTTGCCAAGGTGTGAGATTGTCAAGGCCAAGTAGGTGGAGCATAGAGTCTCCCTGGGAAGAGGTTGGTTGATGTAATTTCTCCTTGCGATGGAAATACCTACCAATAGGGAAAATACATAAGTCCCGGTGAACAGATAAGCCAGAGATACTGAGTTTCCTGTGCTGAACAAGTTATAATTGGCATACTCCAAGGGTATGTGCACACGGTGCTGATTCTGCTGCGGTTCCTCAGCGTTTCTGCAGCTCTGGGTCCGCAGCGGATTCTGCTGCGTTGCACAGTACCTTTATTTCCTATGGAAATTAAAAAACGCTGTGCACATGCTGCGGATTTTTCCGCACGGTTTTGCTGCGGTTTACAATCCGCAGCATGTCAATTGTTTGGTGCAGAAGCGCTGCAGTTACACCTCATCCATTATGAGGTGTAAAACCGCAGGCAAAACCGCAGATAAACCGCAGGACTTTTGTCCTGCGGATTTACCTGCGGTTTTCTCTCCAAAATCCGCACACCAAAAAAACTACGTGTGCACATAGCCTAAACAGAGAGAACTAGAAAAGTGTGAGCCCACCATGTTTGTTTACCCATGTGAAATTAAAAGGGGAAAGTTTGTAACAAAAAACTATCAAGTAATGTGTTCACTGAACATTGCAAAGTTTACTTCAATTGTATTTTGCTTCTATTCAGTGCAATATCCTCACAATGCAGTACTGTTTCCATGTAATTACCTGTCAGGGCCTTTAGCTTCTAAATTAACTCCTTATTTACAGAGCCAATTTGGTACTTAATGACCAAGCCAATTCTTACAATTCTGACCACTGTCACTTTATGAGGTTATAGCTCTGGAACGCTTCAACATATCCCACTGATTCTGAGACTTTTTTTGTGACATATTGTACTTCATGTTAGTGGTAAAATTTCTTCAATATAACTTGTTTTATGAAAAAACGTAAATTTTGCAAAAATTTTATAAATTTTGCAATTTTCAAACTTTTTTAATTTTTGAGCCCCTAAATCAGAGAGTCATATCGCACAAAATAGTTAATAAATAACATTTCCCACATGTCTACTTTACATCAGCACAATGTTGGAAACATCTTTTTTTGTTAGGATGTTATAAGGGTTAAAAGTTGACCAGTGATTTCTCATTTTTCTAACAAAATTTACAAAACCATTTTTGTTAGGGATCACCTCACATTTGAAGTGAGTTTGAGTGGTCAATATGACAGAAAATACCCAAAAGTGACCCCATTCTAAAACCTCTGCCTCTCAAGGTGCTCCAAACCACATTCAAGTTTATTAACCCTTCAGGTTAGAGGTAGCTGGAAGGTCCTTAAAGATGATTTCAGGGAATTAGGCTGTAAGCTTAAAGCAAGGACCTCCAAGGTGGTATTTTCAGAAATACATCCTGTACCACGTGCCACGCCAGAGAGGCAACGGGAGATTAGGGAGGTTATTAAGTGGCTCAGGAATTGGTGTAGGAAGGAGGGGTTTGGTTTCCTGCAGAACTGGGCCAACTTCTCAGTTGGCTACAGGTTCTACGCTAGGGACGGGCTGCACCTCAATGGGGAGGGTGCAGCTGTGCTGGGGGAGAAAATGGCTAGAAGGTTGGAGGAGTGTTTAAACTAGGGATGGGGGGAGGGTATTCCTTTTATAGGAAGGGAAGACAGTGCAGATAGAGACATGGGAACAAATAATGACATTGGGGGTGGAGGTGGAATGGGGGGTGGGGTTAGAACAGTTAATAATTTAAGAAAGAATAGAGGTACAGACAGATACATAAAGTGCATGTATACTAATGCCAGAAGCCTCGCCAACAAAATGGAGGAATTGGAGTTAATGTTGTTGGAACATAATTATGACATGGTGGGGATATCTGAGACATGGCTGGATGAGAGCCATGACTGGTTGGTTAATTTACAGGGCTATAGTCTGTTCAGAAATGAGCGTACAAATAAGTGAGGGGGAGGCATGTGTTTATATGTAAAATCATCCTTAAAACCCATCCTTCGTGATAATATATATGAATCTAATGAAAATGTAGAGTCCCTGTGGGTAGAGATAAGGGGAGGGAGGAAAAATAATAAATTACTGATAGGGGTTTGTTATAAGTCTCCAAAAATAATGGAAGCAACAGAGAATATCCTCATAAAGCAAATAGATGAAGCTGCGACTCAAGGAGAAGTCATTATTATGGGGGACTTCAACTACCCTGAAATACATTGGGGAACCGAAACCTGCAGTTCCAGCAAAGGTAATAGGTTTTTGACAACTATGAGAGACAATTACCTTTCACAACTGGTTCAGGACCCAACAAGAGGGGGGGGCACTGCTAGACCTAATATTAACCAACAGGCCAGACCGCATATCAAATGTAAGGGTTGAGGGTCACTTGGGTAATAGCGATCACAAATTAATACGTTTTCATGAATCCTTTAATAAGATGTGTAGTAGAGGGGTTACAAGGACACTAAACTTCAGGAAGGCAAATTTCCAACGGATGAGAGATGATCTTGGTGCAATTAACTGGGACGATATCCTGAGACATAAAAATACACAAAGAAAATGGGAGACATTTATTAGCATCCTGAATAGGACCTGTGCACAATATATACCGTATGGGAATAAGCATGCTAGAAATAGGAGGAAACCACTTTGGCTAAATAGAGCTGTAAGGGGTGCAATAAGAGATAAAAATAAAGCATTTAGAGAATTAAAGCAAGTAGGTAGTGATGAGGCATTAAATAAATACAGAAAATTAAATAAATTCTTTAAAAAGTAAATCAAATCAGCAAAGATTGAGACAGAGAGACTCATTGCCAGAGAAAGTAAAAATAATCCCAAAATATTCTTTAACTACATAAATAGTAAGAAACTAAAAAATGATAGTGTTGGCCCCCTTAAAAATAGTCTGGGTGAAATGGTGGATGAGGAAAAAGCCAATATGCTAAATGACTTTTTTTCAACCGTATTTACACAAGAAAATCCCATGACGGATAACATGATCAGGGATAAAAATTCTCCATTAAATGTCACCTGCTTAACCCAGCAGGAAGTATGGCGGCATCTAAAATTCACTAAAATTGACAAATCCCTGAGTACTGCAGGAATTAAGCACAGTCATAGATAGACCAGACCATTATTTTTAATCTTTAAAGATTCAATAATAACAGGGTCTGTACCACAGGACTGGCGTATAGCAAATGTGGTGCCAATATTGAAAAAGGGGACAAAAACTGAACTTGGAAATTATAGGCCAGTAAGTTTAACCTCAACTATGGGTAAAATCCTGGAGGATTTTCTAAGAGATACTATACTGGAGTATCTGGAGAAGAATAACCTTATGACCCAATATCAACATGGGTTTACAAGGGACCGTTCCTGTCAGACTAATCTGATAAGCTTTTATTAAGAGGTAAGTTCTGGACTGGACCAAGGGAATGCAGTGGACGTGGTGTACATGGACTTTTCAAAAGCATTTGATACGGTGCCACACAAAAGGTTGATACATAAAATTAGAACAATGGGGATAGGGGAAAATATGTGTAGGTGGGTTAAGAGCTGGCTCCGGGATAGGAAACAAAGGGTGGTTATTAATGGAGCACACTCCGACTAGGTCATGGTTAGCGGTGGGGTACCACAGGGGTCAGTTTTGGGCCCGCTTCTTTTTAACATATTAATGACCTTGTAGGGGGCATAGAAAGTAGAATTTCAATATTTGCAGATGACACTAAACTCTGCAGGGTAATCAGTACAGAGGAGAACAATTTTATATTACAGGAGGATTTATGTAAACTAGAAGCTTGGGCTGATAAATGGCAAATGAGCTTTAATGGGGATAAATGTAAGGTCATGTGTTGTGAGTTAATTCTCACCAGTTGTGAGATCCCCTTCTGGACTCCCTCTGGTGGTGACGGGAGGTGGTGCGGCTGGTTTGATTGGTGGAGATCTGCCACCTGAGAATGAGGATGATGATTGGATCTCAGGATTCTCAGATTGGATTTAAGACAGCCGACGCAATATTCAGTTGCTGGTGATTCCTTCTGGCTTGTCAGCTCTTGGTTTTCAGCTCTGTTCCAGTCATCTAAAGCTAAGTTTTTCTGCTAATGTTCACACTTGATTTTGTTGGTCTATTCAGTTTTTTTGTGTGGTCTGCCAGCCCCGGCTGGGGGCTGAGCTGAATTTCCACTCTTATTTATCAGTATTTTGCCAATTGGCTTTTTGTCCCTTACTAATTCGGTCTCTTTTTGCTCTGTCTCAGAATATTCCAGAGTGCTGATATAGTGGGAGAAGTCTAGTGACTTCAGAGTTAATTTTGCTATCAGAAGTGTTGGACATTATTTTTGTAGGGTTTTTTGCAGGTTGCAGATAGTGACTTGCCTTTCCTTTCCTGTCTAGTTAGTTTGGGCCCCATTGTTTGCTCAGCCTATTTTCCTGCCTGTGTTTGTGCCTTCATCTTGTTTCACTGTCAATACATGTGTGGGGGCTATCTATTCCTTTGGGGTCTGCTCTGGGGCAGTTAGTTTTCCCTTTTCTTGCTTTAGGCTTATGTAGTCCTCCGGCCGTGACGAGGCGTCTAGGAACATCGTAGGCACGCTCCACGGCTACTGCTAGTTGTGTGGTAAGATCCGGGATCTGCAATCTGCATAGTTACCAACTTCTCTGGTTTTCTGTGGCTTAGCTTGTTTTGTTTTTTTTCTCCTCGGTGACCCATTCATAACAGTCATTCACTTGGGTAGAACGAGCAAGATGTATAATTATGTGCTTAATTGTAAAACAGTGGCCAAAACAGTCACTGAAAAAGACCTGGGTGTATGGGTGGACGACAAACTCACATTTAGTGGCCAGTGTCAGGCAGCTGCTGCAAAGGCAAATAAAATAATGGGATGCATTAAAAGAGGCATAGATGCTCATGAGGAGAACATAATTTTACCTCTATATAAGTCACTAGTGCTACCACACTTAGAATACTGTGTACAGTTCTGGTCTCCGGTGTATAAGAAAGACATAGCTGAACTGGAGCGGGTGCAGAGAAGAGCAACCAAGGTTATTAGGGAACTAGGCAGTCTGCAATACCAAGACAGGTTATTACACTTGGGGTTATTTAGTTTGGAGAATCGAAGGCTTAGGGGTGATCTTATTACAATGTATAAATATATGTGGGGACAATACCAAGACCTTTCTAATGATCTTTTTACTCTTAGATCTGTGACGGGGACAAGGGGGCATCTTCTACGTCTGGGGGAAAGAAGGTTTAAGCATACTCACAGATGCGGATTCTTTACTGTAAGAGCAGTGAGACTATGGAACTCTCTGCCATATGATGTTGTAATGAGTGATTCCCTACTAAAATCTAAGAAGGGACTGGATGCCTTTCTTGAAAAGTATAATATTACAGGGTATATACACTAGTTTCCTTAATATTGCGTTGATCCAGGGAGCTAGTCTGATTGCCGTATGTGGAGTCGGGAAGGAATTTTTTTCCCCAATGTGAAGCTTACTGTTTGCCACATGGGTTTTTTTTGCCTTCCTCTGGATCAACATGTTAGGGCAAGTTAGGATAGGATATGGGTTGAACTAGATGGACTTAAAGTCTCCATTCAACCTTAATAACTATGTTACTATGTTAGGTGCTTCACGAGAACTAAAGCAATGTGGAAGGAAAAAATTAACATTTTACTTTTTTCACAAAAAAATTATGTTGGACCCAAACTTTTTTATTTTCACAAGGGTATCAGGAGAAAATGTACAACACAATGTGTTGTGCAATTTCTCCTGAGTATGCCGATATCCTGTATGTGGGGGAAAGCCACTGTTTGGGCGCATGAAAGGGCTCAAAAGAGAGGGAGTACCGTTTGACTTTTTGAACGCAAAATTGGCTGGAATCAATGGCGGGCACAATGTGTCGCGTTTGGAGATCCCCTGATGTACGTAAACAGTGGAAACCCCTAATTTTAACTGCAACCCTAACACAGCCATAACCCCAAACCTAACCCCAACACACCTCTAACCATAACCCTAACACCCCAACCCTAGCTATATCTCTAGCCTCAACCCTAATCCTAGCTCTAACCCTAGCTGCAACCCTAGCCCAACCCAAACCCTAGCCCCAAATCAAACCATAGACCCAACTCTAACCCTAGCCCCAACCCTAGCCTCAATCCTAACCCTAGCCCCAACCCCAACCCTAGCCTCAATTCTAACCCTAGCTATAACCCCAACCATAACACCAGCCATAATCCTAACCATAGCCCAACCCTAACCCTAGCTATAACCCCAACTATAGCCACAACCATAACCCTAACCCTAGTCCTAACCCTAATGAAAAATGAGAAAAAAATACTTTTTTAAATTTTATTTTTACCTAACTAAGGGGATAATAAAGGGGGGGTTGATTTACTATTTTTTATTTTGATCACTATGATAGGGTCTGCCAGTTGGCAGATCTCGGCAGGAGCACTGGCATTTGCCCACCATTTTCTTCATGGAAGAAGACGCCGGACTGGGGACATCACCGAGGGACATCGGAGGTACCTGGGGACACCATTTCTCTCTCCTCTGATGTGCTAGGTCATATCAGAGGAGATAGAGATTAAATGGGAAATTGGACATTTTTTTTTTTTTGCGGTCGCCGTTATTCCTTGAGTAACGGGGATCGCAACACTGGGTTCAGTAAAAACCGACCCAAATCATGTTCTCTGGGGTCTCAACTACCCCTGGTAGCAGAGACCTCGGGAATTTCAGACTTTGGGGGGCACTATACACTTATTTCTCAGCGTCATTAAAAAGCGGCGCTGAGGAAAAAGTACCCTTAACTGCCACCGTTAAAAGGCATATCTGTCGTTGTTATGGGGTTAATTCATTAACACAACACTGTACCTGTAACCCTAATCTAATCTGCAGACCCCATCATGTGATCCTTGTTCTTATGTCACTTCTGCTGCTGTTTCCCATTTCTCTCTCATTATTATTATTTAATGGCCTTAAGCTTGATCTTGAGCCATGGTGGCTTGATGAGTGAATGCTCTGTAAGAAGATTGATCTTTTGCAAGCCTAAATAGGTCCACCAGGGTCTTCTCTGCCATGATCTTAATTGTATCAAGCCCAAGCAATCGGGTTGCTGGTTTTCCTCTTCGCCTTTCCTTCTATTCTCCTGACCATGATGTCCTTCTCCAGTGAATACTCTCTTTATATGATGTGTCCAAAATAGGCAAGTCATAGCTTGGTGATCCTGGCTTTGAGTGACATGTCTGGCTTGATTTCTTCCAAAATTGATTTTATTCTTCTTGCTATCCATCTCCAGCACCCCATTTTGAAAGTGTTGATTCTTCTATCTTGTATCTTTATCGTCCAGGTTTTGCATCCATATTTTACTGCAGAAAAGACGAGACTATGTACAAGCTGTATGTAAGTGAAAAGAGGACAACACCTCTTTAATGTGCAATGTGATGCAGTGATGCTTGTGACAGCTAGGGGGCGCTGCATGGGTCATGCACACAGGCATATCCATTGTGGTAATGGAGATAGGATGAACGGCAGGATGGTAAATGACTGTTATGTATCCCAGGGTGGGTGGCCCTGGGATGGAAGCTTGAACGTGTGTTGATCAGCAGAGGTACTACTGAGGTTTTGTTACAGTGTATCAGGGAAAGCTTCCAGGTGGCTTGGTGAGACGGGTGGGACCAGTCACCTACAAACCCACCCAGGGCCGTGGGTCTGAACGCCCAGGATAAAGCCTGTGTGTGGCCGTGTGATAAAGGACCTGCGATGAGGTCATAGCCATGTGATCTGTATCTCACTGGTGGGCTTGGCTTTGGACCATATAAGGTGACCAGGGTAGGTCACATGGGTGAGAGTGCCTGGATCTGATTGGTCTGTGTGGGAGGTCCCGGAAGGCCGGCGTGTTGGAAGGGGTGCTGCCTTCCTGAAGAGCACGTGCGGAGGCCGCTGACTGGATGAGGCCTGTGCGTAATGGCCTGTGTGTATCGGACAGTCCCCAGGAGGAGACGGACGTCCGTAGTGAGAAGCAGTTAAGAGGACAAAGCACAGCCAGTGTGAACACAGGGTTAAGGGAGCGGAGCTCCGTTATGAACATTTGTTTGGTCTGATGTAAGACTGTTACCCCTTTTTCATGCTGCTATGGTTTATGCCATGTATAATAAACCGTACGGACTATGTTATGTGAAAAAACTGGTTTAATCGCAGCCAAGTGAGTGTCCCCCAATACACTCAGTGAGTGCTACCTTACAGCAAGTAGTAGTGAAATGCAACATTGTAGGTGTGACTGTGAGATATTTAAATTTAAATAGTCATTCTATTTTCAGTAATAATTGTTCATCCATAATAATGCATATCTGTATGCTGATGCATAATCCGTAGGATGTTGCAAACTGGCTTCCAATAAGAAGTTTAATATAATGAGAAATGAGGTGCTGTCACTGAATGTGACTTTTGTTCTGTATTTAACACATTAGTATGTTGACATTTGTCACTGGTGGATTTCATTATTTGGTGAAAGGGTATTAGAGGGCTTGACAGTGTGAATGGCTTGTCCTACGGTCTTTGAGAATTGATAAAGGCATCTTTGTTCTGAAAGCAAAAGCATAACAGACATCTTATTGATGGACACAAACACACATACATACATAGTGAAACTTTGTGTCTCAAACATACACATGCTTCGAAAGATTACGCAAACGTCATCTATTGAATATATTTTTAAGTCTGAACTAAGTTATTAACCATAGTTTTCCTTAGTGATTTTAAATGTATTTATAAATTAAATACCTTATAAATATCGTTCTTAGCCTTGACTCATTCTGACTGCAATGATTTTTTTTGTGTAGAGTTAAAAATGATATCAAAAGAATGACTATGGGCATTACAGCATGATAGTTTTATTTCTAAGACTTAGATCACACTGGCATTATTCATATTTTAACTGGAAGAATAGTTCTCTTTTCATGCAATTCAAAATTCCTGATGCAATCCCAATTCAAAAAAGTTTAGGACACTGTTTAAAATATAAAGAAAATAAGACTACAATGATTTTGAAATCTCTTAAATTTTATTCATAACAGAACATAGAACACAGGTTATAAGTTAAAGGGAACCTGTCAGCAGGATTTTGCTCAGTAAACTACAGACATTGTAAGGTCGGCGCCGTTATACTAATAATGATACCTGAGTTGATAAAATCTGTATTTGTAGTTTTCAGTTAATGATATGCTGGTGCTCCGGTGTGGGCTGTGGGTATGGCTTTATTTGGTGCTCTGTTCACATGTGCTTATGACAGGTCACTGAACCTTCAGTGACCTGCCTCCTATTTTACATACTGCATATACAGTCATATGTTAAAGTTTGGGCACCCCTATTAATGTTAACCTTTTTTCTTTATAACAATTTTGGTTTTTGCAACAGCTATTTCAGTTTCATATATCTAATAACTGATGGACTCAGTTATATTTCTGGATTCAAATGAGGTTTATTGTACTAACAGAAAATGTGCAATCTGCATTTAAGCAAAATTTGACCGGTGCAAAAGTATGGGCACCTCAACATAAAAGTGACATTAATATTTCATAGATCCTCCTTTTGCAAAAATAACAGCCTTTAGTCGCTTCCTGTAGCTATTAATGAGTTCCTGGATCCTGAATGAAGGTATTTGTGACCATTCCTGTTTACAAAACAATTCCAGTTCAGTTAAGTTTGATGGTCGCCGAGCATGGACAGCCCGCTTCAAATCATCCCACAGATGTTCAATGATATTCAGGTCTGGGGACTGGGATGGCCATTCCAGAACATTGTAATTGTTCCTCTGCATGAATGCCTGAGTAGATTTGGAGCGGTGTTTTGGATCACTGTCTTGCTGAAATATCCATCCCCTGCATAACTTCAACTTTGTCACTGATTCTTGCACATTTTTGTCAAGAATCTGCTGATACTGAGTTGAATCCATGCAACCCTCAACTTTAACAAGATTCCCAGTGCCGGCATTGGCCACACAGCCCCAAAGCATGATGGAACCTCCACCAAATTTTACTGTGGGTAGGAAGTGTTTTTCTTGGAATGCTGTGTTTTTTAGCCTCCATGCATAATGCCTTTTTGTATGACCAAACAACTCAATCTTTGTTTCATCAGTCCACAGGACCTTCTTCCAAAATGTAACTGGCTTGTCCAAATGTGCTTTTGCATACCTCAGGCGACTCTGTTTGTGGCGTGCTTGCAGAAACGGCTTCTTTCGCATCACTCTCCCATACAGCTTCTCCTTGTGCCAAGTGCGCTGTATTGTTGACCGATGCACAGTGACACCATCTGCAGCAAGATGATGCTGCAGGTCTTTGGAGGTGGTCTGTGGATTGTCCTTGACTGTTCTCACCATTCTTCTTCTCTGCCTTTCTGATATTTTTCTTGGCCTGCCACTTCTGGGCTTAACAAGAACTGTACCTGTGTTCTTCCATTTCCTTACTATGTTCCTCACATTGGAAACTGACAGGATAAATCTCTGAGACAACATTTTGTATCCTTCCCCTGAAAAGCTATGTTGAATAATCTTTGTTTTCAGATCATTTGAGAGTTGTTTTGAGGAGCCCATGATGCCACTCTTCATAGGAGAATCAAATAGGAGAACTACTTGCAAGTGGCCACCTTAAATACCTTTTCTCATGATTTGATACACCTGGCTATGAAGTTCAAAGCTCAATGAGGTTACAAAACCAATTTAGTGCTTCAGGAAGTCAGTAAAAAGTAGTTAGGAGTGTTCAAATCAAGAAAATGATAAGGGTGCCCATACTTTTGCACCGGTCAAATTTTGTTTAAATGCAGATTGCACATTTTCTGTTAGTACAATAAACCTCATTTGAATCCAGAAATATAACCGAGTCCATCAGTTATTAGATATATGAAACTGAAATAGCTGTTGCAAAAACCAAAATTGTTATAAAGAAAAAAGGTTAACATTAATAGGGGTGCCCAAACTTTAACATATGACTGTAATAGTGTTGGCTTTGAAAAAATTTTTTTTGAGTCTAAGGGTACTGTTACACCTAGCGATGTACCAGCGATCCCGACCAGCGATATGACGCGGTCAGGATCGCTGGTGCATCGCTAGATGGTCGCTAGTGAGCTGCCACACAGGCAGATCTCACCAGCGACATCGCTGGGGACGGGGGTCGCTACTTACCTGTCAGACGCGGCGATCCTGCGTCCTCCCACCCGGCTCCACGCGTCGTTCGTCGTCACAGCAGGAAGCGGCCGACGAGGAATGGTCCAGGAGCTTCTCACGCGATCAGCGATAGCCAGCGGGGGAGCCGGTCGGAGGTAAGTATCACATGCAGCGATATCGCTAGCAATATCGCTGCAACGTCACAAAATCCGTGACTTTACAGCGATATTGCTAGCGATATCGCAGTGTGTAACGGGGGCATAAGAGCAGTTAATGCTCGAAATGCATACAGAGCTCCTCTGAATTATCCCCATGCGGTAATCCCTTTTTTTCCGGGATATACCGATTAAATGATCACAGCAGCCATGTACATTTTTTAATTTTATTAATAAAATATTGAAATTTATTCCTGGAGCTGCACTTTTTTTCACTTGACGCAGTAGCATATATCCCTTGACGATAGATGCTACTGCTAAAGTGCCACCGCCATTTTGCTGGAGCCAATTTTTATTTCCTCTAACAAAATCGCGGCGGCACATGCGCATTAGCATCTAACACTTGCCGATAGATGCTACTGCGCAAGTGCCACCAACATTTTGCTGCAGACAAATTTTTTTTCCTTGAACAACATGGCACCACTGCCAGCGCTTGCACAGTAGCATCTGGCGCCATTTTATATGAAAAAAAAATTGTTTGTAGGAAAATGGCGTCAGTGCTTGTGCTGTCGCATGCATCGGTATCGACAAATGCGACTGAAAATGCATCAGTGCCATTTTGCTGAGTTAATTTTTTCTTCAAAGCCAGCAATATTATATGCAGTATGGAAAATAGGAGGCAGGCCACTGAAGGTTCAGTGACCTGTCATAAGCCCATAAGCATGAATGTGTGAGCAGAGCAACAAATAAAGACCGACCCACATGCCTACCCAGCGCACAAGAATCTCTTTAACTGAAAACTGAAAATACAAATTAAATAACAATTACAAGATGGATTCCATCACCCAAGGTGTCCTTTAACCCCTTCACCCCCAAGGGTGGTTTGCACGTTCATGACCGGGCCAATTTTTACAATTCTGACCACTGTACCTTTATGAGGTCATAACTCTGGAACGCTTCCATGGATCCCGGTGACTCTGACATTGTTTTCTCGTGACATATTGTACTTCATGTTAGTGGTAAAATTTCATTCAAATAACTTGCGTTTATTTGTGAGAAAAACGGAAATTTGGCGAAAATTTTGAAAATTTCGCAATTTTCCAACTTTGAATTTTTATGCCCTTAAATCACAGAGATATGGCACCCAAAAAACTTGATAACTAACATTTCCCACATGTTTACTTTACATCAGCACAAATTTGGAACCCAAATTTTTTTTTTGTTAGGAAGTTATGAGGGTTAAAAGTTGACCAGCGATTTCTCATTTTTACAACACCATTTTATTTTTACGGACCACATCACATTTGAAGCCACTTTGAGGGGTCTATATGATAGAAAATACCCAAAAGTGACACCATTCTAAAAACTGCACCCCTTAAGGTGCTCAAAACCACATTCAAGAAGTTTATTAACCCTTTAGGTGCGTCACAGGAATTTTTTTGAATATTTAAAAAAAAAAATGAACATCTAACTTTTTTTCACAAAAAAAGTACTTCAGGTTCAATTTTTTTTTATTTTACCAAGGGTAACAGGAGAAATTGAACTGCAAAAGCTATTGTGCAATTTGTCCTGAGTACGCTGATACCTGATATGTGGGGGGGAATGACTGTTTCGGCGCATGGCAGAGCTCAGAATGGAAGGAGCGCCGTTTGACTTTTTCAATGCAAAATTGTCTGGAATTCAGATCGGACGCCATGTCACGTTTGGAGAGTCCCTGATGTACCTAAACAGTGGAAACCCCCTACAAGTGACCCCATTTTGGAAACTAGACCCCCCAAGGAACTTATCTAGATATGTGGTGAGAACTTTGAACCCACAAGGGCTTTACAGAAGTTTATAACGTACAGCAGTACAATTAAAAAATCATATTTTTTCCACAAAAATGATCTTTTCACCCCAATTTTTATTTTCCCAAGGGTAACAGGACCCTAAAAGTTATTGTGCAATTTGTCCTGAGTATGCTGATACCCCACATGTGGGGGTAAACCACTATTTGGGCGCATGGCATATCTTGGAAGGGAAGCAGCACCATTTGACGTTTTTGGCTGGAATTGAGATCGGACACCATGTCGCGATTGGAAAACCCCTGATGTACCTAAACAGTGGAAACCCCCCACAAATGACACCATTTTGTAAACTAGACCCCCCAAGGAACTTATCTAGATGTGTGGTGAGAACTTTGAACCCCCCAGTGCTTCACAGAAGTTTATAACGCCCTGGCGTGAAAATAAAAAATTCATATTTTTTCCACAAACATGATCTTTTAGTCACCATTTTTTTATTTTCCCAAGGGTACCAGGAGAAATTGGACCCCAAAAGTTGTTGTCCAATTTGTCCTGAGTATGCTGATACCCCATATGTGGGAGAAAACTACTGTATGGACACACGTCGGGGCTCGGAAGGGAAGTAGTGACGTTTTGGAATGCAGACTTTGGTGGAATGGTCTGCGGGTGTCATGTTGCCTTTGGAGAGCCCCTAATGTACCTAAACAGTGGAAACCCCCCACAAATGACCCCATTTTGAAAACTAGACCCCCTAAGGAACTTATCTAGATGTGAGGTGAGCACTTTGAACCCCCAAGGGCTTCACAGAATTTTATAACGCTCGGACGTGAAAATAAAAAAATCATTTTTTTCCCCAAAAATGATATTTTTGCCCCCAATTTTTTATTTTCCTAAGGGTAACAGGAGAAATTGGACCCCAAAAATTGTTTTGCAATTTGTCCTGAGTAAGCTGATACCCTACATGTGGGGGTAAAACAGTGTTTGGGCGCATGTCAGAGCTTGGAAGTGAAGGAGCACAATTTGACATTTTTCAACTCAGAATTGGCTGGAATTGAAATCAGACGCCATGTTGCATTTGGAGAGCCCCTGATGTGCCCAAACAGTGGAAACCCCCAATTCTAACTCCAACCCGAACCCCAACACACCCCTAACCCTAATCTGAGCCCTAACCCTAGCCCTAACCCTAGCCCTAACCCTACCCTAACCGTAATGGAAAAATGGAAATAAATACATTTTTTTAATTTTATTATTTTTCCCTAACTAAGGGGGTGATAACGGGGGGTTTGATTTACTATTTATGGCGGTTTTTATGTTTGGCGGCTGTCGCACGCTAAAAGACACTTTTTATTGTAAAAATAGTTTTTGCATCACCACATATTGAGAGCTATAATTTTTCCGTATTTTGATCCACTGAGTAATGTGAGGTCTTATTTTTTGCGGGACGAGTTGACGTTTTTATTGGTACCATTTTCGGGCACGTGACATTTTTTGATCGCTTTTTATTCCGATTTTTGGGACGCAGAATGAACAAAAACCAGCGTTTCATGAATTTCTTTTGGGGGGGTGCGTTTACACCATTCCGCGTGCGGTAAAATTGATAAAGCGGTTTTATTCTTCGGGTCAGTACGGTTACAGCGATACCTCATTTAGGTCGTTTTTTTATGTTTTGTCGGTTTTATGCAATGAAAACTATTTTATATAAAAAATAATTATTTTTTGCATCGCTTTATTCTGCGAGCTATAACTTTTTAATTTTTTCGCTGATGATGCTGTGTGGCGGCTCGTTTTTTGCGGGACAAGATGACGTTTTCAGCGGTACCATGGATATTTATATGCGTCTTTTTGATCGCGCGTTATTACACTTTTTGTTTGGCGGTATGATAATAAATCATTATTTTTTGCTTCGTTTTTTATTTTTTAAGGGGTTTGCTAAAGGGGTTAACTAATGGGACAGTTTTATAGGGCGGGTCGTTACGGACGCGGCGATATCTAATATGTGTACTTTTATTGTTTTTTTTATTTTCAAAAAATGGATTTATTTGGGGGAATATTTTTTTTTTTTTTGTAATTTATTTGGCGATTTTTTTAAAAAATTATTTTAACACTTTATTTTTATTTTTTTTTACTTTATTAAATAGTCCCAGGTGGGACATCACTGTTCTGTGACAGATCGCTGATCTGTCACATCACAGATCACTGTGACAGATCAGCGATCTGTCACAGGCAGTGCACAAGGCTTCCTCATGCCTGCGCTTCGCAGGCACTGAGGAAGCCAGCTTCCTGCAGGCCCCCGAAGGCCCCCGTCGCCATCTTGGATTCGGGGGCCTGCAGGAAAGGAGCCCCCGGCAGCAGCGCTGCACATTGCGCTGCCGTGGGGGGCGCAGGGAAGCACGGAGGGAGCCCCCTCCCTGCCGATGCTTCCCTTTAACCCCCGGTACACCGCGATCATGTTTGATCGGGGTGTGTAAGGGGTTAACATGTCGGTGGCGGTCCGTGACCGCCCCTGACACATTGTACCGGGTGTCAGCTGTGATAATTAGCTGACACCCGGCCGCGATCAGCGGCGCTCACCACGTGGGCGCCGCTGATCGCGGTAGACGTATTATCCCGTCCATGGGCATAGGGGCCCGGGTCCCATGGACGGGATAGTACGTCGGATGTCAGGAAGGGGTTAAATAAGTATAACAGCGTCAACCTGACAGTGCCTGTAGTTTACTTAGCAAAATCCTGCTGACAAGTTCACTTTAAGACATTTTTACATTTAATTTGAAAAAATATCTAATTTAGAAAGTGATGGCAGCAACACATTTCAAAAAAGTTGATACAGAGTTAATAAAAGGTTTGGAAAGTAATTGATATTAATGAAAAATAACTGAAGGGTCAATTTTAAACTAAGTCATATAGCTGTGTATAAAAAGAACATAATAGATTGAGTCTCTCAAAAGCAAAAAAGGTCAAAAGTTCACTAATCTGTGGACAACTGTGTCTAACAATTGTGGATCAGATTCTGAAAAATATTTCACAAGATCAACACTGGATGATAATGCTCTACGAACCCTCAGATATCACTGCTTTAAAACAAGCATGATTTGGTCATACAGATCACTGCATGTGCTCAGGAATTGTTGCAGAAATCATCAGCTGTGAGCACAGTTCGCCATATAATTCACAAATGTAAGTAAACGCTTTATCATGCAAAGAAGAGAAGCCTTATATCAACACAATCCAGAAACGCAGCCATGTTCTCTCAGCCAAAGCTAATATAAAATGGACTAAGAAAAAATGGAAAACTGTTCTTTGATCAGATTAATCAATCATTAGTCACAGATATCATGGTCTGCAGACTGAAGAGGTAAGGTACCATCCAGCTTCTTATCAATGCACAGTTCAAAATCCTGCATCTCCAATGGCACGGTGGTTCATTAGTGTCTATGGCATCTTCAAGGGCACTATCAATGTTGAGCATTATATAGAGTTTTTAGGATAATATATGCTCTCAACCAGAGAATATCTGCCAGGGAAAGCCTTAACCCCTTACTGCCAGCTGACGGAATAGTACGTCAGCTGGCAGTATCCCCCGCTTTGAGGTGGGCTTCGGCGGTGAGCCCACCTTAAAGCCGCGACATGTCAACTGTTTTCAACAGCTGACATGTGCCCGCGATGGGCGTGAGCAGAATCGTGATCCACCCACGCATATTAACTAATTAAATCCTGCTTTCAAACACTGACAGCGGGCATTTAACTAGAGCTTCTGGCGCGTGGCCGGAAATGCGCGCATCGCCGACCCCCGTCACGTGATCAGGGATCTGCGACGCGTTGCCATAACAACCTGAGGTCTCCTCGAGACCTCTATGGTTGTTGATGGCAGATCGCTATGAGCGCCACCCTGTGGTCGTAATGACCTGGAGAATCATAATGGCAGATCAGTTTTAGCATTTAGTGAACCTAGCAAAAAAGCCAAACAAAAAACAAGTATGGGATTGCACTTTTTTGCAATTTCACAGCACTTGGAATTTTTTTTTCCCATTTTCGAGTACACTACATTCTAAAACCAATGGTGGTGTTCAAAAGTACAACTTGGCCCGCAAAAAATAAGCCAACACATGGCTTTATTGATGGAAAAATAAAAAAGGTATGGCTCTGGGACGAAGGGGAGCTAAAAACAAAAACGAAAAAGCTCCGATCTTAAATATTTCATCAACACAATGCTAAACCATCCACCTTCACTACAGCATTGTTTCACAGAAGAAGAGTTTGAGTGATAAATTGGCCACCTGTAGTCCAGACCTTTCACAAATACAATACATTTGGAGCATTATGAAATAAAAAATCCGGCAAAGAAGACTCAGGACTGTTGGGCAGCTAGAATCCTATTTCCGATAAGAACAGGCTAAAATTCCTGTCCAAAAAGTCCAGCAGTTGGTTTTCTCTCTTCCAGACATTTACAGACTGTTGTACAAAGACGAGGGGATGTTACACAATGATAGTCATGACCGTGACCCAACTTTTTAGATATGTTGCTACCATCAATCTGTAAATTGGTTAATATTTTCATATGAAATGTAAAAATGTCTAACTTTCTGTAGCACCGGTGTCTCTACCCTTTGCCCCTCTCCTCCGGCAAAGACACCAGTGTACTCACTACCACGGTCACCGCGTCATTGCTCTGTCTCCTCCTTCTGGGTCTGCAGCCGCCCGGGGGGCACGCACCATGTACAGATCCCCGGACACTCTGCTTATGGCGCCCACGCACTTTCCCTCTTTTGAAGAGGCCGCGTGCATCCTTTTATAGTGTTCCCAGCCAATTGCTGCAGGATACTTACTATTTAAGGAACCTCCTCCAACGTTGTAAGTTTGTTCCTAAACACTCTTATTAGTGCTCAGATATCCGTGCTCGTGTTCCTGTATACCTGCCTGCCTATCAGCCTTGTCCGCCTGCCTGTTAATGAGCTGTGCCCTCCTGCCTGTTTGTCAGCCGGTTCAGCCGCACCTGCCAGTGCTCATCTGTCATCAGTGAGTCCAGCTGCACCTGCCAGGGCTCACCTGTCATCTGGTCCAGCCGCACCTGCCAGTGCTCATCTATACATTAGCCGGCCCAGACGCACCTGCCAGTTCGCATCTGTACATCAGCCGGTCAAGTCTGAATCCGTGTTTCCCGTGTTCTTACAGCATCTGCATCTGCTGTACCCTTCTACGGGTCATCCTAGTTACCTGTCCATAGGGGGGGGTCAGCTGCCATCTACCCGAGGTCAGGCTTGGTGTAGCAACTGGTCCACCTCATTTGTCTCTTCTCGGATCATGGTATCATCAGCCACTGTGTATCCGAGGTCAGATTAGGTGAGACTCCTAGTTACGTCCCTCCAGACTTGTTTTGGGCCTCGAAACTGTGGTTCCAGCACCCAGCCCATTACACTTTCAACTTCTGATCTGTGTTATATGTTCTGTTGTGAATAAAATATGGCTAGGAGAGATTTCCAAATCATGGCCACTATTGTTTTCTTTACATTTCACATACAGTAAAGTCCCAACTTTTGGGGGGGAATTGAGGCTGTAGATAGGATCACCAGGATTTTTAGGGATCAGTTTAAAAACCAATCTATCATATATCCGCCTGTTATGAATGGAAACCAATGGAATATATTATTCATGTTTTACGTGTTTAAAGGAAAATGTGAAATCCCATTTACCCCACCCAATGTTCATTGAGTGTTTTCTATTATATAAATTTATAAATAATCCAATGCACCGAACATTTATACTAATTTTTGCAGGATCTTTCACATAAAGATTCTGGTTCAGTAAATTAGCTAATTATTATTATGCATTAATATAGCGCCATTTATTCCATGGCGCTTTACATGTGAAAAGGGGAAATATAGACAGGTACAGTAAACATGTGTAAGACAAGGGACACACAAGTACATAAGGAGAGGACCCTGCCCGTGAGGTCTCACAGCTAATGGGAATTATTTTGAATTATTTTCCCATCGCTATTTATTATATAAAGGATTTATTTGTATGTGATGGAATTGAAATGTCTCATGTAATCACTTAAAAATAATAAATGCTACTAGGGCTGCGCTGTGAGTAAAAAGTTTCCACACAGACTGTTCCTTTTGCGTAACTGACTAGCTCTGCACCTCAATACTATGTGTAACTACAAGACTGTGATCTCCTTGAGTTATTTAAACCTATTTGTGCTAAGTTGCCATTTGCTGAGTAAATTTATGTTCCAGTGAAAACCTAAATTTGTGTGAGTAGCTGCAACATCCTTAAGTGGGTTAGCAAGTTAAGGGTCACACATGCAAAGCTTGAACCTCTTACAATCTTATTTTTGGCCTAATAAGCACTTCATATACTCCACTTTAGATCTTTACATACGGTATTTCATTTTATCTTGTAGATGATGGGATGCTTTCTTCACTCAAAGATTAACTGAGTCAGCGATTGACCTCTAATGTTTTGTCCTTGTACACCTTTTAGACCTAATAAAGCAATTCTTGTTTCTTCCTAATGACTGCATATACTCCTGTTAATTGTTTCCACATGAAAGGTTCATTTACCCTGGAAGATTATCGTGCAGTTTATCCCCTTAGTGACCGAGCCAATTTTGTCCTTAATGACCAGGCCAAATTTTTTAAATTTGACCAGTGTGTCTTTATGTGGTAATAATTGGAACGGTTCAACAGATCCTGCTCATTCAGAGACTGTTTTCTCATGACATATTGTACTTCATAATACTTGTAATATTTGTTCGATATGACGCGTTTATTTGTGAAAATATCTGAAATTTGGCAAAAATGTTGCAATTTTCAAACTTTTAAATCTTATGCCCTTAAATCAAAAAGTTATGACTCAAAAAGGTTAATACATAAGATTTACCACATGTGTACTTTATATCTGCAATGCATCATTTTTTAAACATTTTTTTTATTAGGAAGTTAGAAGGGTTAAAAGTTGATAAGCAATTTCTAATTTTTTCAACAAAATTTACAAAACCATTTTTAAGGGACCACATCACATTTTAAGTGACTTTGGGGGCCTATATGACAAAAAATGCACAAAACTGCACCCCTTAAAGTATACAAAACCACATTCAAGAAGTTTATTAACGCTTGCGGTACTTCTCAGGAACTAAAGCAATGTGGAAGGAAAAAATTAACATTTTTTACTTTTTTTCACAAAAAATTAAATTTAGCTCCAAATGTGTAATTTTCACAAGGATAACAGGAGAAAATATGTTGTGCAATTTTTCAGCAGTATGCTGATACCCCAGATGTGGGGGAAATCCACTGTTTGGGCGCACGGCAGGTCTCGGAAGGGAAGTAGCACTGTTTGACTTTTTGAATGCAAAAATGGCTGAAATCAAGAGCAGGAGTCATATCGCGTTTGGCGAGCCCCTGATGTGCCTAAACAGTAGAAACTCCCCACAAGTGACCCCTTTTTGGAAACTAGACTCCTTAAGGAATGTAGCACACAGAAAACCCAATACAGGTCAAAGGCAAAAACTCATATGACGAATATTCAACACAACAAGAAAAAGTTTAAATTGCCAAAATTACAAATTATATTATGCACACAGTGCTACAGATAAAATATCCAAAATATTCTTTATACAAATAAAATATCAGGAATACTGCAATCTAAACAGGGAGCCATATTGCATGTGTGCCCAATAATCCAATGAATTAAATTTCATCATATGCAGACATAGCATCTAGTTTACATATAACATGGATTAATTCTTACAGCTTACTTCTAAGTCACAAAAAATGCAATAACCGCATATATTTAAATATCGGGCAACAAAGTAAGTACGCACATCTTGTTCACGTGAAAACAGCCTATAGTCTCCACCAGGCATAGCCTGTATACAAATGTATAAGGAGTACTATTTCCACTTGGTCTACTAGTGATTATATATACTCATGGCACTTTGGAGGCAATCCCCCAATAAACCATCTAGGAGATAGGATATATGACATAGGAAAAAACTCCTGCGGGCACTTACATGAGAAGTAGTGGTCGCGCTGGCTTCCCCGTCGCCCCAGCGCGCGTTTCGCTTCTTCGTCAGGAGGCGATGGTTTATTGGGGGATTGCCTACAAATTGCCATGAGTATATATAATCACTAGTAGACTAAGTGGAAATAGCACTCCTTATACATTTGTATACAGGCTATGCCTGGTGGAGACTATAGGCTGTTTTCATGTGAACAAGATGTACGTACTTACTTTGTTGCACGATATTTAAATATATGCGGTTATTGCATTATTTATGACGTAGAAGTAAGCTGTAAGAATTAATCCATGTTATATGTAAACTAGAGGTTATGCCTGCATATGATGAAATTTTAGAAATTTAATTCATTGGATTATTGGGCACACATGCAATATGGCTCCCTGTTTAGATTGCAGTATTCCTGATATGTTATTTGTATAAAGAATATTTTGGATATTTTATCTGTAGCACTGTGTGCATAATAAAATGTGTAATTTTGGTAATTTAAACTTTTTTCTTGTTGTGTTGAATATTCTTAAGGAATGTATTTAGATGTGTGGTGAGCACCTTGAACTCTCAGGTGCTTCGCAGAATTTTATAACGTTCTTTCTTAATAAAAGAAAAATAACATTTTACCCACAAAAAAGTACTTTTAGCCCAATTTTTTTATTTTCACAAGGGTATCAGGAGAAAATGGACCCTAAAAAATGTTGTACAATTTCTCCTGAGTATGCCAATATTCCATATGTGGGGGAATATTACTGCTTGTTCTCCCTGCATGGCTCGGAAACTAAATAGTGACGTTTTGGAATGCAGACTTTCATGGACTGATCTGTGGGCATCATTTTGCATTTGGAGAGCCCCTGATGTGCCTAAACAATGAAAACCCCCCCACAAGTTACATTATTTTGGAAACTCCACCCCCTAAAGGCTTTTATCTAGGGGTATAGTGAGCATTTTGAACCCACAGGTACGACACAGAATTTTGATAACATTAGGTCTTCATATTGAAAAAGTTCATTTTTTTCACAAAAATGTTTTTGTCCCAAATATGTAATTTTCATAATGGATAACAGGAGAACAAGGACCTGAGTGGGGGTTGGTCTTGTGAGGGATAAATTAGAGTTTTTATTGGTAACATGCTGAGGTACATTATATTTTTCAATCGCATCCAGGATAAGACTGGATCTCATTCTTGTGTTCTATGCTGATAACTTACTTCTGGGTTTCAGTGTAAATCTTACAAAAAGCATTCAGACGAAACCTCCAACGGAACTATCAACCATAAGGCAGATGAAGACACTTTGTACTCTGTTTGGTGTCTAATCTGGTGGTATCCATCTTTTTAGGCATGCACAGATCTGTGGTCGCCCACACTTGTGCGCTAAAAAGGTGCCTAAAATAATGGGACACTGCTGGAACACAGACCAATCCAAAGTAACTCCATCTGTCTCATAAATGAGTCTTTCCGTCCCGGTTTTTGTCTGAATTGTGGTTTTGGGGAATTTACATGGAAACCCCAATGTAAGGGTTCAGCGGAGAGCACAGGATAAATGCGAGCCAAGCTTTATTCTGATGATTGGGAGGTAGAATTAACATATGGACAGCAGTACAAGAATAGTTCTTAATTTTATTTTTGCGTGGTTTGCCGTGCAGTAGACATGATGAGGCAAATTTATTCTTCGGGTCAGTGCGATTACAGCGATACTAGATATATCGAGTTTTGGTTGTTTTTTAGGTTTTGCTATCACACAGCAAAAATGTTTTTTTTTTAAATAAAAAGTAGGGTTTTTTTGTCGCCATATTCTGAGAGCTGTAACTTATATTTTTGGGCAAGCAATGCTATATGGGGGCTTATTTTTTGTGGGACGAGTGGCAGATTTTTTTGGTACCATTTTGGATTACATAATATTTTTTGATCACTTTATATATTTTTCAGGCATAGAGTAAATATAACCAGCAATTCAGTCTTTTTTTTTTTTTTTGCGCCATTGTGCGTTAAAAATGAGAAAGCCTGCATTTTGAGTGGCAAAACGGATTTTAGTGAGTTGTGTGCCCATTTTTTATTATTTTTACTTTTTTACATGCTTTATTTTACTTTTTTCACTTTTTTGCTTAGTCTCACTGTGGAACAAGTATAATTTTTAATTTGATCACTTGTCTCACACACTGCTGTACAGCAGTGTATCAGTATCAGCCTGTCAGTGTTTCACTGACATTGCCTGTGAGACTCAGCTTTTTGCCTGGCTCACACTTGCAAGTGCAATGCGATAAGCTCATGCAAGTCTCTTGCATCAATACCCAGCACTGTGTCGGCACTCGGACTGGAGTGTGCGGCTGCATGTCTTTCTATGCAGCTGAACAATCCGGTCCAAACCTCCGGCGGCAGTGCCGGGTTTTGATGCGAGAGACTCACGCGAGTTTCTCGCATTGCACAGGCAAGTGTGACCCTGGTCTATAGCTGTATCTCACAGGCTACCATACCCTGGGTACCATGGTAACCATCGGGACTCGCAATTCTTGCGAGTCTGTGACCCCATTGCAACAACTTAATACTGTTGTCATGGTATTTAAGGGGTTACTCTACCCCGATCAGTCCAGGTCCGATACCGCAGGGTGTCAGATGTCATGTAAGGCAATGCAGGAACAAGTATCCTTAATCACCGCCGGTTTAATGAGTACTGACGGTTGTTAAGGGGTTAAAGAAGCACTCCCATCTATATTTTCTATATTAAATGTGTGTATTTATACGTGTAATGTAGTGTTCATGTGTAAATATACTCATCTACCACTGCTCTCTTGGATGTCTAGCTCTGTTCTGCTTCGCTTCTCAGTGACGTCTCCATAGTGGCAATCATCCAGCTCGCTCTATGCGTGAGCCGAAAATATCTTTTACAATGAAAGCCTATGGAGCCTCCATATTCTAACACTGTAAAAGCCACAGAGCACAGTGTGATATGGAGAGTCTACAGAGGAGTGACGTTACTGAGAAGAAGAAAAGACCGGCGCTGGACACCGGAGAGAGCAGTGATAGATAAGTATATTAATACTCTCACATTACATTACAGGCATATACCGTATATAGACACTTAATAAAAAAATATAGATGGGAGTGCTTCTTTAAAAAGGCTGGTAAACCAGATGAATGAGTAAAGCACTAATTTCTTGGGTGAAATAATCTTCCGCACTGCAGACGATCATCATTCTTAAGCCCCCGTATCACATAACGAGATTGTTAGCGAGATCGCTGGAAAGTCACCGATTTTGTGACGCAACAGCGATCTCGCCAGCGATCTCGCTACGTGTGACACATAGCGGCGGCCGGCTCCCCCGCTGGATATCGCTGATTGTGTTCGAATGTCCCAGGCCATTTTTTGATCGTTGGCGTCCCGCTGGCCAGCATGCATCGCTGTGTTTGACGCCGACGAGCGACCTCGTTGGCGAAGCAGAACTCATGAATGCAGGCGTGAGTCGTCAGAATAGTTGTTGTGTGGCAAGGTCGTTATACGGATCGCCACATCGTTGCGTAGATCTGCCTGTTTGATAGCTTACTAGCGATCATGTAGCGAATCACCAGGGAGCCTTACCAGGTAGTATCGTTGTCGAGATCGCTGGTTCGTTGCTTAGTGTAAGGGTACCGTTACACTTAGTGATGTACCAGCGATCCCGACAACGATATGGATCGCTGGTGCATCGCTAAGTGGTCGCTAGTGAGCTGCCACACAGGCAGATCTCACCAGCGACATAGCAGGGGTCGGGGGTCGCTACTTACCTGTCAGATGCGGCGATCCTGACGTCCTCCCGCCCGCGTCCACGCGTCGCTCGTCGGCGCCACCGGAAGCCCAGCAGGAAGCGCCCGACGAGAAATGATCCAGGACGTTCTCGCGCGACCAGCGATGAGCAGCGGGGGAGCCGGTCGGAGGTAAGTATCAGACATAGCGATATCGCTAGCAATATCGCTGCTACGCCACAAAATCGGTGACGTTACAGCGATATTGCTAGCGATATCGCTATGTGTTACGGGCCCCTAACAGTACCCTTAGTAGCGCATAGTCTTGTGTAAACAGCACCTGCTCTGCCAAGAACAATGGCAGCCTATTTTCACTGAACAATCTACTACAGATTAGTCAACCTATTTAACAAACTATTTAATGATTCCTGCTAACAAGTCGCATAATGCTGCTGGTCAGTTTATGGAAATGCATCCTTAATCTTGCCCTGCAAAAAAGCAATTTCTCTATAGCCAAGGTTACCAGGAAATTTCTGGATGCTTAGAAGATTATCCATAGTTTGGTTTAAAATTGGAGCAAATTGTTGCTCTTTGTTGCCAACAGTTATCTTGGCAACAAATTGAATTTTCTTTAGGGTTGTAGAAATGAAACTGTAATGATATTCATAACCAGCTTTGATATCTATACAGATACTGTATTTTACTTAATAATTATAAAATATGCATATAACTAAAAAGCACAATTGACATGTAGGTAATGAAAACTAAATGACCTATACTACAGATAAAATTTTTATGTAATAACTCCGTAGCACTTAATCTAGGACTAAAAAAGTATATGGAGAAATTTTAGATCGAGAATTTGAGCAACTGGAATCTATGATGTTCTTTGTGGATTGTCTTCACTCGTCCTATGGCTTCTACTTCTGCATATGATAATGGGAACTTTTTCGAATTGTACATATGCATGTTTGCACACAAGTGCTTAAAAACCTCATGGGAATGCCTACATAAAAAGGAAAAACAGAGAAAAGGGAAATTCACAGAAATGTGGCTTTGATAGAGGATTGTGTACGTGAGAATTAACTTTTCCGTCAGTGTGTTTATCGACGATCCTGTCTAAATGTTTGCGGGAAACTCTGTGGTGAATCCGTCAGCACATTCACAAACTTGCAACCATTACACAGAAGAGAAAAAAACGTGAATCAACAAACCAACTGTGCTGTGGTCTGTTACTAATTTCTCATATATATTTCCTATATGAAAGAAATAAAACGATTGAAAAATGCACATGCTTAATCTTCAGGTTACATTGTGTTTAGTCTTGCAAACTCTTACTGCAAACAGCCATGAACATTTATAGACAGGAAATAGGACTGACAAATGTGCAAGACAGTACTGATACCAAGGTGGCAGGGATACCCTCAGGGATGTCTCCTACTGAGTTATTGACTCTAAGTACAATGTAGAAAGCCAACACTGCGATAATTATCCCTCTAGTAAAGATTAAATAGAAATTCCTTCCTCCATATAGAAACATTATGGCGACATCAAGCAAACTTGAAGAACATTGAAATATAAAATCCAGATTGAAAGTAGCTCAAGAGGCAGTGGTTCCTTTTGAATAAAAATGCAGCTATGTTATTACGTTACTAATTATGGACCTCATTAAGAACATGTACAGGCTTCAGCTTCCCAACGTATATAAATACAAGCTGCCCAGATTGTTCAGTCTGCACTTTATCTACAGAAGCATTACTATGGCTTTCACTGGAAGTCCCAAGTGTACTCCATTTTACTCAGACATGAACCCCTTGATTTTGTTTCTTCCTCCCAAACATCTGTGACAAGACCATAATTAAACATTCCCTATTCTACCTGTGTAGGATGGTAGGGGGACATATTCTTGAGTCACATCTCTTCCTACCTACCACTTGCACTGCTACTGGAAAACCAACTATTCTGCTCAAGTTCATGATTCTCTGGTGTCCATCAGATCTGCTTTAGGTGGGGGCAGTTAAAGAGTTGATCCAGTACATTAAATCTCCTTTCTAAATATCTATTTTTACATCCTTACCACTTTTGTAATTAGCTTTACTATAACACATCCTACACTTTGCTCTATCCTGTTAATTCTTAAATGTTTTGTTGTTTTTTTTTACTTCACTTCCTGTGAGGTTTCGTTTGAGAGGAGTCTCGGACAGATAGGTGCCACCTTTTACCACCGCCATGTGAAGATGGCCTAGTTCCATGGCGCTGATAGAAGCTGTGGGAGAGGTGAATTCCCGCATTCTGCTTCTATCTATGCTTCCAACTGTAAAAGAGGACATTGTCAGGAGGCAGAGATAGTAGCAGTGAATGACCAGTGCCGCCCCACAGCTTCTAGCACTGTCCTCAAACGAATCATCGTCGTCCTGTCCTAGGAGGAGGGAAGCTGCCAGTGTTGCTTACAGTCCAAAAATTCCAGGACAGTCCGAAAAATAGGGCACTTTTTTGCCCTGTCCAAATTCTTTCTAAATTTCCCTATAATGGAAACAAAAAGGCAGGCACTAATCTCTGTCAGCTGGCTCTAGCAGTTTCTGGCTATTCTCATTATTTTTGAGGCTGTTAAACTCCATGTGACATAATAAGAATAATCTTTATTTATACAGCACCAACATGTTCCGCAGCGCTTTACAGTTTAACAGTTTCAAACACAACAGTCATAAGTAACAGCATTAACAATAATACAATGATTAAAGCAAAATAAAACAACCCTGCTCGTGAGAACTTACAATCTACAATGAGGTGGGGGAGATACAAAGTACAGGTGTATATTTACAGTGATGGTCCAGCCATTCTAAGGGAGTGGGGCATGGGGATAGTGAATGGGCTACACAGGCACACTTACACATAAAATGACTTTGATTAGGGAACGTAATATGCTGCTCTGAACAAGTGTGTTTTGAGGGAGCACTTAAAACTGTGCAAGTTGTGGCTGGTCCTAATTTCTTGGGGTTGAGCATTCCAGACAATTGGTGCAACGCTGGAGAAGTCTTGGAGTCGGGAGTGGGAGGTACGGATTAGTGCAGAGGTTAGTCGAAAGTCGTTAGCAGAGCTCAGTGATCGGCTAGACTGACAGACAGAAATGAGGGAGGAGATGTAATGGGGTGCCGCACTGTGGAGAGCTTTGTGGGTGAAAACAAGTACTTTGAATTCGATCCTATAATCAATGGGCAGCCAATGTAATGACTGGCGAAGCGCGGACGCATCCGAATACCGATTAGCCAGATGGACGACCCTGGCTGCTGCATTAAGGATAGACTGGAGAAGGGAAAGTCGAGTGAGGGGGAGGCTAAATAATAGAGCGTTACAGTAGTCCAGGCAGGAGTGGATCAGGGCAACATTGAGGGTTTTTGTTGTTTCCATGGTGAGAAAAGGGCGGATTCTAGAGATTTTCTTTAGGTGTAAGCAGCAAGAGTGGGCAAAAGATTGTATATGGGAGGTGGAGGGATTGGTGTCAAACATAACACCCAGACAGCGTGCCTACTGTCGGGGTGTTGTTATGGTGCCCACCCATGGAGAGGGAAATGTCAGATTTATGGAGGTTAGTAGACGGCAGGAGCAGAAGCAGTTCAGTTTTGGAAAGGTTGAGTTAGAGAGCAGACCAGATATTGGGGACTGCGGACAGACAGTCACTGGCATTCTGTAGTACAGCAGGGGTAAGGTCAGGGGATGACGTGTATAGTTGTGTGTCATCAGCATAAAGATGGTACTGAATGCCAAATCTGTTAATGGTCTGTCCAATTGGGTCCATGTAGAGGGAGAAGAGAAGGGGGCCAAGGACTGAGCCCTGAGGTACCCCAACAGTGAGAGGAAGAGGAGATGAAGTGGAGCCAGCAAACAAGACAATGAAGGAGCGGTCAGAAAGATAGAAAGAGAACCAGGAGAGAGCAGTGTCCTTAATGCCTAATGACTGCAGCCTAGAGTAGGAGATGGTGGTTAACAGTTTTGAAAGCTGCAGAAAGGTCGAGAAGAATGAGCAGAGAGTGGTCATCGTTACATTTTGCTGTTAGAAGGTCATTGGTCACTTTGATTAGTGCAGTTTCTGTCGAAGGTAGGGGGCGGAAGCCAGACTGTGAAGGGTCTAGGAGTGAATGAGTGGAGAGGTAACGGGTAAGGCGGGAGTAGACAAGGTGCTACAAGAGTTTAGAGATGAAGGGGAGATTGGAGATTAGTCTGTAGTTATTTGCAGGATGGGTCAAGAGCGGGTTTCTTTAATAATGGAGTAATGATAGAGTGTTTGAAGGCGGAGGGGAAAATGCCCGGGAAGAGGGAAAGATTAAAGATTGTAGTTAGGTGAATTGTGATGACTGGAGAGAGAGACTGGAGGAGATGTGAGGGAATGGGGTCATTAGTGCCTTCTTCTGTGTTGGGATCAAATGTGGAGAGTGAGCCAGGGGAAATGCAGGGAGGGATGGGAGTCAAGGCACCTGGTGGCTGGGAGTGGATTTCCTGATGCATATTATCTATTTTCTCTCTAAAGTGGGAGGCCAGGTCATCAGCACAAATGTCTGTAATAGGGGCTTGTGCTTTCGGCCTGAGGATGGAGTGAAAGGTGTCAAAAAGTTTCTTGGGAATGTTGGATAGTGAGGAGATCAGGGTGCTGAAGAAGGTATGTTTGTCAAGATGCAAGGCAGAATTATAGGTTCTTAACACAAAATTGAAGTGGATGAAGTCTTGTGGTGTTTGAGTTTTCCTCCATAAGCGTTCAGCATACTTAGAGCATCGCTGGAGAAATCGAGTATGCTATGTGAGCCAGGGCTGTTTTACTCTGTGCTTGGAGGTTCTGCAGGGGAGGGGAGCTACTTGGTCAAGGGTGCTTTTGAGGGTGTCGTTGTAGTGATGTACAGCCAGATCAGGACAAGAAAAAGAGGAGATTGAGGACAATGATGAGTGTAGGGAGTCTGAAAGTGTATGAGGGTTAATGGCTTGTAGATATCTGAATGTGTGGTAGGTAGGAGTGTGCTGGGGTGGTCGAGGAATTGTGGGCATGAAGAAGAGAATGTTATGGTCATAGAGGGGAAGCAGTTTGTTATCTAGGTAGGTGATTGAACAGAGCCAGACAAAGACCAGGTCAAGAGTGTTTCTGTATTTGTGTTTCATAGGTTGAGAACTGAGAGGCCTAGAGAAGTGGTTAGTGGTAGAAGCTGGGATGCAGATGTGGAAGTGGGGCTGTTAATGGAGATGTTGAAGTCTCCCAGGATAAGGGTTGGGAGTTCTGAGGACATGTATGTCAGCCAGTCTGAGAAATGGTTAAGGAATTGGGTGAGTGAGCTTGGGGCCGGAATATGACTGCTACTCTAAGGGACAGGGGACAGAAGAGTCTGATGTGGATCTCAAAAAAAAGGGAATGAGAGTGACGGGACTGGGGGTTGATCTGGAAAGTGCATTGTAGGGACAGGATTATACCGACTCCACCACCAAGTCTGTTTGTGGGTCTCGGGGAATGGTAGAATTGTAAGCCACCATGGGAAATGGCAGCAGGGGAGACAGCGTCAGAATCCTGAATCCAGGTTTCAGTGAGGGCCAACAGATTGAGAGTTGTTCAGAAAGTAATTGTGCAGGAAAGGAAGCTTGTTGAATACAGACCGTGGATTCCAGCGGGCACAATTAAAAGTAGATGAAGGACTGCAACTAATATTAATTAGGTTAGTAAGGTTTCGATGTAAAGTAGGGTAGGGGATAGTGGGCCATGGTTGGGGGAGATGTCTCTCATAATCAGTAGGAGTGCGAAGATAAAGAGCAAGTCGTTATTGGAAAAAGTTTTTTGTGCAATGTGTTTGGGCAAGATGGACTGTGAGGTTTTTCAGGAAGGTGAAAAGTGCATGGGAGCTGTACATGGGAGAGGGAAGTATAGAGGGGCTGATGTGTATGAGTCGTGATGGAAGGGGGATGGGGCGGTGAATGTGGATGGCAAGGGAACACAGGAGGATAGAAATAAAGCACATTGTTAAAAGGGAGAGCAAAGTGTGGGTTACCTGACTCCTGCCCTGACTAACTGCCATGGAATAACTGCTTCTTCTAGATGCTTAGCTAATGGGATGCTTTGCTGGATGGGATGCTTGCATGCACCCCACACTGTGTGCACCCCTTAGAATGCATCTAAATTTATAGGCCACCCTACATGGTCAGGAGAGAGGGATTGTGGGATCTGGCTTGGGATGATTTGGCAGCTGGCGCCAGCACACCAGGGGGTGGTTAGATGATCAAAGACACTGGGCCTGGCTACATCTATATGCTATAGCACCTTCCATCAGATAACATCTACAGTGATCCCAGTCATGGATATACAGTACAGCAGTGAGTATTGAGTACAATGCAACAATTTAATTATACCAAAGATTTAGCAGGCGCATTAACATATGTTGCAAGATGGTAAAGCAGCAGATGACAGACATCCTCTATACTTGGTGGAAGTGCCCAAAAGTTCCTCTACAGGCACCTGCACACTCGTGCTTTCTCTTAAGGGCCTGTCACACTAAGCGATATCGCTAGCAATATCGCTATAACTTGTGACGTTATAGCGATATTGCTAGCGATATCGCTGTGTGTGATACTTACCTACGACCCGCTCCCCCGCTGGTTATCGCTGATTGCGCGAGAACGTCCTGGACCGTTTCTCGTCGTCAGCTTCCTGCTGGGCTTCCTGTGGAGAGGCGAGCGTGGAGCCGGGCGGGAGGACATCAGGATCGCCTAGTGTGACAGGTAAGTAGCGACCCCCGACCCCTGCGATGTCGCTGGTGAGATCTGCCTGTGTGGCAGCTCACTAGCGACCACTTAGCGATCCTGACCGGGTCATTTCGCTGGTCGGGATCGCTGGTGCATCGCTAAGTGTGACAGTACCCTTACTGAAACAAGTAAACAAAACTCTGAAAATCTTCCTTGTAATCCTGGCCACCAAGTAATCTGTGGAAGCTTCCTAGGAAAATAATAAAACTGAACTTATCCGATAATTGTTTTTTTGTGGTTGGTTTTTTTTTGTTTCAAATGGCCTATGTGCTTTAAGTAGTTGCATGCATTTTCATATTTTGGTGACTGCCATCCGACATTGCTGTACCTATACCTGTCTTCTCTTTTTTTTGTTGCTTAACTCATTTAGCATTTTTATTTTGAGACTAATAATGGTTTGTAATTTTAATTAGAATGGTTTCACATATAGCGGTTCTGGAAAAATGATGCCTTTTTGCAAGGTAGGTTTTTCTGTTTATTTTTTAAATAATGCAGCCAGGTGCATTATAGGGAAATATAAAGATCTCTACTGTTGGAATATGTCTGAGTGTTTAGTTTCTAGATTTGTATGCAGTTCATAAAGTTAGAACAAAAAAAAAAACTCCCAGGGACTGGAAATTCAAGTGATCAGAAATCAACAAGTGGTTTTGTTCAAGTTAGGAGAAAATTCATTTTCTTGGTCCAGCAGAAAACAAGTGTCAGTCGCATTATCTTCTACAGAAGCATAATATATGTCTGCTGCTTATGCAAGTCAAGAAGTAATTTGGTTGAAACAACTTTTGGAAGATTTCGGCAAGCCTTTAGCTCAACCAACAGTTATCTATGAGGTCAGCCAAGGATGCTTAAACTTGCCAGCAGTGAGAAGATTAGTGCAAGGACTAAGTACATTGATGTAAAACATCACTACTTACGTGACTTAGTGGAACATGGTGTACTCGAGTTTGTTTATTGCCTGTCTGACAAGATGATAGCTGATGGTATGACAAAACCATTATCAAGAGCCAAGTTTGTGGACTTCAGAACTGCAATGAAAACTAACAGGATAAGTAGTTGTTGAGTGGGGGTGTTGGAATATGTTTGGTGCAACAACTCCATTCATGTCTTTGAGTGTTTAGTTGCTAGATTTGTATGCTGTTCATAAACTTAGAACAAAAAAACTCCCAGAGGCTCACACAGGGATAGCATGTGACTGCATTTCCTGTTTTTCCTGTGTCTGTGTATGAGAGAAGCGTCCTGCTGTAGATGATGCACAGATAGACACACAAATGATTTATTCCTGATCTGTTAAGCATATTGTTCCTGATTGTTCATGAATAAGCAAGTTTTTCTGTCACACGCTTGGCGAGTATCATGATTGATCCACTGCCAACATCTACAAACTTGTGCATCCATCTAGCTAGCCTCTGAGATAGCGGTTTAAACCTTTGTGACCAGGGATTGAAGCTTGAAGAAAACAATTTGCATATTCCAGGTTCCTTCTGGGAAAAGCGAAGAGTCTCCCTCAGCAAGAAGATTATTGGGTACAGCCGGGACCAGCTGCTTGGAAAGCATCGGCAAACCGCACGCCGAATTTTTGCCTCTAGGACATTATTGCAAGAAAGCTTGGTTGATTGAGTAAATTACACAAGAAGGAAGACACACAGCAAGTCAGCAGGATCTAGGAGCAACATGGCAGGTGTGACAACCTACATGGTGAGCTGCAACATGTGCACAGATCAACCAGAAGAAGAATCCAACTTCACCTGCCAGAAGTGTAGACTACTGGCCCTTTTAGAAGAAAAGGTGTGGGGTCTGAAAGAAAGAATTGCAACTTTGAAACTCAAAGAAAATGAAGACTTCCTAGACAGAACAGAAGCATCTCTGCTGGTCACAGAATGTGATGAACGTGTCAGAGAGCCAAAAGCAGACTAGTGCATGTGACCAAAAGAAGCAAGAAGATCATGAAGACATCACCAACCACACAACTGAGAAACCGATACCAATGCCTAGTGGAGGAAGAAGATGGCACACCTAAGGATGAGGCACTACCAGCAAGCAAAGAAGAAAAGGGCACAAAGCAACACCCAGAAGTGACAACAAAAAGTACAGCTAAGAAGCGACGAAGAGTGGTAGTGGTGGGAGACTCACTACTGAGAGGCACAGAAGTAGCCATCTGTAGACCGGACTTAACTGCCAGAGAAGTATACTGCCTCCCAGGTGTGAAGATCAAGGATGTGACAGAATACCAAAGCACATCAGTTCCAAAGATGTCCACCCATTTCTTCTGATACATGTTGGCATCAGTGACACGGCAAGGAAGGACCTACCAACAATCTGCAAGGACTTTGAAGAGTTGGGAAAGAAAGTAAAGGAACTGGATGCACAGGTAGTTTTTTCTTCTATCCTATCAGTAGACAGGCATAGCACCAGGAGATAGAACAGATTCTTGTTGCGAACAACTGGCTAGTACGATGGTGCAGTCAACAAGGATTTGAATTCCTGGACCACGGTGTGAATAACCTGTATGACGGACTCCTCGCCAGAGACGAACTACACCACAACAAACCTGGGAAACACACATTCGCCAGAAGACTCGCTACACACATCAGGAGGGAGTTAAACTAGAACAAGAGGGAACGGGAAGAGGAAGAAAAACATTAGATTTGAACATGAAGCCAGAAAATATACTGATGAAGGATATGAGGTGTGGCAAAGAAGACCTGATGCAACATACCTCCCTTCTGAGTAAGAAAATTACTAAAACAATGGAACAAAACAAAATCCTCTAAACTGCATGCTCACAAACACCAGAAGCCTGACAATCAAGATGGAAGAACTAGAAGCAGAAATATCTACAGTTAACTATGACATAGTGGGAATAACAGAGACATGGTTAGATGAAAGCTATGATTGGGCAGTTAACTTACAGGGTTACAGTCTGTTTAGAAAGGATCGTAAAAATTGGAGAGGAGGAGGGGTTTGTCTTTATGTAAAGTCTTGTCTAAAGTCCCCTTTAAGGGAGGATATTAGCAAAGGGAATGAGGATGTTGAGTCTATATAGGTTAAAATACATGGAAGGAAAAATAGTTACAAAATTCTCATTGGAGTCTGTTACAAACCCCCAAATATAACAGAAATCATCGAAAGTCTACTACTAAGGTCGAGATCACACATGGGAGAAACACGGCCGAGTCTCGCATGTTAATACCCGGAACTGCCGGACATGTCAGGGAGTCACAAAAACACTGAACTTTAGGAAGGCAAAGTTTGACCAGCTTAGAGACGCCCTTAATTTGGTTGACTGGGACAGTGTCCTCAGAAATAAGAATACAGATAATAAATGGGAGATGTTTAAGAACATCCTAAATAGGCACTGTGGGAGTAAAAGGACAAGAAATAGGAAAAACCCAATGTTGTTAAACAAAGTAGTAAGAGGGGCAATTTACAATAAAAAGAAAGCATTTAAACTACTAAAGCAGGATGGCACCGTTGAAGCTGTAAAAACTATATGGAGAAAAATACTTTGTCTACTAACTAACTAAAGCTGCCAAAAAGGAAACAGAGGAGCACATTGCTAAGGAGAGTAAAACTAATCCCAAATTGTTCTTTATCTATATCAATAGTAAAAGAATCATAAGTGAAAATGTAGGCCCCTTAACAAATTATGAGAAAGGAATGGTTGTAGATGACGAGGAAAAAGCTAATATATTAAACACCTTCTTCTCCACAGTATTCACGGTGGAAAATGAAATGCTAGGTGAAATACCGAGAGGCAAAGAAAACCCTATATTAAGAGTCACCAATCTAAGGCTAGTTTCACACTAGCGTTTATGAGCGCAGCGACGGCCTGCGCACGGCCGCCGCTAAGCCGCGCCCCGCCGGTAGCTCCGCCCACCGGCGCATGACGCTGCATGCGCCCTGCGTCCCCTATCTTTATCACAGGGGGCGCAGGCCGTGCGCAGTATGCGTTTGGCGGCGCATGCGCCTTTTTGACGGTGTGCCGACACAACCAAACTGCAACAGGTTGCGTTTGGCGCAGGTTGCGTTTGGCGCAGGTCGGCGCACCGTCAAAAGGACGCATGCGCCGCCAAACGCATACTGCGCACGGCCTGCGCCCCCTGTGATAAAGATAGGGGGCGCATGCAGCGTCATGCGCCGGTGGGCGGAGCTACCGGCGGGGCGCGGCAGGGGGCGGGGCTTAGCGGCGGCCGTGCGCAGGCCGTCGCTGCGCTCATAAACGCTAGTGTGAAACAAGCCTAACCCAAGAAGAGGTGCAAAACCGGCTAAATAAGATTAAAATAGATAAATCTCTGGGTCCGGATGGCATACACCCACGAGTACTAAGAGAACTAAGTAATGTAATAGACAAACCATTATTTCTTATATTTAGAGACTCTACAGTGACGGGGTCTGTTCCACAGGACTGGCGCATAGCAAATGTGGTACCAATATTCAAAAAAGGCTCTAAAAGTGAACCTGGAAATTATAGGCAAGTAAGTCTAACCTCTACTGTTGGTAAAATATTGAAGGGTTTCCGAGGGATGTTTCTGGATTAACTAAATGAGAATAACTGTTTAACTCCATATCAGCATGGGATTATGAGGAATCGCTCTTGTCAAACCAATCTAATCAGTTTTTATGAAGAGATAAGCTAAAGACTGGAGCAAGGTGAGTCATTGGACGTGGTATATGATGATTTTTCCAAAGTTTTTGATACCGTGCCACACGAGGTTGGTACACAAAATGAGAATGCTGGGTCTGGGGGGAAAATGTGTGTAAATGGGTAAGTAACTGGCTTGGTGATTGAAATCAGAGGGTGGTTATAAATGGTCTATTCTCTAACTGGATCGCTGTGACCAGTGGGGTACCGCAGGGGTCGGTGTAGGGACCTAGTCTCTTCAACATATTTATTAACGATCTGGTAGAAGGTTTACACAGTAAAATATAGATATTTGCAGATGATACAAAACTATGTAAAGATGTATGTATGATACATACTTTTGTATCATACATACATAGTTTCATTTCATACATACATAGTATCATACATATAGTTTTGTATCATACATACATAGTTTTGTATGTATGATACTATGTATGTATGCTACAAAACTATGTAGGTATGTATGTATGATACAAAACTACGTAAAGCAGTCAATACAAGAGAAGATAGTATTCTGCTACAGATGGATCAGTTGGAAATTTGGGCCGAAAGGTGGCAGATGCGGTTTAACAATAATAAATGTAAGGTTATACACATGGGAAGAAGGAATCAATATCACCATTACACACTGAACGGGAGACCACTGGGTAAATCTGACATGGAGAAGGACTTGGGGATCCTAGTTAATGATAAACTTACCTGGAGCAGCCAGTGCCAGGCAGCGGCTGCCAAGGCAAACAGGATCATGGGGTGCATAAAAAGAGTTCTGTATACACATGATGAGAGCATTATACTGCCTCTGTACAAATCTCCGGTTAGACTGCACATGGAGTACTATGTAGTTTTGGGCACCGGTGCTCAGGAAGGATATAATGGAACTAGAGCAGGTACAAAGGAGGGCAACAAAATTAATAAAGGGGATGGGGGAACTACAATACCCAGAGAGATTAGCAAAATTAGGATTATTTAGTCTAGAAACAAGATGACTGAAGGGTGATCTAATAACCATGTATAAGTATATAAGAGGACAATACAAATATCTCTCCGAGGATCTGTTTATACCAAGAAAGGTGTGGGTCACAAGGGGGCATTCAATGCATCTGGAGGAGAGAAGGTTTTTCACCAACATAGAAGAGGATTCTTTATTGTTAGGGCAGTGAGAATCTGGAATTCCTTGCCTGAGGAGGTGGTGATGGCGAACTCAGTCGAAGGGTTCAAGAGAGGCCTGGATGTCTTCCTGGAGCGTAACAATATTGTATCTTACAGTTATTAGGTTCTTTAGAAGGAAGTTGATCTGGGAATTTATTCTGATGGAATATAGGCTGAACTGGATTGACAAATTTCTTATTTCGGCCTTGATAACTTTGTTACTATGTTAGTCAGTCCAGTGAGGATAAACTATACCAGTCTATGCCCTCCACTAATGAGTGCAATTGCTTAACTGTGGTCCATTTGGTCCTACCCTACCACAAGTACTTTATGGCAATGTGGACTGTCCCATTATACAGTCACGGCCGTAAGTGTTGGCACCCTTGAAATTGTTCCAGAAAATGAAGTATTTCTCCCAGAAAATTATTGCAATTACATGTTTTGTTATTCACATGGTTATTTCCTTTGTGTGTATTGGAACATCACAAAAAAAAGAACAAAGGACAAATTGGACATAATTTATTCGGTCGTCCATGACAGCACCACCTGAGAGAGGGGATCCGCCCTTTAGGAACAGGAAACCTACAGATACAAAAAGGGTGGCACCTCTCCCACGCATCAGTTGGTTTCCTGTTCCTAACAAGGACAGAACTCCCTACAGATCGTCCGTCATGGATAACTGAAGACCCAGGCCAGCGGACCGGCTCAGGTAGCGGGGGGGTTCTCCTACCTCGGTCTCGCTGGGAGCCCTGGATGCGCCACGGTGGGTCCGGGTAGGATTTCCACGGGTAGGATCTCCATGGGACCGGTGAGGTAAGTGGGGGTCCCCCTGTGTCTCCTTCCCCGGAGCGGTCCGTTCGGGCGGGCGCCGCCGGCGGTGTCCCACAAGGGAGCGACGGTTCCGAGCCGGCGGCGCGATGCTAGCCCCTTGCCGCGCGTCCCCGCGCGCGGCGGAAGTGACGCTGCGGAGGGGGCGGGGCCTAGCGCCGAAACCGGAAGTCGGATGCCGGTCGACTTCCGATTGTTGAGGACATGCGCCGATGTGCGCCCGCCGCCTGGCGGGCCTGAAGGGGAGGGGGAGGATCGCAGAGCGGTCCAATGGGGGGCCCGAACACCAGACGCAGTTCCTGCTGATCCGGAGGGGAAGCTTTCTTAATGCAGAAGGCATTGCTGCTGAGGTGCTTCTGGAGGCCCAGCGATGGACACAACAGAAGCCCCCATGGACCCACAAGAGGTGCAGCCCGTGGCAAAGCACCCCAGTGACCAGCCTAAGAGGCGGAAGGGAGGAAGTGGACAGAGCCACAGTAGTTCCTCTAGGCCAAAGGATCCTCCTGCAGCCCCCCGTGATCCGGTACCTATCCTCGTCTGCAAGGGTAAGAGATCTGCGAGAATGTACCCTGATGCGGTGTCCCTTTATATTTTTTTGATTCTCAGGGGAAGAAGGCCACAGGGAAACAGAAGCACAAGGAATGTGCCCTCTGTAGTTGCCCCTTACCAGATGGTCACCCTAAGAGATTATGTCAGTCTTGCGTGAGACAGACGGTAGGGACGGAGATGAGGGGTAGAACGTGAGTGGAGTATCGGACTCTTACACTCTTCCCTATTTATGCAGGTAGCGGAAGAAGCTCCAAGCTTCGCTACGGACCTGAGGCAATTAATCAGGACGGAAATAAAAGCCCTATCAAAAGAAGATTCTTCAAAAAGAGGACGAGCTACTGTTTCAGGCTCAGACTCTTCAGTCGGCCCTAGGAGGGAAGATATCTCCTCAGAGTCCTCGGCCTCCTCTTCTTCCTCCGAAGAAGATTCCAGCCGGTTCTGTTTTCCCTTGGACCATATGGATAAATTAATTAAAGCCATAATGTCAACCATGGGGGTAGAAGAAAAAAAAGACAGAACTGTCTGCTCAGGACATTATGTTCGGGGGTCTAGACCCCAGAAAGCAAAGGACCTTTCCGTTAAACGAAAAAGTCCAGAACCTGATAGACAGGGAGTGGAAAAAAACAGAAAAAAGGGGTTCTATGCCGCCTGCTTTCAAGCGGAGGTACCCCTTTGAGGACCCAATAGTAAGTCGATGGGATAAGGCCCCCAAGCTGGATGCCGCGGTAGCTAAGGCCTCCAAAAAGTCATCTATACCCTTCGACGATATGGCCTCCCTTAAAGACCCCTAGATAAAAAGGCAGATTCCTTTTTAAGGGGCACTTGGGAGATGTCAGCAGGCGCCCTAAGGCCAGCAATAGCAGCCATGTGCGCAGCCAGATCCATGATGGTCTGGCTGGATCAATTGGACCCCCAGCTAAAGGATGGGACCTCGCGAGCTTCCATCCGTAAGTCTCTTCCAATTATCCAGAATGCTGCTGCCTTTCTGGCAGATGCCTCGGCAGACTCTGTAAGAATGGCGGCCAGGTCTGCAAGCTTGTCTAATTCGGCCCGAAGAGCCCTCTGGTTGAAATGCTGGCCGGGAGATATCCAAGCCAGGTCCCGTCTCTGTTCTATCCCCTGTGAGGGAACTGTTAGAAAAAGCCGGGGACGAGAAAAAGAAATTTCCGAGTCTGCCGAATATATCCTGGAGACGTCCCTTTTCTAGGAAAGGGTATTCCCGCAGGAGGCAGGCCAGAGATCAGAACAGATGGGACAACAAGAAAACCAGAGGTACGGGCTTCATGTTCGGAGGAGGGGGGCGCCAAGAAGGTCCATCACGGGATAATAAGAAACCGCCCCAATGACTAGTAGCTCCGGTAGGAGGAAGATTATCTGCCTTCTACCCGGCCTGGGCCAGAATCTCAAATAGCAGCTGGATACTGGGGGTTATAGTTACAGGACTGCACCTAGAGTTCTCCTGCGTTCCCCAAGACCGGTTCAAGGTAACTCCGCTCAAATCTTCCCCGCTAGAACAGGCTGCCCTGGAAACCGAGGTCCTCGAGCTACTGGACAAAAAAGTCCTGACGAGAGTTCCAGAGGAAGAGAGGGGGAAAGGCTTCTATTCCCCCCTGTTCTTGGTCCGTAAACCGGACGACTCATTCAGGGCTATATTTAATCTCAAAGCCCTCAATAAATTTCTGGTCGTTCGACCATTTAAAATGGAAACAATTAACACCGCAATAAAGATGCTGTTTCAAAACTGCTTCATGGTGGTCCTAGATCTGAAAGACGCGTACTACCATATACCCATATGTCTAGCTCACCAACCTTTCCTTAGACTGGCGGTTCAGTTGGAGGGGTCAATCCAGCACTTCCAGTACGCGGCCTTACCCATCGGGGTGGCAGTTGCACCCCGAGTATTCACCAAAGTGATGGCAGAGGTGATGGCCCATCTGCGCGAATTAAATATTCTAGTCGTTCCCTATCTAGATGACCTCCTTATAATAGGCAGTTCAGCCGAGCAATGTTTAGAACAGTTACAGAAAACAACGGCAGCTCTACAGCGGTTGGGATGGTTACTTAATATCAAAAAATCCCGTTTGCAGCCATTAAAAATTCAACAATTTTTAGGCCTAACCCTAGATTCTAAAAAACAGGAATGCCGTCTGCCCCCAGAGAAGCTGCTGCACCTACATGGCCGGGTCCTGAACGCTTTCAACAACCCCTCCATGTCCCTCAGGAAAGCCATGTCCCTGTTGGGTTCCCTCTCGTCCTGCATTCCCGCGGTCCAGTGGGCCCAAGTTCATACGAGAACTCTACAGGGCGAAGTTTTGTGGTATCAGAGGATTCTTGGGGATAACTTAGAAGGTCGACTGACCTTATCCAGAAACACAATAGAGTCCCTGGAATGGTGGCTAGAAAGAAATAACTTGTCTAGAGGGGTCCCTTGGGAGTATAACATTACTCGCGTGGTCACCACGGATGCAAGTCCTTCCGGTTGGGGGGCGCATATGGAGGGAATTCTGGTCCAGGGCCTATGGGAACGGGATCAAATACAAATGTCTTCTAATTTTAAAGAATTGACAGCGGTAGCACACGCAGCTAAAGAGCTCCTTATGTATCTACAGGGCCATCACGTTCGAGTTCTCTCGGACAATCGAGTGGCCGTGGCCTATATCAATCACCAAGGCGGAACTCGATCCAAAACTCTGATGAATGTGGCAGGACAGTTGTTCCAGCTAGCGGAGCGGCATTTTTTATCTCTCACGGCTCTTCACATAAGAGGGAAAGAAAACGTCGTGGCAGATTTCCTAAGCCGCAATCTGTTAAAACAGGGAGAGTGGACCTTAAACACCTCCATTTTTGTTCAGATCGTACAGAGATGGGGTCAACCAGAGGTGGATCTATTCGCCACCAAAGAGAACTCAAAAACGCGACAGTTTTGCTCCCTAAACCCCAGGGAGATTCCTCTGGCAGTAGATGCGCTACTGATAAAATGGGACTTCAGGCTAGCCTATGCCTTTCCTCCCCTATCTCTACTTCCTCTGGTGTTGAGGAAGATCAGGAAGGACAAGGCAAGAGTCATAGTCATTGCCCCGTTCTGGCCCAGAAGAGCATGGTTCTCGAACCTCAGGCTCATGTCGATAGACGATCCTTGGGTTCTCCCGGACATCCCGGACCTTCTGTCCCAGGGCCCGGTCTTCCACCCTCAGGTGGCTGGCCTACATCTCACGGCGTGGAATTTGAGCGGTCACTCCTAAGGGGTAAAGGTTTCTCCCCAGACCTAATTGACACTCTGCTAAAAAGTAGGAAAGTGGTGACAACTAAGATTTACGTCAGAATTTGGAAAAGATTCCTCCAAAGCTCAAATATAAATAATGACGATTCCGTCCCTATAGGCCAGATCTTGGAATTTTTACAAAAAGGGCTGGACCTGGGTCTCTCCACCAGTACCCTTAAAGTACAGGTATCTGCCTTAGGGGCCCTCTTTAGCTGCAACATCGCGGCTAATTACTGGGTCAATAGGTTTATCAAAGCAGCAAGTAGGTCCAGACCAATAGTAAAGAATAGACTCACGCCATGGTATTTGAACCTAGTCCTCACAGCTATGACAGAAGCGCCATTTGAGCCCATCTTGTCAGCCTCTATTAGGAGCCTGTCCCTCAAGGTAGCTTTCCTGATAGCCATAACGTCAGCCCGTAGGGTAAGCGACATTCAGGCATTGTCTAGGCGCCCACCTTTTCTTCAGGTAAAAGAGGATAGGGTAATACTTAGACCTGACCCAGCGTATTTACCAAAAGTAGCCTCCAGCTTTCATAGGTCGCCGGAAATAGTCCTCCCATCCTTCCTCCCTAAACCATCTAGTGAGAAGGAGGAGAAGCTACACACTTTAGATGTTAGGAGATGCCTCTTAGAGTATCTAGCGGCTACCGATCCCTGGAAGAAGGACAATGCCCTCTTTGTCTCCTACCAAGGCCCTAGGAAAGGTCTTAGGGTGTCCAAAAGTACTCTAGCCAGATGGGTTAGAGAAGCAATCTCGTTAGCTTATACCTCAAAAGGTAGAGTAGCTCCGGAGAAATTGAAGGCGCATTCCACCAGAGCCATGGCGACCTCGTGGGCCGAGAGATCGGAAGTCTCCATCGACCAGATTTGTAAGGCGGCCACTTGGTCCTCTCCGAGCACTTTTTATAGTCATTATAGGCTAGACTTGGGTGCCTCTGCAGACCTCTCCTTCGGTATCAGGGTTTTGCAGGCTGTAGTCCCCCCCTAAAGTAGTGATTACTCTCTGTAATTCTCTCAGGTGGTGCTGTCATGGACGACCGAATAAAGTCTTAGTTACTCACCGGTTAACGGTATTTTTCGGAGTCCATGACAGCACCCGTATATTCCCTCCCTTAAATTTAATTGGGGTGTGCACGTCTATTTCTTGTATGCTCACTGGTGATAAAAGTTTATAATTGTAAAGAATACTGTACATAAATCATGCATTAACCTTGGAGGTCCTCTTGTGCTCTGTAATCCAACTGATGCGTGGGAGAGGTGCCACCCTTTTTGTATCTGTAGGTTTCCTGTTCCTAAAGGGCGGATCCCCTCTCTCAGGTGGTGCTGTCATGGACTCCGAAAAATACCGTTAACCGGTGAGTAGCTAAGACTTTCACACATAATTTTCTGAATGCTGAGCTCTGCCCCATATTTCATTAAGCAGTTCACTAAATGACACAAACCTGGAATCGGGGTCTCTTCCTCTACATTATGCTGGTCTCTGATTAGGGGCACAAACCAGGCGACAGATTCCCTTTAAGCACATTATCAGGCAATATCCTATCTGATAGCAGTGCTGAATATTATATATTGTACATATACAGAGTCTTCTTTACCCACAGAACAATAGAAATGATAAAATACACTCTTACTACACAAAGAAAATGTAAATTGCAAAAATTAAAAAAGCATGTTTTTTTAAAGGGTGTCTTTTAGAATATAAGTATTTCTAGAATATTTTCTCTGGTCTAATAGGAAGTAAGTTAAAAGATATCTTGGAATGCACATGTTTCATGATATAAACAAATATAGAAAATAATAAAAGAAATGTATAACATCATAAAATACTACAAATAAATTTAGTTTTTTACTAATTTATTCCCTATAATAACCAATATAATAGCAAAGCCTAGAATCATTGCGTTGAGAAACGTGATGGTGTCTCCGCAGTGTTGGATGTTGATCTCCATGAGTTCATTCATCCTCATTTTTCTCAATGGGGAAAAGGATAGATAAGGTTTTAACAGGAGTATAGTAAGGTCAGAGATTCGGGCCTCTCTACCCTGAAGAGTACACCGGGGCAGGGATAGTTAGGGTCTGAGTTCCAGGGACAGTTTGAGGCATCTCTATCTTACTGAAGACTGTCACAGTGTGACATCAGTACAGGAATGCAGCAGTGCTATTACAAAAGAGCTAGGGAGGGCAGCAGTATTCATAAGGAATGCATTCAGCATGTGTTGTATTACTGGGACACATAAGCAAAATTTGAATTCAGGAGAGGATGAAACTAAGAATGCATAAAGAAATGAAAATTGCAGGATGAAACTTGGTGCAACTCTTTCAACTTTGTAATTTTCTTATGATATTGGGTTGAGCAGAGGCACATTTAAGGGTCATGGACTTATACTCCTCCTAGCAAGCATTATATTATATATATTATGATCTTACTATCACTATCTGTATCAGAATTGTTTAAGCTTTGAGATCTTGCATCCTCATCTTAGTGTTTCAATAAACACTGTGAAATATGAAACTTGGTGCAATTTTTAAAACTTAACCACTAACAAATAGTATGTCAAAATCATCTATTTCATCTTAAAAAGTGTTCATATCTTTTACTGCTTGCGCACATGGCCGTATTTTCGGCCTGAGTAAAATTTGACAAAACATCAGTGTTATGCTATAGAGCCGTATATGCCAGATGTTTTACTCAGACACAGCCGGTGCGAGGAAGAAATCGCTGCATGCACGAGTTTGATCTGATTTTCGGATTGCATTCGGCCATGAAAGTCAATGAGTATGTGGAAACTAATGAACTGCACTCGGATGAGATCTGAGTGCAGTCCTGTTTCCACAGACTCACAGAATAGAGAAGATGGAGATTTTTTTTTCTACATCTTCTCATCCGAGAGAATCAGATCATACTATGCTCACGCTCTGATCAGACTTTGATCAGTGTGATTTGCATACGGTAAGTGACCTAATTCTTGCAGATGCGAAAATATACATTCATGTGACGCTGGCCTTAGGCTGAGTTCACATATACATATTTCTTGAGCCAGTCATGTTTGCAATGTACATACATGAACAGGATTCCGACAGAAGATATGGTTATGTGAATGTAGCCTAGGGCTAAGGCTGTGCTTGTGCCATCATGTGCAAGTGTCAGCTGTAATTTCAGCCAACATCACAATGCAATAGCTGTAATTGTAGATAACTCCAATCTCGGCTGCTTAACCCATTAAGTGCTGCTGTAATTGTATTTGTGGCACCTAACCTAAATATCAAACAGTCCACATACTGTATATGTCCACATATGTTAAAAAAAGTCTCTATATTTTCAAACGACATTAGTTATTTAACCCCTTCCTGACATCCGACGTACTATCCCGTCCACGGTACCCGGGCCCGTATGACCGTGGACGGGATAGTACGTCGGGCCCTTTAATGCGATAAAGGTGATCGCATTAAAATTCCGACGCCATCTCACCTTACAAAAGATGGCGTCGGCATCCCGGGCTGCGATCCCGCCCCCCCCGGCATCCAGAGCGCTGTGATTGGCTGTTCAATTCTGAACAGCCAATCGCAGCGTTTCTCATTGTTTCATCCAATCAGCTTGGCTTAAACAATGATGTCCTAGGCTGGGATCGAGTACTGATGTACTCAATCCTAGAGCCGGTGCCTGGCAACGCCAGGCACCGGCAAAAAGCACCAGGATTGGCGCGATCGCCGATCTGATCGATCACGCCAATCGCAGTGCACAGCGGCGGTTACCATGTGACCGCTCTGTGCCCTGCTAGTGACCTGGGCATGACCTGCCTAGTAATCGGAGCTGTGAGCTCCGATTCTAGGCAGTTGCCATGGTCACCAGGCAGATCAGGGATTGTTGGGATCGATGTAATCATTCGATCCCACCAATGACAGGTCACAGCAGCGATGTGACCGCTCTGTGACCTGTCTGACCTGTCTGCAGGGGTCCTCACTCTAGCTGAGGATTCCTGCAGAGAGGTCGGACGCAGCAAGAGCTCCTGTGCTGGGTATTGTGGTGCCACAGCTTGTAGCAGCACAATCCCTGCAGAAGAAAGAAAACTACAACTGTAAGTGCTAATTGATCCCTGATCCCCTGCCCAATCTATCTTCACCCCCCCAATCTATCTTCACCCCCCCAATCTATCTTCATCCCCCCCTCCCCCCCTCCCCCTTCCCCCTATTTTTACCCCCCTCCACCCCACTTTTGCGCCACCTCCGTGCGCAGCCGCCGAGCGTTGATTGGTGACGCAGTTCACCGATCAACACTCGAGCTCGCTTTTTTTTCCTTAGCCCCTCTGTACACACATCCCGCAGCTACGAAACTTGGATAAGTGACACAGTTCACTTATCAGAGTTTGTGCCTGCCGTTTTCCTTTTTTTTTTTTTTCCACCCCCCCCTTGCGCCACCCCGTGCGCACATCCAGCAGCCTAGTTTTGATAAGTGAAACTTATCAGCTAGGGCCTGCTGTTTTAGACTTTTTTCCACAGCTTTTTCTTTACAGAAAGTTTACACCAATCACTCCCCCCCTCACGTACACATACAGTTTTCAATAAAGTGTACACCCAAGCACCATATTTACACAAAAATGTCATCAAATTCATCCCAACAGCGCTATTCAGTGGAGGAGGCATATGCTTTACTTGCCTCCGACACTGATAGCGATTTGGATGGCGATCTGACTTTTCTTTATTTTTCGGATTCTTCATCCTCTTCTTCCTCTTCCCCCTCTTCCTCCTCGGGTCCTGCGGAACCGCCATGCAGACGCTCCAGGACAGAAGATGAGGCAGCGCCCACCATGCCCGCAGCTTACCCAGTGCTCCCCGTATGGACCTCGCCCCCCGAAAATTACGAGCCACTGATTCCTGATTTTGTGGCAGAATCAGGAATCAAGTTTGACACCACCGGCCTCACAGAAATTGACTTTTTCAAAGTCTTTTTCTCTGAGGATTTTGTTAACCTCATGGTGGAGCAAACTAATTTGTACGCTCGTCAATTTTTGGAGCAAAACCCGCATTCAACATTTTCAAACTGGTCTCCTGTAGACGCAGTTGAAATGACGCAGTTTTGGGGGCTGGTCCTCCATATGGGGATACTGAAGAAGCCGGAAATTCGGCAATATTGGAGTGTTGATATTTTATACAACACTCCAGTGTTCCGAATGGTCATGGCCCGGACGCGTTTTGAGGCCATCCACAAGTTTCTGCATTATACTGATAATGCAGAGTGTCCCGCACAAGATGACCCCAACTTTGACCGTCTGTTCAAAGTTCGGTGGGTCATCGAACACTTCAACAAAAAGTTTGCTGAAGTGTACGTGCCCCAAAGGGACATCTGCGTGGATGAGTCCTTGGTTCCCTTCAAGGGAAGGCTGCGATTCAAGTAAGAGGGCCAGGTACGGAATCAAACTCTATAAGTTGTGTGAGAGTACCTCAGGGTACATCCACAAGTTTAGAGTTTACGAAGGGAAGGACACCCGGATTGAACCCCCTGAGTGTCCTCCTTTCCTGGGAGTGAGTGGGAAAATTGTGTGGGATTTGGTGCACCCACTGCTGGATAAAGGTTATCACCTCTACACTGATAACTCGTATTGTCCCAGGTCAGCATTTTCCGGGGGTGGTCCCGCCAACCCCAAGAAAAGGTAAGCCGCAAAAAAGGTGTCGAGTGTGTTACAAAAAAGGAATACGCAGGGACACCACTTATCAATGCGACACCTGCCCCGAAAAACCTGGCCTGTGCATGAAGGATTGCTTCGAATTGTACCACACCTCCATGCACTACTAATTTACATTAGATTAGTTGGGGGCACATCTAGATTTGTTCTTTGGGGGTCTAGTATCCAAAATGATGTCATATGTGGGTTTTTTTCCTGTTTAGGCACATCAGGGACTCTGCAAATGGAATATGACGCCAGCAGACCATCAAAATCTGCATTCCAAAACAACACTACTTCCCTTTCGAGCCCCGACGTGTGCCTAAACAGTTTTTTCCCACATGTGGGGTACCAGAGTACCCAGGACAAATTGGACAACGACTTTTGGGGTCCAATTTCTCCTGTTACTCTTGGGAAAATTAAAAATTGGGGACTAAATGATCATTTATGTGGGAACAAAACAGGATTTTATATTTTCACGCCTGGGCATTCTAATCTTTAGTGAAACACTTGGGGGTTCAAAGTGCTCACCACACATCTAGATAAGTTCCTTAGGGGGTCTAGTTTCCAAAATGGGGTCACTTGTGGGGGGTTTCTACTGTTTAGGAACATCAAGGGCTCTGCAAATGGAACATGACGCCCGCAGACCATTCCATCAAAGTCTGCTTTCCAAAACGTCATTACTTCCCTTTCGAGCCCTGCCATGTGCCCAAACAGTAGTTTTCTCCCACATGTGGGGTATCAGGGTACTCAGGACAAATTGGACAACAACCTTTGGAGTCCAATTTCTCCTGTTACCCTTGGGAAAACAAAATATTGGGGACTAAATGATCATGTTTATGGAAAAAATATGATCTTTTATTTTCACGCCCGGGTGTTATAAACTTCTGTGAAGCCCTTGGGGGTTCAAAGTGGTCACCACACATCTAGATAAGTTCCTTAGGGGGTCTAGTTTCCAAAATGGGGTCACTTGTGGGGGGTTTCCACTGTTTAGGCACATCAGACGCTCGTCAAACGCGACATGGCGTCCGATCTTAATTGCAGCCAATTTTAGGTTGAAAAAGTCAAACGGGGCTCCTTCCCTTCTAAGCCCTGCCATGTGCCCAAGCAGTGGTTCCCCCCCACATATTGGGTATCAGCGTACTCAGGACAAATTTGACAACAACCTTTGGAGTCCAATTTCTCCTGTTACCCTTGGGAAAACAAAATATTGGGGCCTAAATGATCATGTTTGTGGAAAAAATGATTTTTTATTTTCACGCCCGGGTGTTATAAACTTCTGTGAAGTCCTTGGGGGTTCAAAGTGGTCACCACACATCTAGATAAGTTCCTTAGGGGGTCTAGTTTCCAAAATGGGGTCACTTGTGGGGGGTTTCCACTGTTTAGGCACATCAGACACTCGTCAAATGCGACATGGCGTCCGATCTCAATTCCAGCCAATTTTAGGTTGAAAAAGTCAAACGGGGCTTCTTCCCTTCTGAGCCCTGCCATGTGCCCAAACAGTGGTTCCCCCCCACATATTGGGTATCAGCGTACTCAGGACAAATTTGACAACAACCTTTGGGGTCCAATTTCTCCTGTTACCCTTGGGAAAATAAAAAAATTGTTGCTAAAATATTATTTTTGTGACTAAAAAGTTAAATGTTCATTTTTTCCTTCCACGTTGCTTCTGCTCCTGTGAAGCACCTGAAGGGTTAATAATCTTCTTGAATGTGGTTTTGAGTAGCTTCAGGGGTGCAGTTTTTAGAATGGTGTCACTTTTGGGTATTTTCTGCCATATAGACCCCTAAAAGTGACTTCAAATGTGAGGTGGTCCCTAAAAAAAATGGTTTTGTAAGTTTTGTTGTAAAAATTAGAAATCGCTGGTCAAATTTTAACCCTTATAACTTCCTAACAAAAAAAAATGTTGTTTCCCAAATTGTGCTGATGTAAAGTAGACATGTGGGAAATGTTATTTAGTAACTATTTTGTGTCACATATTTCTCTGTTTTAAGGGCATACAAATTCAAAGTTTGAAAATTGCAAAATTTTCAAAATTTTCGCCATATTTCTGTTTTTTTCATAAATAAACGCAAGTTATAGCGAAAAATTTTTACCACTAAAGTGAAGTACAATATGTCACGAGAAAACAGTCTCAGAATCGCCTAGATCCGTTGAAGCGTTCCAGAGTTATAACCTCATAAAGGGACAGTGGTCAGAATTGTAAAAATTGGCTCGGTCATGAACGTGCAAACCACCCTTGGGGGTGAAGGGGTTAAATATCTGAATCTGATATTTGCAAGCTGTATAATTTATTTACAGATGTAACTTTTTCCTGCATTAGTACAAGTATCCTGCAAAGATAAGGCAGAGTCACTCTCTTTAAGCCCCCGTTACACACTGCGATATCGCTAGCAATATCGCTGTAAAGTCACCGATTTTGTGACGTTGCAAGGATATTGCTAGCGATATCGCTGCATGTGATATTTACCTCCGACCGGCTCCCCCGCTGGTTATCGCTGATCGCACGATAAGCTGCTGGACCATTTCTCGTCGTCAGCTTCCTGCGGCGCTTCCTGCTGTGACGACGTGCGACGCGTGGAGCCGGGCGGGAGGACGTCAGGATCGCCGCGTCTGACAGGTAAGTAGCGATCCCCGTCCCCAGCGATGTCGCTGGTGAGATCTGCCTGAGTGGCAGCTCACTAGCGACCACCCAGCGACAAGATACATTTATTTTTAATCCCAAATCAATAATGAGGAGTTGTATGGAAAGTAAACCTAGTGTTTTTTTGTTTTGTTTTTTTTTTTAAAAAACCCACTTATGTAGGAAAGGCAATTGCTTGTAAGACAGTTCTTAACCCATTAAAGAGTCAGTTAACAGTTTTTACCCTACAAAACTGCGGTCCATACAGTACTTGTTAGGAGACCTGTATTAAAACATACATTTGTGTAGGGGTATAGCCACAGAATTAATGAGAAAGTAAAGGGCCTGTCACACTAAGCGAGATCGCTAGCGATATCACTAAAGCGTCACCGATTTTCTGACGCAGCAGCGATATTGCTAGCGATATCGCTGTGTGTGATACTTACCTCCGACCGATTCCCCCGCTGGTTATCGCTGATCGCGCGAGAACGTCCTGGGCCGTTTCTCGTCGGCCGCTTCCTGCTGGCGCCAACGAGTGACGTGCGGACGGGAGGACGTCTTCATCGCCGTGTCTGACAGGTAAGTAGCGACCGCGGACCACTGCTATGTCGCTGGTGAGATCTGCCTGTGTGGCAGCTCACTAGGGCCATTTAGCGATGCACCAGCGATCCTGACCGGGTCGTATCGTTGTTGGGATCGCTGGTGCATCGCTAAGTGTGACAGTACCCTAAAGCTCTTAGCTGACCAGGCAATGTTATCGGGTTGTAGACATTTGCTTTTCTTTTCTCTATCCATTCTAGATCAGTGTAATAACTGTTATCACTACAGACACTTAAATGCAGTCCCAAGCCAAATTTTCAACCCACTTTGAAAATGAGATTTTTTTAGCAAAATGTACTAACTTTCTGCTGTTTGCAATAAATCAATGAAACAATGTAAATACCTCAAAACAACTAATGTAACAAGTGATTTCTGTAAATTCAACAATGCCACTTTTAAAGACCACTGCAGTTTCAGGATTATTTAACTCTTTCATCACAAGACTCTTTAACACTTAGTAGAGGAGCTATAGCTGTTATAACCTGCTGCAAACATGATGCAGAGCCAGAGAACAGCTTCTAGCAGTGTTCCTGAGGAATCATATCTCATGGCAATACAATGGCCTAGAGTGGCCTGTTTTTGGCTTTGTATCCCACAAACACTTTATTCAAACACATTCAAAGGTTTTCTATAGGGTTTTAGTCAGGCAACTGTAGCGATCGCACCAGAATTTTCCAGAACTAGTTCTCAACCAAACCTGGTCAGCTTACAATCATTGGCCTGTTGGAAGTAATGTCCAATATTTAAATTTTTCACCTGATACTTGATTGATTCAATCTTGCTTTCCACATGCTGTAGGTTCCCAGTGGCAGAGGAAGCAAAGCACCCACAGATCATTAAGCCACTGCCAAGCTTTATATAGACAGCATGTGCTTCATTTTCCTGCGCTTGACATACCGCTGATCCATAGGCCTAAAAATTCCAAAATCTACAAGAACTCAAAAGCTTATTTATAAGGTTTTCAGCATATTGGAGTTAACTTTTCTTATGCTTTAACATCTTCACGACCTGGGATGTATAGGTGTTTCTAAGGTCACATCCCTGCCTTAGGGTACCGTTACACTAAGGCTATGTGCACACGTTGCGGATTCCGCTGCGGGTTTTTCCACGCGGAAACGCAGGTAAAACCGCAGGTAAAGTGACCTGCGGTTTTCCTGCGGTTAGGTCTGCGGTTTTGCCCTGCGGTTTCACACCTTTACTATGTTAAAGGTGTGAAACCGCTGCGGAATCCTCCCAAACAATTGACATGCTGCGGTTTGTAAACCGCAGCAAAATCGAGCGGAAAAAACCACAGTGTTTTTGAAAACCCATAGGCTTTCATTGTACTGTACCATGTCAGCGGAACTGCTGCGTTTCCGCAGGGCCAAAACCGCTGCGGAAACGCAGCAGAATCCGCAACGTGTGCACATAGCCTTAGCGACGCACCAGCGATCCCGACAACGATACGACCTGGTAAGGATCACTGGTGCGTCGTTAGTAAGCTGTCATACAGGCAGATCTCTTCAATGACGCAGCAACGATCCAGCGATCCATATAACGACCTCGGTGGTCGTTGGGACCTTGTCACACAGCGGCTATTCAGACGACTCCTGCCTGTGTCCATGATTTCTGAGTCGCTAACGAGGTAGCCCGTTGGTGTCAAACACAGCGATGCGCACTGGCCAGCGGGACACCAGCGATAAAAAAAAAAAAATGGCCCAGGACATTCATGCACGATCGGCGACATCACAGCGGGGGCCCGGTCGCCGCTAAGTGACACACGTAACGAGATCACTGGCGAGGTCGCTGTTGTGTCACAAAATCTGTGACGCTTCAGGGATCTCACTATGTGAGACGGGGCCTTTAGATGTGGGCTCCTACGCTGAGCAAGCATCTTTCACTGCACATGATAAATCTCACAACAACTCCAATACTTTTACCCTACTTACCACCACACCAAGGCAACTGGGAAGGGCAGCTGCTAAGCGCCAGAATTGGCGCATCTAATATTCTTTGTCTGAGAGGGGAATTAATTTTGACACCAAACTCTAAAGAAATTTGGACCACAGACCTCTTTTTAAATCAGACCCAGATGAAACTTCTGTAAATCCATGTTATTTCAAATCCTAGGCTTCTCTTTAGTTCCAGACGTCACCACACTCATGTTCCGAACGCTGGCATAATATAGACTTTAACCCCTTAATCACTGAAGCTTTTTTTTGGTTTTTCACTCCCATCCTACCCAGAGCTATAACTTTATTTTTCCATCAACATGGCCATGTGAGGGTTAATTTTTGCAGGACGAGTTTTACTTTTGAATGACACCATTGGTTTTACCATGACGTGTACTAGAAAACGGGAAAAAAATTCCAAGTGCGGTGAAATTGCGAAAAAAGTGCAATCCCACACTTTTTTTTTGTTTGCCTTTTTTGCTGGGTTCATTAAATGCTAAAACTGACCTGCCATTATGATTCTCCAGGTCATTACGAGTTCATATGTAGTGCAATCAACCGCGGTCAGGAGGGCGCCAAGGACAAGAGGGAAATCTGTTTGATGTCTTTATTCCACAACGCGTTTCAACAGCAGGATGCTGTCTTCCTCAGGTGTTGAAACGCGGTGTGGAATAAAGACATCAAACAGATTTCCTTTTGTCCATGGCTCCCTCCTGACCGTGGTTCATTGCTTTACATTTACTGTCCCTCAACGAGGGCCTGCGGCTGGTTATGCCTTGGGCTTGTCATCTACCGTCCTCCCCACTGGTGTGGCTCACGCCAGCGCTCCATTGAGACCGCTCTCATTTTATCCATTACGAGTCCATAGGCACCAAACATGTCTAGGTTCTTTTTTATCTAAGCGATGAAAAAATTCCTAACTTTTCTAAAAAAAAAACAAAACACCATTTTCCGATACCCGTAGCGTCTCCACTTTTCGTGATCTCGGTTTGGGTGAGGGCTTATTTTTTTGTGTGCCCGGCTGTCGTTTTTAATGATACCATTTTGGTGCAGATTCAATCTTTTGGTCGCCCATTATTGCATTTTAATGCAATGTCACGGCGACCAAAAAAACTTAATTCTGGCGTTTTGCCTTTTTTTTTGTCACTACGCCATTTAGTGATCAGGTTAATTCCTTTTTTTATTGATAGATCAGACAATTCTGAATGCGATGATACTGAGAGTGTTTGTTTGATTTTATTTTTATTGTTTTATTTTGAATGGGGTGAAAAGGGGGGTGATGGTCAGATCGCCTCTATGTAGTAGAATTGCTGACTTGCTATTAGCGCCTATCATTGGGTGGCGCTCACAGCAATCCAGCACTGACAACCATAGAGGTCTCCAGGAGACCTCGGGTTGTCATGCCGACACACCGGTGACCCGTGATCACGTGACGCAGGTCACCGGTGTGCGTATTTCCACCGCGATTGTCGGAAGCGCTATTTAAATGCTGAAGTCACCTTTGACAGCGGCATTTAACTAGTTAATAGCCGCTAATGGATCACGATTCCACCCGCGACTATTGCGGGCACATGTCAGCTGTTCAAAACACCTTGAGACTCCGTGAGAAAGCCACGGTAGGCGAAACGTACATTGGAGGGAGCTGGAGACACATTGAGCCGCCACTGATTACGGGTATTTATAATCCTACTACATTTCTTATGCACCTTATTTGGGTTTTCAGACTTTAGGTCTGTTCACTATATGTACTTTATATTGCTTATGGATTTCTTATGACCACAGTATTTACTCATGGCCCATGTGTTCACTATGTAATTATCTCCTTACACTATGACATATTATGGTACTGTATTATGTCCAGTTGTTTGGTTTTCCTTTTTTTGTGTAATTAAATAAAAAATATTTAAGTCTTTATTAGCTTGGACTTGATTTTGGTTTATTCATATTTGTTTGAGAAGGTTATCACTTTATTCCCACCTAAGACTCGACGACACAGCAGTAACGTGTGAGCCGGGACATGAATGTAAGGAGTCCCCGAAGTAGGCAACAACAGCCTGTCATTCGAGTGGAGTTCTAAGTAACAGCAAGAAAGAGGAACTTGAGTGTAATTAATAACTAAAAGTACTTCTAATTAGCGCTTGTAAGAAGACGTTCAGAAAAGGCACACGAAAGGGAGTTGGCTGAGCCCCTGACCTGGAGGACAAGGCACTGAAGCAGGCACCTGTGTATGCCAGAAACGTGAGTAAAGCTTTGGAACTGCATTCAGCTGTGTCTCTGCCTTCTTCCTCTGTCAACCTTCTCAGTACTGCTACATCTCTGTGCCTGAACACTACACCATCTACCTCAACATCTATGCTCATCTGCGACTGGGACTACAGCTCTGCCTGTGGAGAGCTATTACACCTCTGCTGCACCACACCATCTGTCCCAGAGGATCTGCACTGCAGCGCTGGTCCCCTTCTGACCAGATACCACAGGTGGTGTCATGAACTTTATTCAATACCCCTATTTTACATGGACACCCAGGGCCACGGACCGGGTCACTGCCACCGCGACACTTCCCCTTTAACGACACCGGCCCGGTACCGAGTAAAGAAACCCCACCTGCCCTGTCGGTGATCCACTTCCACTATCCCACAGGATAGCCTTATGATAATGTGATGCTAGTCACTCCTCACGGCCAAACCGTGAGTCAGAGTGTCAAGGAGTTCAAGGTCAGAAGCCAGGAAGGTACGTCATAAACAGAAAAGTTTAATCGGGTAATGTTCTGAGGTCAGAGTACCGGGAGGATAACGGATCAGAGCTGAAGGGGTTAAACAGGTGGATAGTCAGAACAAAGTCCAAGGTTGGGCAACAGATCAAGCATATAGAACTCAAGGCACAGGGAGCACAAATCTCACAAGAGGAATGTACATCTGGCAGAGGTCTGGGAGAAGCTGCTCAGTTAAGTAAGCATGACATTTACACGGGATAGTGAACATCTGGAGACTGCGACGCCTCCCAGTCACCAATTGGGTAGTCGAGCCGTCAGTAAATACACTGGCAGCTCAGCACGCTCCTGAACCAGATTGGATGGCCATGCTGTCAATCAAAGTATTGACAGCTTCAGCACACCCCTGTGCTGGATTGGACGGCTGAGCTGTCCATCAAAGAACCGACAGCTTCAGCACGCCCTGTACCGGATTGGAGGGCCGAGTTGTCAGTAACTGCATCCCAGACGCCCTGAGGGGTGGAACCATGACAGATAAACAATATAGGCTGGTAACAAGTAATGTTAGACCAAGAACAGATAAAAGTTCAAATGTACTGTACGTAATATACATGACAGCAAGCATAAGAGGTACTTATGGTTTTCGATGCTTTCAGAAACCTCACCGCCGGATCCCACATCAAAAGGAGGGAGTCTGACATCGGCGTTCTACTACGCCCGATGTCGGAAAGGGGTTAATGCACCTCTAGTGTGTTTTTTATTTGTTGCAGTCCTGGAGTGGGGCTACTAGTCTAAGATATCTGCCCCTAGTATTAAACTTACCAGCCAGCCGCTGTCTTCAGCTCTTCTCAAGGCCCTTCTGGTCAGTTTTCTGCAGGTTGTGACCTGCCAGATTGCTCCAGTGTTTTCTTGGTAATTGGAAGTTATAACTCAATGTAAATCTATGAGTGCCGGCACAAGGTGTAGACTTTCATTGAGAGCTTGTGACTCTTACCTCCGACTTACGGCCAGCTGGGAGTTGCGATCAAGAGGTGGCAGTGAGGGGCCAGAGTGGCTCCAGGAACAGCTGAAGGACAGCAACTGGTAAGTATAACACAAGGGTCAGAGAACTTAAATTAGTGGTATGACTCCAGCACTGAAATGAAAAAAAAAAAAAAAATCGCTGGAGTGGTGTTTTAATAGAAATATATGGTGCATATCTGCATAGTGCAAGTTTTCTACAGCTTAGAACCAGAAAAACATATTTCCTGAATATTTTTTGCTGTTGATTTCACTGCAATTGTGCTTTAACACATTTGAAATGTAAAATGAGATAGGCAAGTAAATTGGATTATTGTTAGAAACGGGCAGAGTGTTGCTTGTATACAGATAACATCGGCACACACCCTGTTCTGGCAGCCAAGTATTAGTCATTTAACCACTGAAATAGTAGAAAATGTAATAGTGTTTGCCTTGGAACCCTGACACAATTTACCTGTACATTTACGTGTTCTTTGTGGAACGCGCTCATCTGGGTGTTAGTTTATTAGGTATCAAGTGCCTTATTAATACACTGCCAAGAGGTGACAATTGAGCCAGCGGTATGCATGGAATGTTTTTTACAGGGTGCATGTCTGCGGTTGTCTTTCTATGGTTCTAGATACAATATACTCCTGCTCTAGTCATATATGTTACTGAGAAAAAATAATCTCAGAGTAGACCTACATTTTCAAATGCATTTTCACTATGTCTTTTTCTTGCGACTCTAACTCTAAGGGCTCATACTCACTGGAGAGAAAATCGGATGAATGCAAGCCGATAAAAAATCGGATTGCACTCTGACAAATGTTATTCAATAGGTGACATCTCATTTGCGATTTTTTTTCTCATCCGAAATCGGACTGAGAAAAAAATTGCAGCATGCTGCGATTTTCTGATGAGACTCACCAATGCAAGTCAATGGATGCGATAAAAAAAGACGAATAACGGACAATCCGTTTTCCATTCGTTTTTTACGGATGCATTACCATTCTGTTATAGAACACTGTAAATGGTCCTGTAAATGACTGTAGAAAAATAGTTGCAGATTAAAAAAATGCATTGCATATGGATGAAAAACGGATTGAAAACGGATGAAAAACGGATGGTGTGATTAAAAATTGCATACAAATCGCATGACAATTGCATATTTTTGGTCCGTTTTTTTCCATCCAAAAAACGGACTGTTTTTTTAATCACAAATGGGTATGAGCCCTAATGGCCTCGTTCAAATGAAGGTACCAATGCAATTCATTGGCGCTGTTTAGATTTTTTTTTTTTATGGAAATATTGTCCTGGTGAAAAAAATTGCAGCATTCAGTATTCTCTTTTCCTTATATTGGAGGACACTTCCCCATTTTAGTCTATGGGTGCGCGAAAAAAATCCGATCCGATCCAGTGCGTCCATATTGTATCTGATTTTAATGGATACATTGCTATTATTAACATAGGAAACGGTATTTGATCATGTACATTTTACATTGTTGATGTGTAAATATGGATGTCACACAATGTATCAGGTAATCCGGCCCTCTATATCACTGCTCTCAAGAAAACATATATGGGCACAAGCCAATAGTCCTGTAATATTCTTTTCATGATAGTTCCTAGCACTTTCTCCTTCATGAAAAGGGAGGCGGAGACATTAGCTGTGACAGAGGAATCCTAAAGTCATGTTTTTTTTTGAGTAGTTGTAAAATATGGGCGGGAAAGCTACTCATCATCTCTCCACCCCAAGTCAAATGTCCGGCCACTAAGTTTTTTTTCTCTGTCTGTGGGTCTTGAGGCAGGAAGCTCCAGAGAAGTGTTTATGTGTAAAGATGAGCAAATTTGTTTGGATTATGCCTCTGAATCTGATTTTGACATATTCGAGCTGTTATGCCCATTCATGAGCAGCAAGCTAAAACTCATAGCGTAGTACCAGTTACAGCCTTTAGAGGTCATTAGTTACTCATTTATCTTTCTGTGTACGAGAGAGAATGTCTCCTTTAAGGAATAGTGTGTTATGCATAGAACCGCCCCCTTAGTTTTCCCGGGCAGGAAGAGATATGTACACATCTTTCCAGGGCTTTTCTTAGTGATACCCTAGTGTCCTGGCTTTCTCTTCACTTCAATCTCTCCTCCTGACCAGCGGATTCTGGTGAGACTCTAATGCATTTATGTGTTTCTGTTAGACAGCCTCCGTGTAGTCTGCATCTCTTGGTTTAGTTAATGCTTTTGCACTGCTTACAGATAGGTTGCATTTTTGTATAGAGCATAAGTGTTGCAGCATGTACTATGCCATAGCTGTGTTGAAATGTTACTGTGCAGCCTCTTTAATGTTAGTTACAGATGTATTTGCACTCTGTATCATGCTGTTGTCTCTGTTATCTTCCAGTACTGATACAGTTTATTTCCTTGTAGTTTTTACCAGTTATCACCCACCATTGTTGTTCACGATTACCAAGTTCACATCATCATCTCAATAAATATAGACTTAAGAATCCATACAGTCTGTTTACTGGGAAGTGGATGAAGGGTTTAGCCGTGTGCTGGAATCCACACAGCCTCATACGTGGAGGAAAGCAGAAGAGCAAAAACAGATCGCTGGTTGCAGGCGATGGTTGTACAGGCTGTATGGGACCGCTACAACACAGACTGCACCGCATACAGATATTATAGCAGCCACGGGGAATAAGAGCCCAGGGCCCAGTAACAACAGATTAGCTGCCTTCAGTAAACTAATAGCCAGTCGCAGGCTGTAGTTGATCTGACTGTACGGGACCGCTAACACCCACACTGCTCCGCATATGGGTGTCACAGCAGCCGCCATACTGCCACAGAACGAGAGTGCAGCCCGCCAACAAGCGCTACACCATTCCCGTCACGTGGAAGCCCGCCCGTGCCTAGATTGTTTCCCGCCAACATACTCAGCAGTACACAGCTAAGCGCACAATGTCTCGAACTGACACATCCTTGCTCAAAACCAGGTCATGAACAAGCTCTAGCAGGTCGTCAATAGCAGAGCTCACTGCTGTCGCTCGTGCCGAAGCACCCAGAGCGAGGTTCTCCTTCATCAAAAGAGAGATGCATCTAAAGCTGAGACAAGCAGAGCACGAAGCAACAAAGGTACATGTGCAGGCTGAGCAAGATGCAGAAAGCACACACCTGCAAGCAGAAACCACACGTCTGCGGGCAGACCAAGATGCAGAAGCTGCACGTTTGCAGGCAGAGCAAGAGGCGGAGTGTGCATGTCTGGGAGCGTCTCTAGAAAGACTTGTGGCAGTCAAAGACAGCAGCTGCAATAGCTAAGGCAGTGTACTTGGAAGCTATGAAGGATTCTGATTATGAGAGACAAGGCAACATTCTCAGAACAGATCTAGAGCAGCAAGATCCAGCGCGTCGCGGAGTACGTTCATCAACATTCCGGCATGGATGACAGCCCTGACGCACTACATCGACCAGCCTATGCCGATTACCAGCGATCCAACCCCGAACTTCGCTACTACAGACAAGAGCACATCCAGCACAGAGATGTCGACCACAGCTACCGTTCCACCAAGCAGAAGGTACAGCTCCCATCCCGCCTTAAAGAGACACCTTCTCCAATGTGAAGGTACTGCACAGATTATCTGAAGCCAGAAGCGTCTTACAGGTATGGTGATTCACCATACACTAGACATGACTATAACACACTGGCTCGTACCAGCACTGACCAAGCCACCATGGACTCTGCAAAGTTCCTTGCCCTCCGAGAACTGGTTACAAAAGGACTTGTAAAGTTCACTGACAAAGCCGAGAACTATAGGTCATGGCGAGCCTCTTCCTGAATGCCATTCTGGGACTGGACCTTCTAGTAGTGAGGAGTTAGATCTCTTGGTAAAGTGGCTCGGAAGTGAGTCAGTCGAGCATGCCAAAAGACTAATGGACATTAATATATAGTATCCACACATAGGTCTACGTAAAGTGTGGGAAAGACTTGATGAATGCTATGGGTCCATAGAAGTCATAGAGAATGCTTTATACAAAAGAATTGATGATTTCCCTAAGATAACCTTTAGGCCCTATCAGAAGCTTAGAGAATTGAGTGATTTATTGATAGAGTCACAGGTTGCCCAGAAGGAAGGTCACTTGCCTGGATTGGCATTCTTAGACACTTCTAAGGGTGTAAATCCAATAGTACAAAAACCTTCCTTACATCTTACAAGAAAAGTGGGTTACATATGGTTCATGGTTTAAGAAAACTTATAACGTACCATTCCCTCCTTTCACTATATTTGTTGATTTTGTCACCCAACAAGCTAAGATCAGAAATGACCCTAGTTTTGACTTCACTCTCTCATGCTCCACTGCCCCCAGCGTCAAACCCGGTAGGACACCAGTGACAGTCACCCCTTTTGGTCACCTCTCAATGTACGGAGATCTGTAAGGGACTCACAGGAGGAAGATCCTGTTCAAAAATCTGCCTTGTCCGAGTCTACCCAGCAGGCCGCAGGGACAAAGCCCTCAAGATATATGCAATCCTGGATGACCAAAGTAATAGGTCTTTAGCCAGGTCCATCTTCTTTGACAACTTCAACATTGCTGGCCCCGGTTCTCCCTGCTCCTTGAGGACAAGTTCAGGTAACGTTGAGACGGGGAGAAAAGCAGCTGGACACAAGGTGGAGTCCATAGATGGCCAGACCTGCCTATCACTACCGACCATCCTGGAGTGCAAACAGATTCCCGACAACAGGTCCGAGATACCTTCACCGGAGGAGGCGACACATCATCCCCACCTGAAGCGTATAGCCCATCTGATACCTGAGTTGGATCCGGAGGCGCCAAAAACTTTACTTCTAGTAAGAGATATACTATGAGCCCACAAGACTAGAGAATATATCAACGGCTTCCAAAATGCTCCATACACACAGAGGGTCGACCATGGATGGGTCATTATTGGAGACGTCTGTCTAGGAAGAGCACACAAGCCAGCCTCAGTATGCTAACCAGCACACTAGAAAATGGACGTCCATCTCTCGTCCACAATTTCACAATAGTCTGCTGGTAAAACAATTACCGAACAGCACTCCCCTACCTTGCCCCTTTTCAACTCCTACCAACGAAGACCATGCCTGTAAAGGTGAACAAGACCACATAGGATGTACAGTCTTCCACAGGACAAAGGAAGACAACAAGGTAGCGATGTCTATAGAAGACAGGATGTTCTTGGACATCATGGATAGACAGTCAAAGACAAGTCAAACAGTTGGGTCGCACCTCTACCATTTCGACCTCAGAGAAGATGCCTACCCAACAACAGGGAACTGGTCTACAGCCGATTCATCTCCCTCAGACACAAGCTTCAGAAGTCACCTGAGACGAAGGAACACTTCTTCACCTTCATGGGGAAGATATTCCAGAACAACCATGCAGAGATTCCACCTGCACTTCGGCACTCAAAGGAGTGTTGGTACTTGCTCATCCGAGTGTACCATCCTAAGAAGCCAGGTTAAATAAGTGGTATTTGACTCAAGCGCCAAATGCAAAGACGTCTCATTGAATGATGTCCTACTGTCGGGCCCAGACCTCAACAACAGACTTCTGGAGGTACTAATCTGTTTCTGCAAAGATACGGTGGCATTTATGGCTGACATACAACAGATGTTCCACTGTTTTCTCGTCAAAGAGGAACACAGAAACTACTTGAGGTTCTTCTGGTACCACGACAACGACCCAGACAAAGACATCGCAGAGTACCGGATGAGGGTACACATCTTCAGGAACAGTCCTTCCCCAGCAGTCGCTATCTACAGCCTCCGACATTCCGCCAAAAAGGGTGAAGAAGAGTATGGGTCAGACGTCAGATCCTTCGTAGAAAAGGACTTCTACATAGATGACTGTTTGAAGTCCACACCGACATACCGACAAATGAGGCTGCAATCAGTTTACTAAAAAGCACTCAAGAAATGCTCGCTCTGTCTATCCTGAGGTTGCACAAGATTTCCTCCAACAGCCGATAGTTGATTGAAGCCTTTCCCCTCTCAAGACTATTCCAGCAATCTAAAGGATTTAGACCTAGGCATCGACTCCCTTCCCATGCAACGGAGCCTTGGATTGCTTTGGGATCTGAAGACGGATGCCTTTCCCTTTCAGATCAGCAAAGATGAGAAACCCTTCATGCGCAGAGGAGTTCTTTCGTAGCTCCAGTAACCATCCAAGGAAAAATGATGCTAAGAGACCACCCAAGACATGTCTGATTGGGACGATCCACTTCCGGCAGAGAAAGCTGACCTGTGGGCAGAGTGGAGGAAGTCTCTCGAAACCTTCACTGACCTTCGTGTGAAATGACAGTATGGTCCTGTGCCATCTACAGTGGTCAAAACACAGAGATTTTATCTTTTGTGATGCATCAGTCAAAGCGATCGCAGCAGTAGCGTACCTCAAAACTATGGACGTGAATGAACGGGTTTGTGATGAGCCGGACTAAATTGGCGCCACTCCGCGAACACACGATACCCACACTGGAACTCTATGCTGCTGTCCTTGCAGTTGGATTGGCCAAACTTATCTCAGATGCGATGAATCTAGAGATCAAAGAGGCAGAGTTCTACACCGATAGCAAGGTGGTACTGGGATTCATCTGCAACGAAACGCGACGCTTCTATGTCTACGTCAGCCACCGGGTACTGAGGATAAGAAGATCCACCTGCCCTAACCAGTGGCTCTACATACCTACTCACCACAATCCTGCAGACCGTGCAACTAGATCTATTGCACCAAGTCATCTTAAGGACACTACATGGTTCACAGGCCCTGCCTCCTTGAACTGTTCGGTGCCCCACATCCGCAGACCTGATACATTCAAACTAGTGGATCCAGATACCTATGAAGAGCTTCGTCCTCTAGTGTCTACTCTACATACAGTGATTTCAAGTCATCACCTCGAATCTCATCGGTTCAGAAGTTTTCAACCTGGAAGTCACTTGTTCGAACCATCGCTTGTCTACTTCAAGTAGCCCAGTCCTGCAAGTCAGCACTACCTTCAAGCCAGAGACGTTGGAAAGGTTGGCATGACTGCAAGCATGCGTTTATCGCTCCCAACCTGGAAAGTACCAAGGTTACAATACTTTATGTTGTACAAAAGAACCAAATAGTGGCATCAGTTGATGCCAAGCGGGGAGTGTTCTGCCTATTCATATGCAGCAAGCTAAAATTCATAGCGTTTTACCAGTTACAGCCTTTAGTGGTCTTTAGTTACTCATTTATCTTTCTATGTACGAAAAAGTATGTTTCCTTTAAGGAAAAGTGTTATGATTGGGTCACCGAGGAGGAAAGCAAGACCAAGCTAAGCCACAGAAAACCAGAGAGTTTGGTATCTAAGCAGATTGCAGACCTCTGATCCTATCCACACAACTAGCAGTAGCCGTGGAACGTACCTACGATGATCCTAGACGCCTCGACACAGCCAAAGAACTAAATAAGCCTAAACCAAGAGAGGGGAAATCTGAACTGCCCCAGAGCAGACCCCAAAAGGAATAGAAAGCCCCCAAACATATATTATCGGTGAGACAAGATGAAAACACAAACGCAGGTAGGAAAATAGACTGAACAAACGATGGGCCCACACAAACTAAACAGGAAAGGAAAGACTCTGTCTGCAATCACGCAAAAAACCCTGGTTCAAAAAATGCCCAACACGTCTGATAGAAAAATACTGAAGTCACTAGACTTAGCACACTATATCAGCACTCCGGTATATTCTGAAAGCAGAGCAAAAAGAGGCCAATCTAATAAGGGACAAAAACAAACTGGCACAAGCAGTAACATAAGGATGGAAATTCAGCACAGCCCCAGCCGGAGCTGGCTGAACACACAAAACTGAAATAGACAAAACCAGATCAAATGTGAACAATAGCAAAAGAACACTTAGCTGAGCATGCAGTGACTGAGCTGGAAACTAAGACCTCAGGAGGCAGGAAAAAATCACCAGCAGGGATAGAGGGAGTCGGCTGTCTTAAATCCAGTCAGAAACTCCAGATCTCCAGTCATCCTCCTTATTATCAGGTGGCAGGTCTCTGTTAATTAGATCAGCTCCATTACCTCCAGTAACCACCAGAGGGAGCCCGGAAAGAGAACTCACGACCCCTCTGTCAACACAACCAGCTCCACTACCTTCACTAGTAACCAGAGGTAGGCCAGAAAGCGAATTCACAACAGTACCCCCCCTTGAGGGGGGGGTCACCGAATTCTCATCCACGCCACCAAGGCCGATCAGGATGGGCCCGGAGAAAAGCACGAACCAATCTATCGGCATGAATGTCAGAAGCAGAGACCCAAGAATTATCCTCCTGGCCATAACCCTTCCATTTGACCAAGTACTGGAGTCTCCGTCTAGCCAAATGAGAATCAAATATTTTCTCTACCACATATTCTACATTGCCTTTAACCAATACAGGGTCAGGAGGCGCCGCCGCCATAGGAACTACTGGCTCCACAGACCTCTTCAACAGAGATTTATGAAACACCTTATGGATCTTTAACGTAACTGGAAGAGCCTATCGAAAAGAAACAGGATTACGAATCTCCAAAATCTTATAAGGTCCAATGAATCTTGGCTTGAACTTTGGAGATGCAACCTTCATAGGAATATTCTTGGACGGCAACCAAACCATATCACCCACTTTAAACCAGGGACCAATGGTCCTATGCCGGTTGGAAAACCATTGGGCCTTTTCCTGAGAGAGGGACAACTTATCCACCACTTGGTCCCAAATCTGCTGCATTCTCTACCACAGTGTCCACACTTGGGCAGGTCGAAGATTCCACTTGCCCTGAAGAAAATCGAGGATGAAACCCAAAGTTACAGAAAAAGGGCGACATCAAAGTGGCAGAACTAGCTCTATTGTTTAGCGTGAATTCAGCCAAGGGAAAAAATGAGGCCCAGTCATCCTGATCAGCAGATATAAAACATCTCAAATAGGACTCCAAAGTCTGGTTTGTTCTCTGTCTGCCCATTGGTCTGAGGATGAAATGCAGAGGAGAAAGATAACTGAATTCCCAGTTTGGAACAAGAAGCTCTCCAAAATCTGGAAACAAACTGGACTCCTCTGTCTGACACAATGTTCTCAGGAATCCCATGCAACCGAACCACCTGTTGTAAAAACAAGGGCACCAAGTCTGAAGATGGCAACTTTGGGAGTGGTACAAGATGGATCATCTTTGAAAATCTATCACAAATCACCCAGATAAGTCATTCTCTGAGTGACAGGAAGATCAGAAATAAAATCCATTGAGATATGGGTCCATGGCCTCTTGGGCACCAGCAGGGGCGTCAGCAACCCACTAGAACGAGAACAGGGCTTGGACCAAGAACAAGTCCCACAGGACTGCACAAAATTCCTGACATCACGAGATAAGGCAGGCCACCAAAAAGACCGACTCACCAAATCTCTGGTACCAAAAATACCTGGATGACTAGCCAACGCGGAGCAATGAATTTCTGACATTACTCTCTTCTTCCACTGATCAGGAACATACAATTTTCCTATAGGGCAGCGTTCAGGTTTGTCCTCCTGAAATTCCTCCAGGGCACGTCTCAAATCGGGTGAGATGGCGGAAAGAACTACCCCCTCGTATAGAATGGTAGTAGGCTCGGTCACAATAAGAGAATCCGCAAAGAAACTCCTAAAAAAGACGTCCGCCTTAACATTCTTAGTGCCAGAAGAAAAGAGACCACAAAATTAAAATGCGTGAAAAACAAGGCCCACCTAGCCTGTCTAGGATTCAAGCGGTTGGCTGATTCAAGATAAATCAAATTCTTGTGGTCGGTGAGGACCAGAACTTGATGTCTAGCTCCCTCCAACCAATGTCTCCACTCTTCAAATGCCCATTTCATGGCCAACAATTCCCGATTCCCCACGTCATAGTTACGTTCAGATGGGGAGAATTTTCGAGAAAAGAAGGCACAGGGATTCATTTTCTAAGTCACCGGATCTTTTTGGGACAAAACGGCTCCTGCACCAATCTCAGAAGCATCTACCGCCACCTGAAATGGGAGTGAGACATCAGGTTGCTGTAGAACCGGAGCAGAAGTGAATCTCCGCTTAAGCTCCAGAAATGCTGAGACTTCCTCTGGAGACCAATTCACCACATCAGCGCCCTTTTTTGTCAGATCCGTCAGTGGTTTGACAATACCAGAAAAATTACTTATAAATTTACGATAGAAATTAGCAAAACCCAAAAACTTCTGGAGAGCCTTCAAAGAAGTGGGCTGAACCCAATCATAAATGGCCTGTACCTTGGCCGGGTCCATTTCAATAGCCGACGGGGACAAAATAAATCCCAAAAATGTAATCCTCTGTACACCAAAGAGGCACTTCGATCCCTTAACATACAGGGAATTTCCCCTCAAAATCCGGAACACCGTCCGGACATGTTCCACATGAGAATCCCAATCACTGGAAAAGATCAAAATATCATCCAGATAAATGATCAATAACTTATCCATAAGGTCCCGGAAAATATAATTCATAAAAGATTGGAAGACAGAAGGGGCATTAGTGAGCCCAAAAGGAATCACCAGGTACTCAAAATGTCCCTCCTGAGTATTAAACGCTGTCTTCCATTCATCCCCGGCCTTAATGCAAATAAGATTATACGCCCCCCTGAGGTCAAGCTTGGTAAACCAGCAGGCACTTTTAACTCTGGAAAATAAATCAGAAATCAGGGGTAACGGGTGCTGATATTTAACAGTGATTTTGTTAAGGGAACGATAGTCAATACAAGGCCTTTATGAACCATCTTTCTTGGCCACAAAAAAAACCCAGCACCTAAAGGTGAAGAGGATGGTCTAATATGACCCTTCTCCAATGACTCCTTGATAGAAGATCGCATAGCATCATGTTCAGGTACCGATAAGTTGAAAAGCCGACCCTTGGGAAATTTACACCCGGGCATTAACTCAATTGCACAGTCCTCCTATGAGGAGGCAAAGACGTAGACTTACTCTTACTAAATACATCAGAAAAATCAGCCAAATAATCAGGAATATCATGAGACTGGGGAGAGGTGGAGAAAACAGTAGTGTCACTAAGAACACACTGACAACCCCAACTCACCACAGAGACAGATTTCCAATCCAAAATAGGATTATGAGTTTGCAACCAGGGAAAACCCAGAACAATAGTATCATGCAAATTGTGCATCACCAAAAATTTACAATTTTCTTGGTGGTCTTGGGTGACCCGTATTATCACCTGGGTCCAAAACTGGGGTTTATTCTCCGCCAAAGGAGTAGCATCAATACCCCTCAAAGGGATAGGAGTCCGCAGGGGTATCATGGGAAAACCACAACGTTTAGCAAAGTCTAAATCCATCAGATTCAAAGCTGCTCCTGAATCTATAAAAGCCTTAGCGAAAAATGTAGACAAGGAGCAGATCAGATTAATTGCCAAAAGGAACTTAGGTTGTACACTGCCCACAGCAAATGTGTGCTCAAAACGTTTTTCTCTTTTAAGGCAGACAGATATAGTATGAGAGGCGTCTCCACAGAAAAAACATCTTATTACGCCTTCTAAACTCCTGACGTTGCGCCTTAGACAAAACCCCATCACATTGCATGGGTTCAGACGTTAGTTGAAAAGGCGGCAACGCCTCTCGTGTAGTTTTACGCTCATGTAAACGCCGATCAACTTGAATGGCTAACGACATAGAATCATCAAGACCCGAGGGAACAGGAAATCCAACCATAACATCTTTTACGGTTTCTGACAAACCCTTCCGAAAGAGCGCTGCTAAGGCACCGTCATTCCATGTAGTAAGGACCGCCCACTTTCAGAATTTTTGACAGTATAACTCTGCAGAATCCTGACCCTGGTTCAATGCCAATAGGGTTTTCTCAGCTTGATCAATAGCATTAGGTTCATCATACAACAACCCCATGGCTTGAAAAAATGCATCCACATTAGTCAGAATAGGGTCTCCAGGTGTCAGAGAAAAAGCCCAATCATGGAGATCGCCGCACAGCAATGAGATGACAATTTTAACCTGCTGCACAGAGATCCCCGATGAGTTAAGCTTCAAGGCAAGAAATAGTTTACAATTATTCTTAAAATTCAAAAATTTAGACCGATCCCCAGAAAACACATCAGGAGTAGGGATTTTTGGTTCAACAGCAGATGGTTGAGCAAGATAGGCGGAAATTCCGCGCACTTCAGCAGCGAGCTGCTCAACACGATTAGACAATTGCTTAATCTCCATTAAAGAAAAAAAAAAATCCTCCTACGGCCCCCGAGAAAAAGAGGAAAAAATACATAAAAAATAAATTCTGACACTTTTTTTTTTTACAATACTCTCCTGCTTTTGAGTACCCTAGAATCTGCGGTTTAGGCTGGTGATTCTGTTATGATTGGGTCACCGAGGAGGAAAGCAAGACCAAGCTAAGCCACGGAAAATCAGAGAGGTTGGTAACTAAGCGGATTCCAGACCCCTGATCCTATCCACACAACGGCCGTCAACGTGGAACGAGCCCCACGGGTGGCCTACGCTCTGCCTGTGCCTCTGGGATCCCTTCCTCTACAGGGAGCTTCTTTCAGTCTCTACTCCTTCCAGTAGCTCCTCCCAACCAGGATCTGCTCAATCTACGTCCTTCCACCTCTTCCCCCTACGGTAAGACTGACTAAACTTCCTTTCTATTTTCCCACTCTGAACCTTCAAGCTCCACCCACCTCCCAACACTTTGCTCACTAGCAGGGATGAGATTATCCTCCTGTAGATTCCATCCAGGGTGCCCTGCCACTATTGGGTGTCTGTTCGTTGCAGGTGTTAGAGTGCGGTCAGGTGCCTCCACCTTACCTGGGAAGTGGGATACCACACCTCTGGCTGAGATGCAGTACCCCTGTGGTGACTGTACCTTCAGGGGCGCCACATATCCTCACACATAGCTTGCGCCCCCATATGCACCCTCACATGTAGCCTGTACTCCCATATGTACCCCAAAGTGTAGTCTGCACCCCCATGTGTACCCTCACACACAGCCTGCCCCCCATGTACTCCTGCTCCCTGATTACCTGTCCCCAGTGCCTTTCTGCTGTTTCCTGCCCTGGAAAACATTTCACTTACAAGCTGTTGCATGGCTCCGACCATAAGAGTGACATGTGCATGGAATTCTGTACTCGGCGAGTAATTAGGTATTCGCCTTGGTATATTTGACGCGCCCAGCATTTTTGGAGCTTTATTTGCAGCCAATAAACATGCTGGGCTGGCTTGCCAATCACAGTACCGGCGCCATCTTTGGTGTGGCATTACTGTGATTGGCTTTGCCTTCCAGAGTCATAGGGACTATTTAAAGGCCGCCTTCGCCATCTTTCGCATATTGTAGCCGGAAACAGCATAGGGAGAGTGATAGGAGGTTATAGTGAGCATTGTTAATTCCAAAAAATTTCTTTTAAGAGCTTAAGATTGTGAAGAGATTACTTGTTTCTTAGGCGGGGATTTAAGTAGGGAGAGATTTAATAGGACGGAGAGTGAAATGGAGGCAGCTGGGTGTTCTCATAATTGCAAGTACATGCTACAGGTCTCTACTATTTTCCACTGTATTGTATAGTAGTTAGTATTTTGAACAGACTGTGGGATTAGGGTGAAATAGGGAGGGTTTCATCCACTACTAAAATATAATACTCAGCTATTTGTAGAGGGAAATATTAGGTAGTACCAGCATCTACAAAAAACAATTTTTTGAGAGCTACATAATAATCCTGTGTAGTAGCCTATAATTATTTTTTACCACAAAATAGCATTTTTCAGTGGTAGCATATTATAACATCCATTTGAAAATCTTAATGCTAAATAATAATCCTCGTCTATTGCTTAAAATACCTAATATTTGTCTAGCAGTTGTGCAACTGGCGCAATCTGGGTACAGATAATCTTACGTGACACTTTAGCAAGGGCAATAATCTTCATTACTCCGCATTTGGAGTGTGTCAGCAAGGTGATCGAAAAAAAAAATCATAATTTTCTATTAGTTTATAAAATAGCGTATCTTTATCTAGCAGGTGTGCGACTGGTGCAATCTGGGTAGAGATAATCTTACATGACAATTTAGCAGGGGCAATAATCTTCATTACTCCACATTTGGAGTGTGTCAGCAACCCGAGTGAAAAAAAAAACATAATTTTCTATTGGTTTAAAAAATACAGTGTCTTTCTTTAGCAGTTGTGCGACTGGCGCAATCTGGGTAGAGATAATATTACATGACAATTTACCAGGGGCAATAGTCTTCATTACTCCAGTGGAGTGTGTCAGAAAGCGGATGGATGGGGAATACAAGTTTCACCATTGCATAATGTGCCAAGTTTTTACAAAGTACAAAGCATTAGCCACATGGGGTATACATGACCACTAAGTACTTGTTGCAGAAACAGGAGGAGGAAGAGAAGGTGATTTCATGAACAAAATGGGTTTTAATGGCAAAGGATCTATGTTTTTATTATTTATTATTATAGCGCCATTTATTCCATGGCGCTTTACATGTGAGGAGGAGTATACATAATAAAAACAAGTACGGTAATCTTAAACAATACAAGTCACGATGGGTACAGGAGGAGCGAGGACTCACAATCTACAAGGGATGGGTGAGGATACAGTAGACGAGCGTAGAGCTGGTCGTGTAGTGGCTTGGTCGATCAGTGGTTACTGCAGGTTGTAGGCTTGTCAGAAGAGGTAGGTCTTCAGGTTCGTTTTAAGGATTGGTAGGCAAGAATCTAATGTGTTGTGGTAGAGAGTTCCAGAGTAGGGGTGATATGCAGGAGAAATCTTGTATTTGATTGTGGGAAGAGGAGATAAGAGGGGAATAGAGAAGGAGATCTTGCGAGGATCGGAGGTTGCGTGCAGGTAAATACAGGGATACGAGGTCACAGATGTATGGAGGACACAGGTTGTGGATGGCTTTGTATGTCATGGTTAGGGTTTTGAACTGGAGTCTTTGGGTAATGGGGAGCCAGTGAAGGGATTGACAGAGGGGAGAGGCCGAGGAATAGCGGGGGGGACAGGTGGATTAGTCAGGCAGCAGGGTTTATAATAGATTGGAGGGGTGCAAGAGTGTTAGAGGGGAGGCCACAGAGCAGCAGGTTGCAGTAGTCAAGGCAGGAGATGATGAGGGCATGGACTAGTGTTTTTGCAGATTCTTGATTGAGGAATGTACGGATCCGTGAAATATTTTTGAGTTGAAGTCGGCAGGAAGTAGAAACAGCTTTGATATGTGGTTTGAAAGAGAGATCAGTGTCAAGGATTACCCCGAGGCAGCGAGTTTGTAGGACTGGGGAGAGCGAGCAGTCATTTACTTTAATGGATAGATCTATTGGGGGAGTCAAGTGAGATGGGGGAAAAATGAAGAATTCTGTTTTGTCCATAATAAGTTTTAGAAATATAGGGGAGAAGGATGAAATAGCAGACACACATTGTGGGATTCTGGTTAGTAGGGAGGTGATATCTTTTCCAGAGATGTAGATCTGTGTGTCATCAGCATAGAGGTTATACTGAAAGCCGTGAGATTCTATGAGCTGTCCCAGGCCGAAGGTGTAAATGGAGAAGAGCAGGGGCCCTAAGACTGAACCTTGCGGGACTCCGGCAGATAGGGGGCGAGGTGAGGAGGTGGTGTGAGAGTGGGAGATGCTGAATGTCTGGTCTGTTAAATATGACAAGATCCAAGATAGGGCCAAGTTTGTGATGCCAAGAAATGAGAGGGTCTCTAGTAATAGGGAATGGTCCACTGTGTCAAAGGCAGAGAACAGGTCGAGGACGAGGAGCACAGAGTAGTGTCCCTTGGCCTTGGCAGTTAATAGGTCTTTGGTGACCTTAGCTAGGGCAGTTTCAGTGGAGTGGTGTGGCCGGAAGCCAGACTGTAAGCGGTCGAAGAGGGAGCAGGAAGAGAGGTGGGAGGACAGTTCAAGAAGGACGTGTTGTTTCAGTAGTTTTGAGGCATAGGGGAGAAGTGATAAAGGGCGATAACTAAACACAGAGAATGGGTCAAGAGAGGGCTTTTTGAGGATAGGTGTGATTGAGGCATGTTTGAAGCTTGAGGGGAAAACACCAGTTATTAGTGATAGGTTGAAGAGATGGGTTAGGGTTGGGATGAAGACTGTGGTGAGGTTTGGGATGAAGTGGGATGGAATCGAGTCAAGTGCACAGGTGGTGAGATGTGATCTTGAGAGTAGAGTGGAGAGTCGATCTTCTGTAATGGTAGAGAAGTTGGTTTTGTAGGAGGAGGGCTGGGCATTTAGGAGGAAGGGCTTTGGGTGTTGTTGACCAAATCGGTCTCTGATGTTATCAATTTTCTGTTTGAAGAATGAGGCAGAGCCATCAGCTGAGATAAGTGGAGAGGGAGGAGGTGCTGGGGACGGAGGAGAGAATTGAATGTGTTGAATAGCTGTTTAGGATTGTTAGACAGGTAGGATATGAGAGATGAGAAGTAGGTTTGTTTAGCTGTGGCGAGTGTGGTCTTAAAAGTAGTGAGGGACTGTTTGAATGCGATGACGTCCTCGTTGGAATGGGATCTTTTCCATCTCCACTCAGCCACCCTGGAAGTCCGTCTCAGTTCTTTGGTCAGGCTGGTGTGCCAGGGCTGCCTGTTGATTTTGCGAGCTTTGGTATGTGTGAGAGGGGCAATCGATTCCAAAGCTGCAGCTATTGTGGTGTTATATAGAGCAGTAGCGGCATCTTCATTGTGTAGGGAACTTATTTCTGTAAGAGGGAGAAGGGATTCAGACAGTGAGTGTAGATTGAGTTGTTTAAGATTTCTGCGAGGGTGTGCAAGTTTGTGGGTGGGGATTGTGGACCTGGAGAGGAGAGGGAAGAGAATGTAAGTAGGTTGTGGTCACACAGAGGGAGCGCTGAGTTAAGGAGGTTAGAAAGGGAGCAGAGGTGGGTGAAGATGAGGTCCAGTGTGTTGCCATCTTTGTGAGTGGCTGCAGAAGACCATTGAGTGAGGCCGAAGGAGGAAGTGAGAGATAGAAGCTTAGTGGCAGCTGAGAGAGAAGTGTCAATGGGGATGTTGAAGTCGCCTAAGATGATAGCGGAGAGGAAATGAAGTAGCCAGGTGGTGAAGTGGTCACAGAAGATGGTGGCTGGCCTTGGGGGGTGGTAAAAGACAGCCAGTTGGAGGGGGAGTAGATGCGCACAGAGTGCACCTCAAAGGAAGGGAGGGTAAAGGAGGGTGGCAGTGGGATTTGGGTCAAGGAGCAGTTATCTGACAGGAGAAAACCAACTCCTCCGCCATGCTTGCTGCTGGGGCGGGGTGTGGAAATGGTGGAATCCACCATACGAAAGTGCAGCAGGAGAGGCTGTTTCTTTGGGGTGAGCCAGGTTTCGGTGATTGCGAGAAAGGAAATTTTGTTAGTATTGAAAAGATCATGGATGTAGGAAAGTTTGTTGCAGACAGAGCGAGCATTCCATAGAGCTCCTGTTAGTGGGACTGCGGAAGCGGGACCGTGTGAATGGGTATAGGGTTAGAGTGGTTACAGAAAGTTGTGATAGAGCGTGGATGGGAGGTAAGAATGACTGTGGGAATGTGGTGAGGAGGACCAGGATTTGGAGCAATATCACCAGCAGTGAGGAGGAGCCGAGAAAGTGTTAGGTGGGCGCAGGAGAGGGCATGAGGGGGCTGTCTGTGTTTGGAGACAGAGGGATTATATGTTGAGGAACAGTTCTGAGGAGGAGGTGAGATGGATGGGGAGGATTGAAGAAGAGATGAACAGTTAAGACAACTTTCCAACAAAAAACATTTGGCCTGCTTTTACACTATGTTGCTGTCATCCGTAGGGCTTACAAAGTCGCCGGAAACCCAGCCCTTGTTCAATTTTAGAAGAGTCAGCTTGTCTGCATTTTCCTTTGACAGGCGTGTGCGCCTATCCATAATGATTGCAAAAGCCGAACTAAAAATCCACTCAGACAACAGCTTTGCATCAGGGCATGACTGCACCTCCATGGTGTAGAAGGAGAGGGCAGGCCAAATGTGGAGCTTGGACAACCAGTAGTTAAAGGGCATAAGGAAGGAAGCTGGTATGGTCCGTCACCATCTTGGTCAACTTCTCCCTCTTCGTCATTGTTACACCCATAGATAGTCCTTGCTGATGTGACGGTCTCATGAAAATGTGCTAGTTCGTGGACATTCCCCCCCCCCCCCCGAGTTGCACCTGGTGTGCGTGGTCCTCCCTTGTAATCCTTGAGGGTGAAAAGAGCCAGTAGCTCTGCCAGCAGCATTGTCTAAGGGTAATCTTTTTAGCAAGCCTTCCACAAAGGCCCTCTGGCATACATGCACTGAAAATGGCTCGTCTGCCTCCGACATGAGAGAAGCAAGGGTCAAGAAAAGTGTACAGCCAGTATTTAATGTTATACAAAATGTGTTTCATGCAAGGGTCTTGGTAAGGGTGTCTGGACATGAATTCTGCTATGTGTGGCAGACTACAAAGAGTCAAACTTTCAGTGTCCTCACCAGGAAGAACACTAACCATCCTCTACTCCTCACGATGCATAGCCTCCTCCTCCTTCTCCAGCCATACATGTTGGACAGGCATGAAGATGGGATTGGGAGTCCCCTCTGTAGTGCAGACCAAATACTCCTGTTCCTCCACATCCTCCTCCTCCTGTTCCTCGTCATCACCCACCTTGGCTTGAGAATATTGTGTGAGGCTGGGCTGTGTGTTATCAACCACTGTAAAATCTTGCTCCATAGCCAACTGCTCGGCATTCAAAGCTTCCTCTTTGAGATTGTTCACCATTTTGGTACAGTACTCAAAGTTTTGAAGATCCTCACAAATGTCATCCAGCCACATCCACTCGGCAGTTGTGTGGGGGCTGAGTGTCACTCTGGCGGGCATTGAGAATCTGGACTTCAGACACTGCTCCCTCCTGCTCTCTAAAGGTGCCGTTACACTAAACGATTCACCAGCGATCCCAACAACTATACGACCTTGTCCGGATCACTGGTGCATCGATACATGATCGCTGGTGAGCTGCCAAACAGGCAGCTTCACCAGCGATCAGGACCAGCAAGGATGCTGGTATCTAAGGTAAATATCGGGTAACTAAGCGCGTGCGTCACTTAGTTACCAGCTGTGTACCTTGGACACCAGCATGCTCGCGCTGAGATCTGGTATCCAAGGTAAATATCGGGTAACTAAGCTCGCGCAGCACTTAGTTACCCGATATTTACCTTGGATACCAGCTCCCAGCACTAGCACACTGGTATCCAAGGTACACAGCGGGTAACTAAGTGATGCGCGCGCTTAGTTATCCGATATTTACCTTGGATACCAGCTCCCAGCGTCTGCTTACAGCGCTGGGAGCTCGCTGATCGATGGTCTCCCGCTGCCACACGCAGCGATGCATGCTGGCCAGCGGGAGACCAACGATCAAAAAATGGCCCAGGACGATCCTGCACGATCAGCGATAGCCGGCGGGGGGCTGGTCGCTAATACATGTCACACACAGCGAGATCTCTGGAGAGATCGCTGATGCGTCACAAAATCAGCAATCTCGCTAGCGATCTCGCTGTGTGATGGGCCCTTAAGCCTTGCCAACATATGAACCGTCTACTGCCTTAACACATTTATCTAACTATCCTTGAGTTGCCCATTAAAAATTTTTTTCATAACCTGGATCATTGTTTCTTGTTTTCACACAGTTTATGCATTTAATAGCCCTCTGTGTCTGTACTTTTACACATACTGGTTGGTAACCGGTTCATGCAGCATTATATGAACACGCGATTTCCTACATTATGTCTGGTCAGAACAATGAAAGCAATTATTATTATTTATATAGCACCATTGATTCCATGGTGCTGTACATGAGAAGGGGTTACATACAAATTACAGATATCACAGTAAACAAACTAGCAATGACAGACTGATACAGAGGGGAGAGAGGACTCTGCCCTTTCGGGCTTACATGCTGCAGGATGGTGGGGAAGGAGACAGTAGGTTGGTGGGTTGCAGCAGTTCCGGTGTTGGTTGAGGTGATATCACCGGTAGTGGTGAGAGAGAAGGAGGTAGCGGGGTCTTTGCAGGCTGTAGGCTTTCTTGAAGAGGTGGGTTTTCATGTTCCGCCTGAAGGATCCAAATGTGGTTGATAGTCGGACTTGCTGGGGCAAAGAATTCCAGAGAATAGGGGCTATTCGGGAGAAGTCTTGGAGGCAGTTGGGTGAGGGGCGAATAAGTGTGGAGGAGAGAAGGAGGTCTTGGGAGGACCGGAGATTACGTGAGGGAAGGTATCGGGAGATGAGTTCAGAGACATATGGGGGAGACAGGTTATAGATGGCCTTGTAGGTCTGTATTTGTAATTTGAACTTAATACACTGAGGGAGTGGGAGCCAGTGAAGAGATTTGCAGAGGGGAGAAGCAGAGGAGTAGCGAGGAAAGAGATGACTTAGTCGGGCGGCAGAGTTAAGGATGGACTGGAGAGGTACGATGGTGTTAGCAGGGAGACCACAGAAAAAAGATGTTGCAGTAGTCAAGGCGGGAGATGATGAGGGCATGCACAAGCATTTTATTAGATTGAGGGTTGAGGAAAGGACGGATTCTGGAAATATTTTTGAGTTGGAGGCGACAGGAGGTAGAAAGAGCTTGGATGTGCTGTTTGAAGGACAGGGCAGAGTCAAAGGTTACTCCGAAGCAGCGGATTTCCGGTACTGGGGAAAGTGTGATGTCATTAATTGTTATAGCTAGGTTGGGTAAGGAAGATCTGTGAGATGGAGGAAAGATGATGAGTTCAGATTTGTCCACATTGTGCCTGAGGAAGTGAGAGGAGAAGAAGATATGGCTGATAGACACTCTGGGATTCTGGACAGCAGAGAGGTGACGTCTGGGCCAGAGAGGTAGATCTGAGGGTCATTAGCATAAAGGTGGTACTGGAATCCGTGGGACACTATGAGTTGGCCCAGACCAAGGGTATAGATTGAGAAGAGTAGGGGTCCTAAATCAGAGCCTTGGGGGACTCCAACAGAGAGAGGGTGGGATGAGGAGGTGGTGTGGGAGTGGGAGACACTGAATGTGCGGTTGGAAAGGTATGAGGAGATCCAGGATAGGGCAAGGCCTTTGATGCCGAAGGAGGAGAGGATCTGTAGTAGGAGGCAGTGGTCAACTGTGTCGAATGCAGAGGACAGGTCTGTGATTGCTGGACATAGCGGTTGGGTCGAGGGTTGGCTTTTTAAGGATAGGCGTGATTGTGGCATGTTTGAAAGCAGAAGGGAAGGTACCAGACGTTAGTGTAATTGTTACCATCCACCTTTCGTGTCTCCTCTATTTCCTCATTCCTCTTGGTATCTGTTGTTTATGTGATTGTTATTCTGTAATGTCTTTTATTGTCTGTACAAGTCCACTCTAAAATGTAAAGTGCCGCGGAATATGTTGGCGCTACAGAAATAAAATTTATTATTATTATTATTAAAGGTCGAATTATAGCGTGTGGGCAGGTCACAAAACATTCGGTGAAGAGGCAAATTAAAGCACTGCTGCAGCAAAGTTTGAATGACTTTCGGAAATGTGCACTGACACGCCATACCTTGGCAAGTAGATCTGGCATGTCAGGGTATGTTTTTAAAAAAACACTGTACAACCAAGTTCAGCATGTGGGCCATGAATGGAAAGTGTTTATCAGCTTGCCGAGCTTTAAAGCCACCACCTAGTTATCCCCATTATCGCATACAACCAGACCTGTTTGGAGGTTCAGCAGGGAAAGCCACTGATTGGTCTGTTCTTTTATCACCTGCAACAGCTCGGCTGCATTGTGGGCTTTATCACCTAAACAGATGAGTTTCAGCAGAGTGTGCTGCCACCTTGCCAAGGCAGTGCTGCAGACCTCCCAGCTGGGGAGTGATGGGTAGGCTACTTTTGGTGAGGAGGAGGAGAGACAGAAACTGTAATATGAGGAAACTGAAACCCTGTTGGAAGTTGGGACTGCTATTCTTGGTGTGGGTAAGATGTGTGATGTGTCAGCCTCTGACTGTCCCAGACTCCACCAGGTTCAGCCAGTGTTCCATAAGGGAAATGTAGCATTCCTGTCCACAAGAACTTGTCCACACATCTGTGGTAAAGTAGACCTTTCCTGTGACTGTGTTGGCGAGAGCATGACTCATATTGTGTACCACGTGCTTATGTAACGTGTTGATGCCTCTTCGGTAAAAATAGTGTCAGATGGGAATCGGGTACCGTGGTGCTGCCACCGCCAAGAGGTCCCAAAAGTCGAAATTGATACAATTCTAGGGCTACCAATCTTGGAATGTGGGTGTTTAGCATTTGGACCTGTGGGTGGGTCTATATTTCTGCTTTCTGTTAAATGTCTGGGGACAAGTGAACTCTGCACTGGGACAGCAAACTGTACGCGGTTGCTGACTGTTGTATCTGTGCAACTGCAGGTTGTGGGTAGGAGGCATCAGTGCCTGCTTCATACACAGCAGATTGGGAAGACTGTAACACAAGGGAAGGGGCAGTGGTTTCAACATCAGACAAAGATTTTGTACCCAAGCATTCTGCCCACCTACTGCTTGGCTGCCATGTGCTTTTGCATGCTGGTGGTGCTCAAGTTGGCAGTGTTCTTGCCTCTTCTTAGCTTGGTTTGGCATCTGCTGCAAATTACAGTTGTTTTGTCTGAAGGAATTTCAGAAAAAAACTGCCATACAGGGGAACAATGCACCCTTTGTCTGTTATCTAGCCGAGTGTGGGAGGCTGTGTGGAACAGTTGACAGCGTTCTCCCTCTGGTCAAACCACTACCTCTTCTTGCCTGTTTTTGTGCTACGGATCCATCCCTATCTGCACACTGTGCTTGTTAGGCGTGCCACCGTGCCAGGTTGGATCAGTGACCTCATCATCGACCACTTCATCTTCCAATTCCTCAATCTGATCCTCCTTCTGAGTTGCGATTTTAGGTTGACCTGATGGCAACCATGCGTCATGATTATCCTCCACCTCTTCAGACATAAATTGACCTTCCACAACGTGGCTTTCTACTGGCCGTGGGTGCTCAAATGTTTGGGCATCACTGCACTCTACCTACTCATGACTCTCTTCAATGGTGCATGTTGAGTGGCCTGATAACTTACAAGGGAACGTAAAAATTTCCTCAGAGTGGCCAGCGTTGGGGTCATATGTCTCCTGGGACTCTTGATGGTGGAAGGAAGGAGGATCAGGTTGGGGATTCAGAGGCCCAGTCTCTTGGCTACTGAGACTGGACCGAGTGGAAGACATTGTGGTGCTGTTTGTCAACACACCGGAGCCTTTGTCTGCCAACCAAGCCACAACATCCTCACAATTGTCTTGGCTCATAAGTGGTGCAGCGCGCTGACCACATTTTGGCAGAAAGTTAGAATGAGTTCCAGTCACCTTCTGAACTGAAACGCGGCCTTAGCGGGCACCACCACATCCACATCACTTAATGTCACTTTCTATTTAAATGCTTTATACTTGTCAAAAATAAAGCCAGTTTTTTTTTTTCATAAGTACCCTCACAGAGGTGTTATGTACAAATTCAATATATCTAGCATTGTGTGTCAATTTTTTTTAAGATATCACCTTTATTATACACGGTAACAGCAGACTCACGAAAATTAGAGATAGTCACGTTTGCATATCTGCAGGCTTTGCGCTAGTCTCACAACTGCTAGATAAAAATACGCTTTAAATTAAACCAATAGAAAAATGTTTTTTTTTATATATACCTCTTGCAATAACTGCAAAGTGTATTGCGATGCCCCAACCACGGTCTCTTTCAGCGTGTATGATACAGACCCCTTGGGTTAATTTTTGGAAACCTTTGTACATTGTGCAAAGGTCAAATTTCTACTCTTAGGCCGTGGTCAGACTTGCGAAAACTCACACGTCAATACCCGGCACTGCCACCAGCACTCGGATCAGAGCTTTCCGCTGCATGTATTTTTATGTAGCTGAACGCTCTTGTCCGAGTGCCGGCGGCAGTGCCGGGTATTGACGTGCGAGACTCGTGTGAGTTTCTCACAAGTCTGACCCTGGCCTTAATCTCTATATATTCTAAAATTCTAATTTGTTTATTGTGTTGCCCTTCTCACTGTCTCTTTAAGTGTGTATCACGTAGCTTGATGTTGATTGTTGGTTGTGCACTTAGACATTTTGGTACACGAATGCATTAATATGCACCACACAATTCTTCAGGTTTCAGCCTTACACAGAATAATAATATGAATAATGAAACATGCTCTCTCTCTCTCTCTGTGTGTGTATATATATATATATATATGTATGCTGCTATTTCTAACATCTTACCCACACATCCTTTATAAAGGGAAATTCGGCATAATACCTGCTTTAGCATATGCCATATACTGCTCATATAGGCAGTACCCCAGTAGGTGGGCGAAATGCCTGGGTACAAAATCTGTGTCTGAGAGTGAAACCACTGGTCCTTCCCATATGTTACATCCTTCCCACTCTGCTGTCCAGGAAGGTGGCACTGAGGCCTCCTGTCCACATCCTGCACTTGCACAGACACCGCTGTCTGCAACCACATCCAATTTTCTAAATTTGGGACCTTACAAAAAAGTGGTGGTAGGGTATTGGCCAATTAATGTACATTTTTTGCACATCTAAGAGACTGAGTTAATACACTCCACAGACTTATCCAGGCCGCAGCCTTAGACATATTAGAATATGGTCATTGCCACGTTAAGGGCTTTACCTGAGCTCTGTAGCACTGCCTGTCACCTGAGTAATTCACTCCACAGACCTCGACTCTCTCTGGGACATATCCTGTAATTACTCCATTGTTGGTCAAAAATATGTAAAAGATACCTTCTGCCTGGTTGGGTAGTTAACAGATCAAGTGCTTGGTCTTGTGCAGATTGGTCAATGGTACTGCTGTTTCTTTCCCTTAAGGAGGCTGCTTCCAAGTAAAATGAGGCTTGTACATGTTCCGGACATGCAGGCCCTCACTTGCATAGACTATATTCTGAATTAAATTCTAATGCTTTTGGTGTCTGGTAGAATCCAATTTACTGACATTGCTCATTCAGCTCACCCAACTCCTGTATTATATTCACCTTACAGCGGCTTCACCTGCTATGAGAGTGGTTCCATTGGGTACAGGTGGCAAAAATTAACTGCGGACCTTACAAAACTCACGTTTCATGGCACCTGCTGGCACTCTGAAAATTGTAAGCGAGGGCCGCATTATGACTGGTGGTGGTGGTGGGCAAAGCCCAAAAGTCAAAAATGGCATGTGTCAAATGGCATTGCAAAGGGATGAGGAATATGTATTCCACGATCTTGTTAACTATTTGGCATGATGGAGGGACCTCCTGAATATGAGTGAGAGAGGAGTGTATGATACAGGGCCACCTGAGGGCCCTTACCAAACTCAGGTTTCATGGCACCTGCTGGCACTCTGCAAATTGTAAGCGAGGGCCACATAATGACGTGGTGGTGGACATGGTGGTGGTCATGTTTAAACTGGCATTGTAAAGGGATGGAGAATATATATTCCACTATCTTGCTATTTTGCATGAGGGAGTGACCTCCCAAATATAGGAGTGAGAGCCCTCACAAATGTTAATCAAAAACACTCCGTGTGAACATATGCTAAAGGGGAGGTATAATTTTTTTGGGGGGGATTTCTATTTAACGTTATATGCATGTAACTATAAAGGAAAAATGTTACTTAGCATTTTTCCCTTAAAAAAAAAAAAAATTTTGGTTTAGTAGGTCTTTTTAAAATTCCGTAAAACTAGAGCAATAGTCTGACAACGGTAATCCCAGATATCATGTGTGAGTTAGAAAGGCATGCAGGCATCGTCTCCATTCTATTCTCATTTAGCTTTAGCTCTATCCCATCCATTTCAGCTTTTTTGCCATTTTTCCAGCAGAAAAATATTTGGCTTTTCCATTGACCTGCATAAGATTCGTTACTTTGTACGAATACATGGATATTACTGTATTTTTCAGACTGTAAGATGCACTTTTTCCCAAAAAAATTTAGGAGAAAAATGGGGGGTTGCATTAGTGGCGTAACAGCGTCCCTTCCTCAGGGTATTGGCGGCGGCAGAAGTGTGGCGATGCTGAAGCTCAATGTCTGTGGTGAGTAATGCGGAGTGCATCTTTGGTTTTCCTGTGGCCATCTTCCCGAAGCCGAGGGCCACTGGAGGTGACACGTGCGCGAATTGAGATCTTGGCTGGGCCTCTTGCACTCCATTTCCCTGAGGCTGTGGGCTTCAGGAAAATGGCCGCTGAAGGCCGCGCATGCACAGATTGAGATTTTGGCGGCTCTCAGCTCCAGGAAGATGGCTGCCAAAGGCTGCGTGTGCACAGATTGAGATCTCATTGACCCTTGGCTTCAGGAAAAAGGCCGACGAGAAACCATTAACGCACTCTGCTCTGTTCACTCTGGACACCGGGCCGCAGCATCGCCACATTTCTGGCGCCGGCACCCTGAGGAAGGTACCCTGCTCCATGCAACACACTCTGCTCTGCCTCACAGCCGACCCTGGACCCGCAATATCACGCCGCTGGGATTCGTCGGAACTGCAGCATTGCCCCACTTCTGCCGCCCGCTTCCTGAGGAAAGGACCATGCCTCCTGTGACCCCGCTCTACCACCGCCAGCTCTCAGGTAAGATACCTTAAATTTGGATGAAAAGACAGAACCCTATCTTATAAAAATCTTTTTTTGCTATTTTCACCCCAAAATTTGGGGTGCGTCTTATTGTCTGGTGCGTCTTATAGTCCGAAAAATATGGTTGAAATTATTCAGACCGATTTTCCCGAATCCAAATATTTCACTATTTGGTCATTACTAGTCATCACAGGTCCTTCAGTTCTACCATTTATCTTTCTCTGTTGTGACAGGGAGCTGATCGGTGCTCCCCCCAATAAAGATGGCAGTTTTTTTCCCCAGTCTAGTGGAGGTAAGACGAAGGGGGAAATATTGAAAAAATTAAATCTTTCATGGTGGCAGCCCACCTGCAACCTGCTGTCCTAGGCACTTGCCCTCGGTTGCCTAGTTGCTAATATGTCCCTGTGTATATACTCACATATGCAATGTGTTGCCTTATAATACTTGAAAAGGAGACTCTCTGGAAACCCGATGAAGTTAAATGCTACTTTCCGAAATGCGCAGGATATTTTTGGTCACTCTGAACTTTTGTAGTTTGCAATGAATTCACTTGAGCAGGGCAAACATTTTGTTTATGAGAGACCGTGGTGTTCTAAATGCTTTTTTTCCATCATGGTGTTTGACCACATTTTCAGTTTCTACCAGTTTCTACCAGATCCAGATTCCTTCCCATAACTGACCTGTCATCCTCTCTTTTGTGAACCATATGCAGGTGACAGGTTTAGGCTCATTGCTGAATGCTCTGCCTCTCAGAAGAAGATATAGCCAGGGAATATGTAACGTGTAATGAAAGAACTGATGACATTGATATGGTTACGGCAGCACCATCATCCTGAGTACATCAGGTATACAATGGTAGCTTGTGGCAGTGAAATACAAGGAATGGGTGAGCAAAAAGAGGTTTTATGATTGGCATTATAGCGATTTTTCTAAAAAGCTTCCAACTCCTTTTTATTATATCCCCAACTTTTTGAAGTGTATCCATCATTTCAGCAGAGTTTTGGAGTATAAGCTTTTGTGCATGTACAGATGAAAAATATCAAATATAGAAATATATAGAAAACTGGCTGACAGTTTTCTGTACCCTTATTCTAGTGATATCCAGGGTCTGTGATAGGCGAGACGACAAGGAGCAGAGGCACCATTTCCACTCTAGTTACAATACAAACCATGCCTAGGCAGGAAATTCAGCTTTTTTTGGTCATTGCACATTAGAGGGATACTAAGCATTACAATCTGAATAATGACCTTCTTTGGTTTTTGGACCACTTGACTTTCTCGTTTTATATAATGTTTAACAGTTTTTAGTCTATTTTGCGGTTAATGATTTTGTCATATTTGTGGCTATTTTAATATGCGTCTAATAAATAGTAAGTTTTATTATTTTTTTCTAAGGGGCTATTTAAAGGGAACCTGTCGCCAGAAAAAACACTATTAACCTGCAGATATGGGGTTAATAAGATAAGATAATCCTTTAATCGTCCCACCATGGGGAAATTCAGAGCATTACATCAGCAAGGCAGGAACAAGTACAGATACAGATGCATAAAGGCATTACATTGACAGTAGGTAGGTACATATACGAAAAAAAAAGATATAACCGGACTATCACAACTTTGGATCTATCAGTTCACTGTTTGGGTCATTCTCCGTTTTGGACAGTGCTGGTTATACAGCCTAACTGCAGCAGGAAGGAAGGACTTTCGATAGCGCTCCCTCTCACATTTAGGATGAAGTAGCCGGTCACTGACAGTACTGCACATCTTTGTCACGGTCTCATGCATGGGATGGGAATCATTCTGCACCATGTAGCTTACCTTGGCCAGTATCCTCCTGTCGCCTACTTCCTGAACTGGATCAAGGGGGCATCCCAGGACAGAGCTGGCCCTTCTAATCAGTTTGTCCAGCCTATTCCTGTCCCTGGTTGATATGCCACTACCCCAGCACGCCAAACCAAAGAAAATGACTGATGCCACAACAGAGTTGAAGAAGGATGCAAGGAGTGCCCCCCTAACTCCGAAGGCTCTCAGCCTTCTGAGCAGATAAAGCCTACTGTGGCCCTTCCTGTACACTGCATCCAAGTGATGGGCCCAGTCAAGCTTATTATTGAGGATCACACCAAGGTACTTATAGGTGTCGACTATCTCAATGTCATTTCCCTGAATGTTCACCACTACTGGTGGATTTTTTCCCTTGCGAAAGTCCACCACCAATTCCTTGGTCTTCCCGGAATTAATCCTAAGGTGGTTCCTCTGACACCACTCCACAAAAGCTTGGTTAGTATCTCTGTACTCTCTTTCATCTCCTCCTGTGATGAGGCCTACTATTGCAGAGTCATCAGAATACTTCTGCAAGTAGCAGCTAGATGAGTTGCACTTAAAATCCGCAGTGTACAGTGTGAAGAGAAAAGGGGCAAGAACTGTACCTTGAGGTGCCCCTGTATTGCAGATCACCGTGTCTGACACACTGTCCCGAACCTTTACAAACTGAGGTCGGTTTGTGAGGTAGTTAAGGATCCAGGTGGAGAGTTGGAGGTCCACGCCAACAAGGCCCAGCTTGTCTCTCAGTAGACCTGGCTGTATGGTATTAAAAGCACTAGAGAAATCGAAGAACATTATTCTCACAGTGTTCCCAGGTTTCTCCAGGTGAGAGAGAGTCCTATCTAGAAGGTGGATAATGGCATCATCCACACCAATGCCCAGCCTGTAGGCAAACTGGAGAGGGTCCATATCCGAGCTCACTAGAGGACGGAGACGTGTGAGAACCAATCTCTCTAGTACCTTCATCAGGTGTGATGTCAATGCTACAGGTCTATAGTCATTAATAAGGTCTTTCGGATAAGGTTTCTTCGGAACTGGTACCACACACGATAATTTCCACAGTTGTGGTACTATACCTATTCTCAGGCTCATATTGAACAGATATGTAATGATCTCACTCAGCTGGTGCCCGCAGGTTTTGATTAGCCTTGCACTGATGCCGTCAGGACCTGCAGCCTTCAAAACTTTGATCTTATCCAGTTCTTTTGCAACCTGGGTACTTGTGAAGAACAGACCCTGGCTCAGTTGACAAGTTGCAGCAGGGGGTGAGGTTATTGTAGCAGAGAGGTGTGAATGGTATGCAGGAGCAGGAGCAGCCAGTGTGTGATTAAATCTGTTAAAGAATAGATTAAGTTCATTAAGCCCCTCTTTATCTACAACCATCCTGGAGACAGTCTGTCTATGCCCAGATATAGACTTTAGACCCTCCCAGACTTCATGAATCCTTTTCTGTGACAATTTCAGTTCAATCTTTCTCTTATAATTAGCCTTTCCCTGCCTGATTAGATTCTTCAGATCTTTCTGCAGCTCTCTCAGCCTGCCCTTGTCACCTGATCTGAAGGCCAACTTCTCTTTGAGAAGAGCCTTTATTCCGGGGCTGATCCATGGTTTATTGTTAGAGAAGCACCTCACTACTTTTGTGGGTACCGTGTTGTCTACACAGAAATTAATGTAGTCCGTTATACAGTGTTTGAGACCATCCATGTCATCACCATAGGAATCTTGCAGCACATCCCATGTGGTTGTTTCAAAGCAGTCTCTCAGAGCTCCATCACTCTCCTCAGTCCATATCCTCACTGTGCGAGTGACAGCAGGTTCTCTCTGTACAAGTGGCTTGTACACGGGTTGGAGGTGCACTAGGTTGTGATCCGATCTTCCAAGGGGCGGTAGGGCTGACGAGGCATATGCCCCTCTCACATTGGCAAAGAGCAAGTCCAATATTTTGTTGTCTCTAATGAGGCAGGTAACATACTGTGTGCAACCGGGTAGTATGGATGCTGGAGACACATGATTGAAGTCTCCCGAAACCAAAAGGAGTGCTTGGGGGTGAAGAGACTGCATCATGCTCACTGTGGATTGTAGGACCTCAGTGGCGGCATCAGCTTTCGCAGAAGGGGGGACATATGCAGCTATCATGATTACATGCGATAGTTCCCTCGGTAAATAAAAAGGTCTCATGCCCGCAGCTAATAGCTCAATGTCCTCACAGCATGTTTGCTCTTTGACCACGATGTGCCTAGAGTCACACCATCTATCATTCACAAATATCACCAGCCCTCCGCCTTTCCTCTTACCGCTCTCCCTTGTCCTGTCCGCGCGAATGAGTTTAAAGCCATCCAACGAGACAACAGTGTCCAGAGTACCTTCAGTGAGCCAGGTCTCTGTAAACAGCAACATACTGCACTCCCTTAATTCCCGATGATGTCTGGTGAGCGCCGACAGTTCGTCCAACTTATTCCCGAGTGACCTCACATTGCCCATAATGACAGAGGGAAGAGCAGGTCTATAGCACCTTCTTCTAGCTTTCCTGAGGGCTCCAGCTCTGCAACCTCTTCTCTTAGTCCTCCTTATTTCTGGTAGAATGTCCTCTGGTCTATTAGCAGCATGCTGCCTTGTTGTATCCCTAAGCAGCAGTATAGCTTCTCTGAAGTAGACAATAGGGTCTTTTTCAGTTCCTGGATTTCCCAACAAAATAGATCCAAGTAAAAACAAGGTCCAGGTCCTCTTATGGTTTTCCATAGTGCAATGTCCCTTGGAGTAACAATAAAAAAGAGAAAGGAAAAATAGAAAAATAGAGAAAAAAGGAGAGCAGAGAAGGAGCTACTGTAACAGGCTGCCACTCCAGCGGCGCCAGAATGTAATCTGCAGGTTAATGTTACTAACCTGTCCGGCACCTGCACGTAGCCGATTGCTGTGTGGAGAAAGGCAGCATTCGGTTTCAGTCAGGGATGGCGTCAGATCGGGTTCAGTCACTGATCTGATTGAGAGCGGCAGTTGTAACCATTCCCTCAGCCCTGACTGACAGCCAGCTCCAATGCAGAGCCTGTGTCAGTCAGTGCGGGGGGAACGGTTACAGCAGGTGCTCTGTTTACTAAGAGCGGTGACTGAACGCGTGCCGGCGCTGCCCCCGTGACTGAAACCGAATTCTGCCTTGGACAATAAAGTTCATTGTCTCCCACAGCGTTCGGCTAAGTGTGGGCATCGAGCGGGTTAATAACATTAGTAACCTGCAGATTAACTCCATATGTGTAGATTAATAGCATTTTTTTCTGGTGACAGGTTCCCTTTAAGTTATTGTGTGAGATAATTTATGGGTATCCTATTCTATTACATGTATGCAATATTACACTATTTCTGGTCATTATTTGACTTGCCTTCTGCATTGATAGCAGTTTTTCCCTTCTGTTACCTCCATTCTGAGCTCAGCTTCAGAGTGGGTGAAGACCAGAGATGAGCGAATATATTTGGAAAACGATCGCCAAACATAAATTTGGCATGAATATGGTAGATTTGGATTCGTGATCGGTAACACAAGCATTTTTCTTAAAATAGGAAAAAGTCAGTAGCATTCGGTAAAAGATAAAATAAAAGCTGGCAATTCATGTGTAATATATAGATATATATTGTAGATAGATAGACACTATCGCTGAGGCCACTAATTTCCAGCAGCGGGCATGTGGGGTATACAGAATATGGATGCAGCTAAGTAGACAGGCAGGAGCGCAGGTTCTTTAAGTATTCCTTGTTTACAGCTTGATATTAGGAATTAAATTAACATTAAAAAATAAGTACAAAACTATACTTATCCTTTTAAATAAATATGTCTTCATGGATTCAATTTATAACATAACAGCTTGTAAAATTGCCACAATGCTGCAATAAGAACTGTTGTTATAAGTGGTCTGATGCTCGCCTAGCAATGTTGCCATGTTAAAATTTTGCACAACAATGAGTCAATAAGAACAACATAGAAGGTGTTAGCAGACGAGAACATTTTCATGCTTATTAATTGTGCAGATAATTGCTTGTCATTTTGGAGGTGATGTGGGCTGATTTTTCATTTTCTCATTTGACAAAATATTACCTTTAGGATGGATGTACTGTTTTAAGTTTGCAATTTAGAGAAATTTTATGCCCCTCAATTTCATGATAAAGGCGACATACTAAAAGGAGACTTTTGTATTTTGCTTACAGCTGGTCTAGGGTTTGAGGCGTAAAGGATTTTCTTAAAGGGAACTTGTGAAGTAAATGCCATTAACCTGCAGATATGGCATTAATCTGCAGGTCAATAACATTCTAAAACCATGTGGACGCCGCACTAGAAGCCTGGCGGTCTGGAAGAAATCAACTTTATTCCTCCCGACTGCCTCCGGATTTCAGTCATAGAGGTGTGGCCCGCATGACTTCAGTTACTGCTTTGCACATAGTGAGCGACAGCTGTAACCATGCCCTACCACTGATTGACAGACTACGTAGCAGTGCATTAGTACAGAATCGGCTATCAATCAGTGCTGGGATCTTGTTACAGCTGTCACTCACTATGTACTGAAGCCGTGCCAGCCGCACCTCTATGACTGAAAGCCAGAGTCTGCTGGGAGGAATTAAATTATTTTTCTACCAGTAGCCGGGCTTTCAGTGCAGTGGCACCATTGCTTCAGAATACTTTTAACCTGCAGATTAAACCCATATCCTCAGGTTAATAGCGTTTTCTAACATGACAGGTCTTTTTCCATGTTAGGATGTTGCAATGATTTAGTACATATAGGAGTAAATTGAGTTAATTGGCCATGACAGTTTGATTGCGAGCAGCTGAAGAGTTGGGAGATATGGCTGCTCAACATACAGTGCCTTGTGATAGTATTCAACCCCCTTTAACTTTTCAAACTTTTCCCACATACTGTATCATGCTTCAAACATAAAGATACCAAATGTAAATTTTTGGTGAAGAATCATCAACAAGTGGGACACAATTGTGAAGTTGAATGAAATTTATTGGTTATTTTAAATTTTTGTGGAAATACAAAAACTGAAAAGTGGGGCGTGCAATATTATTCGGCCCCTTTACTTTCAGTGCAGCAAACTCACTCCAGAAGTTCATTGTGGATCTCTGAATGATCCAATGTTGTCCTAAATGACTAATGATTATAAATATAATCCACCTGTGTGTAACCAAGTCTCTGTATAAATGCACCTGCTCTGTGATAGTCTCAGGGTTCTGTTTGATGCACAGAGAGCATCATTAAAACCAAGGAACACAACAGGCAGGTCCATGATACTGTTGTAGAGACGCTTAAAGCTGGATTTGGATACAAAATGATTTCCAAAACTTTAAACATCCCAAGGAGCACTGTGCAAGCGATCATATTGAAATGCAAGGTGTATCATGCCACTGCAAATCTACCAAGACCCGGCCATCCCTCTAAACTTTCATCTCAAACAAGGAGAAGACTGATCAGAGATGCAGCCAAGAGGCCCATGATCACTCTGGATGAGCTGCAGAGATCTACAGCTGAGGTGGGACAGTCTGTCCATAGGACAACAATCAGTCGTACACTGCACAAATCTGGCCTTTATGGAAGAGTGGTAAGAAGAAAGCCATTTCTCAAAGATATCCATAAAAAGTGTTGTATAAAGTTTGCAACAAGCCACCTGGGAGAGACACCAAACATGTGGAAGAAGGTGCTCTGGTCAGATGAAACCAAAATCGAACTTTCTGGCAACAATGCCAAACGATATGTTTGGCGTAAAGGCATCACAGCTCATCACCCTGACCACACCATCCCCACTGTCAAACATGGTGGTCTCAACATCATGGTTTTGGCCTGCTTCAGCAAGGACAGGGAAGACGGTTAAAATTGATGGAAGGATGGATGGAGCCAAATACAGGACTATTCTTGAAGAAAATCTGTTGGAGTCTGCAAAAGACCTGAGACTGGGACAGAGATTTTTTGTCTTCCAACAAGACAATGATCCCAAACAAAAGCAAAATCTACAATGGAATGGTTAACAAATAAACGTATCCAGGTGTTAGAATGGCCAAGTCACTGTCCAGACCTGAATCCAATCAAGAATCTGTGGAAAGAGCTGAAAACTGCTGTTCACAAACGACCTCCATCCAACCTCACTGAGCTCGAGCTGTTTGCCAAGGAAGAATGGGCAAGAATTTCAGTCTCTCGATGTACAAAACTGATCGAGACATACCCCAAGCGACTTGCAGCTGTAATTGCAGCAAAAGGAGGCGCAACAAAGTATTAAGTTAAAGTAAACCAAAGAGAAGATGCATGTAAAAAAAGGGATCACCACAACAATGATTGAATACAAAAATATAAACCTTTAATGAAACCAACAAAAACAAAACAACACTACGTGCAGGTTAAAAACAATTAAAACCGCATAAATGCAATCATTACATACAGACCCCGAAAAGGGTACATGCCTCTGTACAAACCCCTACAAATTGCAATACAAATGTTAGGTCACAAAATCACATTAGAAGGCCACCAATATACACCTAACACTCAAAAATCTATAATTACTGCAGGATAAGCAGAAAAAAAGGGTCCAAGGAGCCTAAGTATAGTAACCCCCCGAAAAAAACCCCATATGACCTGCTCTAGGTAAGGAGATGCTGGTAGGAAGAGGTTCAATCCTGCAGAGAGTGTAGGTGGAGTGGCATGGGGAGAGGCAGAGGCAAAAGTAACGCCCAACGCGTTACGCCAGAAAGACTGGCTTCATCAGGAGCGATATAGTGTTGTGAATCATTGGTGTATATATACCTTATATAATAGACGTAGATCGGGAGCAGGTGTAGGTCAGAGAGCTCACGAGTGAGCCCGACGCAGAGCGGCGTCAGAGCGCCGGAAGTGGAGCGGCATATCTGCGCAGCCGCAATGAGCCAGAATGAGGTCCAGCAGTGGGCACACAGAAAATGGCGTCCAAAAAGCTCCACTGCGCATGCGCGAAATGACGCGGCCTTCAAGAAGTAGGGCACGGCCATGATGAGTCATCAGCCACGTAAGCTCACAGGCTGGAGGCCCTGGTAATGTAGAGGTAGCGAGAGCAAGATGTTAGGCCAGCATAATACTACACATAAACAGCGCATGCGTTAGAAAATAATTTAATTTGGCCAGGGAGACATAGAAGGATATATAGTACTCTCCCCACAAAAAAGGATGACACAGTGGAAAACATTAATAACCCGGCATCACCCCATAGACACACATAAACAGTATGAACATGGGGTATCACAAAGCGACCATATGTGTGCAGTATAGATAGTAACTATAGAACCGCATCATTTATCCAATAATATGAATCCTGTCTTAAACAAAAGATTTACAGGTGGATCTATTAGTATGATTTTTTCTATAGAAAATATTATTAAAAAAACCATGTTTTTTTAGATTGAGAGTCAAAAAATGCTCTCTAAATTTAGTATGGGAATAAGCATTGGATAACCTGATAAAAATAAAGACCAGAGCTGGTAATATGACGTAGCAACACAATATAACAATTAGACCACAGAGCAATGACAGAGAGGCAATGAAAGAATGTAAGGTTAATGTACATTGAATACATCACAACAATCTTGAGAAAGAGAAAAAAAAAAAAAAAAAATATTTTTAAAGGGGTGAAGGGAAAAAAGGGGGGAGGGAGAGGGGGGCAGGGTTGTGGAATGGGAAAAGGGAAGGGGGAAGGGTAGGGGTGGGATAAGGGTGAGGATAAAAGGAAAAATTAAGGTAATGAAGAGTCCAAAAAGGACGACAAACAAATGTGTCCTATCGGGGATTGGATACACTCCAGTTGTAGATTAATGGCTGCCATTGAGTAGCCCTAAGTCCAATAAATGTTGACCAAAGGAAGCTAGTCATCAAAGGGCCAAGTCCTTGACCACAGTAGTAGTATCTCCCAGCCAAGAAAGCATCCACGATCCAGATTTTTGCCCCATAGACTCGACAGGGATAAAGGGCAGTTATGGCCAGTTTAACCAGCCAGATGTAGATGCCCAATCCACCAAGTGGGTTCCAAAGATCTCTCCCTGATGTCAAGACAACCCAGCAAAGCCAAAGACCGAGAGCATCAAAAGCTGGTAGAAGGGCTGTTGGAAAATAAGAGAACAACAAACAGTTAAGGCCCGGGAGGCTACATGTGAACAGCCCAAATCTAAATATCATAATTGTTTGTAAAATCCTGTGAAGAGTAGTTCTTCATTGAGACCATCAGGGGAGAGGCTGCCCAGATCATGAATCCATTTGGATTCGCACCTGAGGAGCCTCAGGCCTGTATCGCCTCCCCTGATGTTCACCAAAACCTCTTCCAAAACCAGAGCTTGTAGGCCCGTGGGGCGTCCGCAGTGATTCTCTAGAAAGTGCGCTGCCACTGAAGTAATATGTTTACCCTTTGCTCGATCTCTATTGGCAGTGGAGATGTTAGAGAGATGTTGCTGTAATCTCCTTCTCAGTTCTTGGGTTGTCTGCCCCACATAAATTTTTGGACAGTTACAAATAAGGGCATAGACTAAATTGCGGGACTTACAGTTGAAATATGCCTTTTTAGGTACAATATGAAATGGATGACTAGGCAATCTAATACCAAATTGGGCAACCATATATTGGCAGACATTGCAGTCCCCACAAGGGTAGGTGCCAAATAGCCTAAACCCTCTATTAAGTCTAGCCGTAGGGCGTACATAGTGGCTGTGGCACAAACGATCCTTCAGGTTGCGGGCCCGCCGTGCTGTCAAGGTGGGGGAATTAGAGATAAATGGGGCCAGTTTGGCTTCACTTAGTAAAATACCCCAGTTCTGACCCAGGATTTTACGGACATCATGGCACTGGTTATTGTAAGTAGTCACTACACCCAAGGGTCTAGAAGACTCACGTGTTTTCCTCTGCAGTAATTCTGCACGTGTGCTTGTCCTCGCTCTTTGATACGCGGCCAAGATGACTTTATTAGGGTAACCACGGTTCTTGAAGCGATCTGTCAATCTCCTTGCTTCCGACTGAAACTCCAATGGATTGCTACAATTTCTTTTAGCTCGAAGGAACTGACCTGTGGGGATACCGTTTTTTAGATGCAAGGGGTGAAAACTGTTGTAATGGAGGAGGCTGTTAGTGGCTGTTGGCTTACGATATAGACTGGTAGAGATATGCGAGCCTTCCAAGGAAAGACTGAGATCTCGAAATTCCACAGTGGAACAGGAAATATTAGATGTTAGCTTGATATTGTAGAGGTTCTGGTTCAGCCCATTAATAAATGTTTGGCAGCTTTCTTCAGTACCTGTCCAAAAAAGGGGGGGAATATTGTGCTGTGGCCTAATTCTCTCTATCTACAGGAGGTGATGCGTCAATTGCAAACTACTTCATGCTATGTTCGTCTCCCAGCAGACCCTACTGAAATATTCAAAAAGAGGTTGGATAGACTGATTGGGCAAGTGATGCAACAGGGGACTATCAGTAAGAAGGAGGCTGACTTCTTGACAACTGAGGATCCAGTAGCCCCTACCTTCTACCTTCTACCAAAGGTACACAAATCGTTGGTAAATCCACCTGGTAGACCCATTGTCTCTGGTATTGGGGGCTTGTTTGAGAAACCTTGTATCTACTTGGACTTCTTTTTACAGCCCCTTGCGGTCAATTTGGAATCATATATACGAGACTCGACATCCCTTATTCAGAGCTTGAGTAATCTCTGTCTACCTCCACAGACCCTGTTAGTCACTCTGGATGTCGAGTCTCTGTATACGAGTATAAATCATGATCTGGGGTTGCAGGCGATTTCCTTCCATCTGAATAAGAATTTCACGGGCGATGGGGAACATAATCGTTTCCTTCTGGATCTTCTTTTCTTTATTCTTGACAAAAATTATTTTGTGTTCGACAGGAACTTTTATAGGCAGACCATGGGGACCACTATGGGAGCACGCTGTGCTCCCTCGTATACAAATTTGTTTTTGGGGTGGTGGGAGGAGTTGGTTGTGTATCCTCATGAAGACTTTAAAGCACATTGCTTCAAATGGCTGCGGTATATTGATGACGTTATACTTTTTTGGACAGGTACTGAAGAAAGCTGCCAAACATTTATTAATGGGCTGAACCAGAACCTCTACAATATCAAGCTAACATCTAATATTTCCTGTTCCACTGTGGAATTTCTAGATCTCAGTCTTTCCTTGGAAGGCTCGCATATCTCTACCAGTCTATATCGTAAGCCAACAGCCACTAACAGCCTCCTCCATTACAACAGTTTTCACCCCTTGCATCTAAAAAACGGTATCCCCACAGGTCAGTTCCTTCGAGCTAAAAGAAATTGTAGCAATCCATTGGCCTTTCAGTCGGAAGCAAGGAGATTGACAGATCGCTTCAAGAACCGTGGTTACCCTAATAAAGTCATCTCGGCCGCGTATCAAAGAGCGAGGACAAGCACACGTGCAGAATTACTGCAGAGGAAAACACGTGAGTCTTCTAGACCCTTGGGTGTAGTGACTACTTACAATAACCAGTGCCATGATGTCCGTAAAATCCTGGGTCAGAACTGGGGTATTTTACTAAGTGAAGCCAAACTGGCCCCATTTATCTCTAATTCCCCCAGCTTGACAGCACGGCGGGCCCGCAACCTGAAGGATCGTTTGTGCCACAGCCACTATGTACGCCCTACGGCTAGACTTAATAGAGGGTTTAGGCTATTTGGCACCTACCCTTGTGGGGACTGCAATGTCTGCCAATATATGGTTGCCCAATTTGGTATTAGATTGCCTAGTCATCCATTTCATATTGTACCTAAAAAGGCATATTTCAACTGTAAGTCCCGCAATTTAGTCTATGCCCTTATTTGTAACTGTCCAAAAATTTATGTGGGGCAGACAACCCAAGAACTGAGAAGGAGATTACAGCAACATCTCTCTAACATCTCCACTGCCAATAGAGATCGAGCAAAGGGTAAACATATTACTTCAGTGGCAGCGCACTTTCTAGAGAATCACTGCGGACGCCCCACGGGCCTACAAGCTCTGGTTTTGGAAGAGGTTTTGGTGAACATCAGGGGAGGCGATACAGGCCTGAGGCTCCTCAGGTGCGAATCCAAATGGATTCATGATCTGGGCAGCCTCTCCCCTGATGGTCTCAATGAAGAACTACTCTTCACAGGATTTTACAAACAATTATGATATTTAGATTTGGGCTGTTCACATGTAGCCTCCCGGGCCTTAACTGTTTGTTGTTCTCTTATTTTCCAACAGCCCTTCTACCAGCTTTTGATGCTCTCGTTCTTTGGCTTTGCTGGGTTGTCTTGACATCAGGGAGAGATCTTTGGAACCCACTTGGTGGATTGGGCATCTACATCTGGCTGGTTAAACTGGCCATAACTGCCCTTTATCCCTGTCGAGTCTATGGGGCAAAAATCTGGATCGTGGATGCTTTCTTGGCTGGGAGATACTACTACTGTGGTCAAGGACTTGGCCCTTTGATGACTAGCTTCCTTTGGTCAACATTTATTGGACTTAGGGCTACTCAATGGCAGCCATTAATCTACAACTGGAGTGTATCCAATCCCCGATAGGACACATTTGTTTGTCGTCCTTTTTGGACTCTTCATTACCTTAATTTTTCCTTTTATCCTCACCCTTATCCCACCCCTACCCTTCCCCCTTCCCTTTTCCCATTCCACAACCCTGCCCCCCTCTCCCTCCCCCCTTTTTTCCCTTCACCCCTTTAAAAATATATATTTTTTTTTTCTCTTTCTCAAGATTGTTGTGATGTATTCAATGTACATTAACCTTACATTCTTTCATTGCCTCTCTGTCATTGCTCTGTGGTCTAATTGTTATATTGTGTTGCTACGTCATATTACCAGCTCTGGTCTTTATTTTTATCAGGTTATCCAATGCTTATTCCCATACTAAATTTAGAGAGCATTTTTTGACTCTCAATCTAAAAAACCATGTTTTTTTTTAATAATATTTTCTATAGAAAAAATCATACTAATAGATCCACCTGTAAATCTTTTGTTTAAGACAGGATTCATATTATTGGATAAATGATGCGGTTCTATAGTTACTATCTATACTGCACACATATGGTCGCTTTGTGATACCCCATGTTCATACTGTTTATGTGTGTCTATGGGGTGATGCCGGGTTATTAATGTTTTCCACTGTGTCATCCTTTTTTGTGGGGAGAGTACTATATATCCTTCTATGTCTCCCTGGCCAAATTAAATTATTTTCTAACGCATGCGCTGTTTATGTGTAGTATTATGCTGGCCTAACATCTTGCTCTCGCTACCTCTACATTACCAGGGCCTCCAGCCTGTGAGCTTACGTGGCTGATGACTCATCATGGCCGTGCCCTACTTCTTGAAGGCCGCGTCATTTCGCGCATGCGCAGTGGAGCTTTTTGGACGCCATTTTCTGTGTGCCCACTGCTGGACCTCATTCTGGCTCATTGCGGCTGCGCAGATATGCCACTCCACTTCCGGCGCTCTGACGCCGCTCTGCGTCGGGCTCACTCGTGAGCTCTCTGACCTACACCTGCTCCCGATCTACGTCTATTATATAAGGTATATATACACCAATGATTCACAACACTATATCGCTCCTGATGAAGCCAGTCTTTCTGGCGTAACGCGTTGGGCGTTACTTTTGCCTCTGCCTCTCCCCATGCCACTCCACCTACACTCTGCAGGATTGAACCTCTTCCTACCAGCATCTCCTTACCTAGAGCAGGTCATATGGGGTTTTTTTCGGGGGGTTACTATACTTAGGCTCCTTGGACCCTTTTTTTCTGCTTATCCTGCAGTAATTATAGATTTTTGAGTGTTAGGTGTATATTGGTGGCCTTCTAATGTGATTTTGTGACCTAACATTTGTATTGCAATTTGTAGGGGTTTGTACAGAGGCATGTACCCTTTTCGGGGTCTGTATGTAATGATTGCATTTATGCGGTTTTAATTGTTTTTAACCTGCACGTAGTGTTGTTTTGTTTTTGTTGGTTTCATTAAAGGTTTATATTTTTGTATTCAATCATTGTTGTGGTGATCCCTTTTTTTACATGCATCTTCTCTTTGGTTTACTTTGCTGACCTCTAGCATGTAATTGGTGATCCCTTACAGCGGTGCCCTCCACTCCTCTCTTAGTTCAAAGTATTAAGTTAAAGGGGCCAAATAATATTGCACACCCCACTTTTCAGTTTTTGAATTTACACAAAAATGTAAAATAACCAATACATTTTGTTCAGCTTCACAATTGTGTCCCACTTGTTGTTGATTCTTCACCAACAATTTACATTTGGTATCTTATGTTTGAAGCATGATATGTGGGAAAAGGTTGAAAAGTTCCAGGGGGGGTGAATACTTTCGCAAGGCACTGTATCTCCACCCCTGGGTGTGATTCACTTTATTAAATGAGACCTATTTGTCTCATATATGTCTGTGTGTATGGAGGTGTGCAGATCTCCTGTGTTGAGTGCCTTTACTAAAGGACTAATGAGCTGGACTTTAAACCAGGCAGGCTAACCAGCACTATTGAATGAACATGTTACTTTGTTTCACTTTGTGCCAGACAAAGGCTGCATTTAAATTTTCCTGTGATGTGGTTTATGGGGACTGAAATAAACTAACTTGACTTTAAATAGAAACTGTTTCTGTGATACCTCCTTTTGCTCCCAAGTGAGTAGCATTGTTACCTTTGGTGTTAGAAGTGCAGGCAGCATTCCCAAGGAACACGTGTGAATGCTACAGAAGTACTGCACGTCATAGGTGAAGGCAGCTGTAAGCCAGAGAGCAACGTTAGACAACAAGGAGGACCTGATTAAACACCTGGTGCAAGCGCAACATCAGCAACAACTGGCACAACAGGAGACAAGTAAGCTACTTATATAACAGATGCAGAAGCAGCAACAACAGCTGGCACAACAGGAATCAAATAAGTTGCGTATGCAATAGATTCAGTGACAGAACCAACAACAGCATCAGCAGCAGATTGAATTACTCAGAGGCGGTTCATGGAATGGCGACAGCTCTGAGTCCATGGTCAGCTCATCAGTTTTCTATCTGGAAGGCAGTGAGTAGAGCCTTTCAGGAAATGCTCCCGGGAGACAATATAGAGGCCTTTTTAACCATTTTTTAAAGGGTTGACAAAAGTGAGAAGTTCCTGCCAGAGCAGTGCGAGGAAGTCCTGGTGCCTTACTTAACAGGGGAGCCACAAAAGGCCTACCATGATTTAACCTTACAGGATGCCAAAGAATATTATGCGCACAATGGGTCCACCACTGGGCATATCACCATGACAACCCCCCCTCACTGCCAAATGTTTGATTTTCTGCACCTTGTCCAAAGGTGGTTGCAGCTGGAGTCCTTTACCCCAGTTCAGATGGTAGAGCGAGTTGTAACGGACCAATTCGTCCATTCCCTTCCGAGCTCGATGCATACTTTGGCTGCCCAGGGAAATACCTGCAGCACTGATGATTTTGGGGGACTGGTCAAAAGGTATTGGGTGGCTAACGGTTCCTTGGGAAGGCATCCCACTCCATACTGGGGATCCCATTTGGGGGTGGAGGCTAAAAAGGGAGTGAGGTGTTAAAGGCCAAGGGGGTGGCGGAAGTCATGCTGAGGGTCTCAGCAGGGAATGTAATTTGCTGGAGATGTCACGGCCCAGGTTATATAGCTGCCCATTGTCCCCTGACCACCGAGCAAATGTATTATGGGACGCCGGAGTTCATTGTACAAATATCTAGCTTGCAGTGTGGACTGTCGACTCATTGAGGAGCCCCAAGCTTGTCCTGTAAAAGTAGATGGACAACAAATGACTGGACTACTAGACTCAGGGAGTTTGGTGACCCTCATGAGGGCAACATTCCCTCTCAAATTGATCCCTGCGAAGAAGGCGGGCATCTGCTGCATTCACAGGGTTGCTAAAGACTTTCCAGTGACCAGAGTGGTCATTCAGATGGCCTGAGGTACTAAGTCCCATGAGGTCGGCGTGGTCCTGGATTTATTGCATCCAAGAATCATAGGCCAGGACTTTGTTTTGTTTGGTGAGAGACAGGTTGGCCCTAAAAAAAGACTCACTAACCCCAGAGCCTGACGAGTTTCCCTTTTGTGTAATGGTTGGAGATGAGGAGGTACTATCCTTGGAGGCAGGCATTCCTGATATAGGAGTAACCAGAGAAAATTTTGGGTCCACCCAACATAGGGCCCTTACTCTAAAAAAGCATTCAATAAGGTATCTTATAAATGGCATAACACAGGAGCCAGGGGCCGACACCAGATTTCCTTATTTTATGATGAGTGGGGACTTACTGTACCGGTTTACTAAGGTCAAAGAGGATATAGTGAAGCAATTATTATTACCAAGACCCTATATACAGAGGATGTTTGACATGGCACATTCATATGTCTTGGGTGGTGATCTGGGTGTCGACAAAAACCAAGAATGGGTCAGGCAGAGGTTCTTTTGGCCTAGATGTCCACAGGAAATCCTTAGGTATTGGAAGTTCTGTCTCACCTGCCGGCCAGTTAACCGCTCCCACCTCTCACTTCCGAAATCCCCTTGTGCCGCTACTCATCAAGGCATGGTAAGAAATGGTCCCCATTGAAACTCCATGTTTGTTGGATAAGCCAGAATGGGATATTGAAAATGTCCCAATAGCCGAGATGCTCCCGAGAGCACAAAAACAGCAACGTCGGGAATTGCTGCAGCGAAAACGGGACCTGTTCTCTGATTTGCTTGAGTGTACAAATGTCATAGAATACGATGTTCTGAAAGAACTCCATCTGCATGTGAATTTGAAACCCTACTTAATTCCAGAGGCATGCCAAAAACTGATCTCCAAGGAAATGAAGAGTATGCTGAATCACAGTCATTGAGAAATTGAAGACTAAGTGGTTTAACCCAATTGTCCTTGATCCAAAACCCAATGGAAAATGGAGATTTTGTAATGATTATCGGAAGCTTAACTAAGTCTCTAAACTTCACCATGGTGTCAGCATCCCTGATCGATCTCCTTAAGTGGACAAAATCAGTCATGACCAAATGGGCATTGGAGGTAGAGACGGTCTTTCAAGAACTGAAAGTAGTTCTGTGTAAGCAGTTGCTCCTGGCTGCCCCCCGACTTTAAAAAGGAATTTGTACTCCAAACGGATGCCTCAGAAATCTGATTAGGAGCGGTCCTTTCTCAGGAGATACACGGAGAGGAGTTTCCTGTTTTGTACCTGAGTAGGAAACTGTCTGCATGTAAGAAAAATTATTCCACTGTAAAAAAGGAATGTTTGGCCATAAAGTGGGCGATGGGCTCATTGCGTTACTGTATCCTAGGGCAAAAATTGAAATTAGTGTTATACCATGCCCCACTCAGGTGGATGAGACAGAAAAATGCTTGCGTTAACCACTGGTTTCTAGCCCTGTAGAATTTCCGCTTCTATGCCAATGCCCTCTCAAAAATCCCATGTCTGGTGGTAGAAGGTGCCAAAGCCACGGCTTTAGGTGGGGGGGGGAGGTATGTTAGGTGTCTGTCGGACACTTTATGGATAGAAGATAAACCTGGAGTAATGCTTTAGTACATAGAGGAATAAAAGGGGTTAATTGGCCATGACAGGTTGATTGAGAGCATCTGAAGAGTTGGGAGAGACAGCTGCTCACCATTTCTCCACCCCTGGATGTGGTCTCACACATGTCTCACACATGTCTGTGTGTATGGAGGTGTGCAGATCTGCACTGAGTGCCTTTGATAAAGGTTTAAGAAGCTGGACTCTGAGCCAGGCGGGCTAACCAGAACTATTGTATGGACTTATTACTTTGTTTTACTTTGTGCCAAAGGCTGTATTCAAATTTTCCTGTGATGTGGTTTATAGGGATGGAAATAAACCATCCGGACTTGAAATAGAAACAGTTCCTGTGATACCTTACAGTGTTTGACAGAGTGCATTGGACTTTCTTGAAAAGCACCCTACTACAAATTGAGTTGGGCCCTTTCTTGTTATCTAAACTTCTATCCTTATACAGTGAACCTAAAGCGAGAACCGAGGTAAAATACACTATACGTACTCTGCCGCTCCAAAATTAAACAGTATGAGCTTAAGCTGCTGGTGCCTAGACAGCTTCTGTGCTGAGTATGTCACAATAAAATTGAAAAAAAAAGAGAGAAGACACCACGCTAAAGCTGTAGCTGTTTTGAACTGATGGACATAAACTGTCCCAATAGTCAGTCCAAGACACTAAGTAACAAGTAGTGAATGACACGAGTGGCTGGATAAACAAATCACGTGCGATATAATATGCTAAGTGCATTCGGGAAAAAAAATAAAAACTTTTTTTGTATATAGTGTGCAGTAGTAGCAGGTAACCATAGGCTGTGGGGTCTACCTCTTATGAAATAATAGTTGCATTTACTGCTGTAGATAAAATAAAGGACTTGTGGTTGGTCATGGGACAGCATATGTGTCCGGAGTATAGAATGACCGGTGCCAGAGAAGCGCAGTTGAGCATGTAGATTCAAATATCCCATTTGGTCTAATGGCCGGGATTCATGCAGGGCTCTGACGAAGAAGGTCTTAAATGCGTCGGTGAGTTGGCTTCTTTGAGCTGCCGTCCTTAGAATCCGGTGACGCCACCTAGGCCACGCCCCCTCCAAACTCCGCCACAGCTCGGCGGTGCCTCCCGGTCGAAGCGCACTGCCGGTCCTGGCATTTTATTCTGCGGAGGTTGTGGAGGTAATCTCTTCTGGGGGGACACTCCCCGGGTTTTCTCTTATCCTCCCCCTCTGCATCAATCACCTTATCAAGTCTCCTATACACATTGGTAATGGAACACTAAAAGTACTGTTACACATAGTGACGCTTCAGCGCTTCCGACAAGGATACGACCTGGTAAGAATCGCTGGTGCGTCGCTACATGGTCGCTAGTAAGATGTCAAACAGGCAGATCTACTCAGCGACACAGCAATGATCCGGCGATCCGTAAAACAACCTCGGCGGTCGTTGGGACCTTGTCACACAGCAGCTTTTCTGACGACTCACGCCTGCGTCCCTGAGTTCTGAGTCGCCAACGAGGTCGCTCGTCAGCGTCAAACACAGCGATGCATGCTGGCCAGCAGGATACCAGCGATCAAAAAATGGCCCAGGACATTTGAGCACGAACAGCGAGATTGCAGCGGGGGCCCGGTCGCCGCTATGTGTCATACGTAGCGAGATCACTGGCGAGGTCGCTGTTGCATCACAAAATAGTTGACTTTCCAGCGATCTCGCTAACGATGTCGTTTTGTGTGACTGGGCCTTTAGCGTTAGCTTTATGTAAACATCCAGATAGGCTCACAATAATTTCACTTTCCCTTTAAGTGGCAGACACAATTTAGTACCTAAATTCTGTGGATGATCTGCATCGTTTTAATCATATCTCCATCCTTGAACAAGTTATTCAATATCTAACGAATTCTAACTCGAAATCCTTGTCCTGATTTGGTCATATTAATGTGATCAAAATGAACATTTTGCCAAAACTTCTTAATTCCAGAACCATCCATTCCTGTCCTAGTTCCTCAGACCTTTTTTTACCTGTCTCAATAAGGTTATCAGCAAGTTTGTATGGGGAAAGTTGAGGCCCAGGATATGTTTTAAAATATTTGAATAAATAGGGTACTAGTCTGCCCTATCGAAAAAAAACCAAAAAAACAAAACATGAGTCTGCGATTCTTATCAGAGCACTGGACTGGTTCAGGTCTGAGGAACATAAGCAAAGGGTGAAAGTGGAAGGAGACCTTTCTCTCTGGACACTCACTTCTCTACCTTGGATTGACAAAGTACATGTACAAGTTAAACAATTACCAATACTCACTCAACACTTTTTGCAAACATGAAAGCAAGTCTTAATCTCACTATATCTATATCACGAAGGTTTGGTCCATTAACGCCCTTGTTTTACAACCCACATTCCCCCCCTCCTGCAGATGCGGACTTAGATTGAGAAAAGTTCTCATGGGATCGAGCTCTTTTCCTTTGCTTACAGGACTTTGTGGCTCTTGTCCAGTTAAGCATCTATCCTTGCTAACTTATTTTCAGCTCAGATCATTTATAAATTCTCACATCTCTTACTAGTATAAAGAATGAACACTCTCCGTTTGAAACCTTAATCACTGAAGTAGGTCCTTGCATTAAACATCTATTTTGTATATATAAATGTCACGTCAGGGCAGGGAGATACTCGGCGTGCGACACAAAGGGAGGGGGTGAGGGAGCTGGTAAAGGGGAGCCCTGTCATTAGGGTAAGATGGTGACCCCTCAACACTCACCTTATGCTGACACCTGCGTTCTGTTCCCGATTGCCCTATTTCTGGCATGAGAGGAAGCCATAAGTGAGTTTAACCCCTTTCTGACATCTGACGTACTATCCCGTCCATGGGACCGGGACCCTATGCCCGTGGACGGGATAGTACATCATAGCGATCAGCTGATCGCAGCCGTGTGTCAGCTGATTATCACAGCTGACACCCGGCACTGTGTCAGGGGCGGTCATGGACCGCCCCCGACACGTTAACCCCTGGAACACTGCGATCAAACACGATTGCAGTGTACCGGGGGTTTAGGGAAGCATCGGCAGGGAGGGGGTTCCCTCCGTGCTTCCCAGAGAACCCCGCAGTAGCGCTGCTGCGGGGACCTCCTTCCCTGCAGGTCCACGGATCCAATATGGCGGCGGGGACCTTTGGGGGCCTGCAGGGATGCGGCCTCTTCAGTGCCTGCAGAGCGCAGGCGTGAGGAAGCTTGTGCAGCGCCTGTGTGAGATCGCTGATCTGTCACAGCTAAATAAAAAAAAAAAATTCCCTAATAAATTCATTTTTTGGAAATAAAAAAAAAACAATAAAAGTACACATATTTAGTATCGCCGCGTAACGACCTGCCCTATAAAACTGTCCAAATCTGCGTCCCAAAAATCGGAATAAAAAGTGATCAAAAATGTCACGTGCCCGAAAATGGTACCAATAAAAACGTCAACTCGTCCCGCAAAAAATAAGACCTCACATGACTCGGTGGGTAAAAATATGGAAAAATTATAGCTCTCAAAATGTGGTGATGCAAAAACGATTTTTACAATAAAAAGCGTCTTTTAGGCTGTGTGCCCTCGATGCGATTTTTAAGCGTTTTCGCCGCGATTTTCGCCGCGAAAACGTTTAAAAATCTTGTACATGACGCACCCGATGCATTCCTATGGCATTCCGCACATGCTGTGCTAATGCTGCGCTTTTTTCCGCGGCAGAATCGCATCGCGGAAAAAATCGCAGCATGATCATTCTTTTGTGCGGAATCGCAAAGAATTGCCGCGATTCTGCACCCAAAGGATTGCATGAGAATCGCATACTTCCCGCATGTGGCTATGCCCACCATGCGCGAAGTTAAGCATCTCATGTGCGGTTGGTACCCACGGTGTGGAGGAGAGGAGACTGTCCTCCAGGCCCTGGGTACCATACCCCTGTAAAAAAAAGAATAAAAAAAAAATCGGGGTATATTTACCTTCCGGCGTCCCGCGCTGCATTCCCAGGCCTCAGCGTTCCCAGTAATGCCTTGCCTCAAGGTCCTGTGATGACGTAGTCTCGCGTGACTATAGCGGTCTCGCGAGATCGCTATAGTAACGCGAGACCAACGTCATCACAGGTCTTGCAAGGCATCGCTGAGAACGCTGAGGCCCGGGATGGCAGCGCGGGACGTCGGAAGGTAAATATACCCCGATTTTTTATTTTTTTATCATTTTTAACATTTTATCTTTTACTATTGATGCCGCATAGGCAGCCTCAATAGTAAAAAGCTGGTCACACTTGTCAAACACTATGTTTGACGAGTGTGACCAACCTGTCAATCACTTTCCAAGCGATGCTTCAAATCGCTTGGAAAGTGCTTGAGAAAATCGCGGCAAAATCGCGAACAGAATCGCGGTGAAATCGCGCAGAAAAAAACGCGCGATTTCTGGAAGGAGTCCGGTTTTCATTGTGCGTTTTAAAACGCTACGTGGGCACATAGCCTTAGCGTGTGACAGCTGTCAAACATATAAACCCACTATAAATAGTAAATCAAACCCCTCTTTATCACCCCCTTAGTTAGGGAAAAATAATAAAATTAAAAGTATTTATTTCCATTTTCCCATTAGGGTTAGGGCTTGGGTTAGGGTTGGAGTTAGAATTGGGGGGTTTCCACTGTTTGGGCACATCAGGTGCTCTCCAAACGCAACATGGCATCTGATCTCAATTCCAGCCAATTCTGAGTTGAAAAAGTCAAATGGTGCTCCTTCCCTTCCAAGCTCTGCCATGCACCCAAACAGTGTTTTACCTCCACATATGGGGTATCTGCCTACTCAGGACAAATTGCAAAACATCTTTTGGGGTCCAATTTCTCCTGTTACCCTTAGAAAAACAAAAAATTGGGGGCAAAAATATCATGTTTGTGGAAAAAATAGGATTTTTTATTTTCACGCCCAGACGTTATAAACTTCTGTGAAGCACTGGGGGGTTCAAAGTGCTCACTACACATTTAGATAAGTTCCTTAGGGGGTCTAGTTTCCAAAATGGGGTCACTTGTGGGGGTTTCCACTGTTTGGGTACATCAGGGGCTCTCCAAAGGCAACATGACACCCGCAGACCATTCCATCAAAGTCTGCATTCCAAAACGTGACTACTTCCCTTCCGAGCCCCGACGTGTGCAAATAAAATAGTTTTCTCACACATATGGGGTATCAGCGTACTTGGGACTAATTGGACAACAACTTTTGGGGTCCAATTTCTCCTGTTACCCTTGGGAAAATAACCTTTTAGTCCCCAATTTTTTTTTATGTTTGTGGAAAAAATATGATTTTTTTTATTTTCACGCCCGGGCGTTATAGACTTCTGTGAAGCCCTTGGGGGTTCAAAGTGCTCACCACACATCTAGATAAGTTCCTTGGGCGGTCTAGTTTCCACAATGGTGTCATTTGTGGGGGGTTTCCACTGGTTAGGCACATCAGGGGCTTTCCAAACGCGGCATGGCGTCCAATTCCAGCCAAAAAAGTAAAATGGCACTGCTTCCCTTCCGAGCTCTGCCATGCGCCCAGATAGTGGTTTACCCCCACATGTGGGGTATCTGCATACTCAGGACAAATTGCACAATAACTTTTAGGGTCCTGTTACCCTTGGGAAAATAAAAATTGGGGGTGAAAAGATCATTTTTTGAAAAAATGTGATTTTTTAATTTTACGGCTGTACGTTATAAACTTCTGTGAAGCCCTTGTGGGTTCAAAGTTCTCACCACATATCTAGATAAGTTCCTTGGGGCGTCTAGTTTCCAAAATGGGGACACTTGTGGGGGGTTTCCACTGCTTAGGTACATCAGGGGCTCTCCAAACGTGACACGGCGTCCGATCTGAATTCCAGCCAATTTTGCATTGAAAAAGTCAAACGGCGCTCCTTCCCTTCTGAGCTCTGCCATGCGCCAAAACAGTGGTTCCCCCCCACATGTCAGGTATGAGCATACTCAGGACAAATTGCACAATAACTTTTGCAGTCCAATTTCTCCTGTTACCCTTGGTAAAATAAAAAAAAATTGGTCCTGAAGTAATTTTTTTGTGAAAAAAAAGTTAAATGTTCATTTTTTTTTTTTAAACATTCAAAAAATTCCTGTGAAGCACCTGAAGGTTTAATAAACTTCTTGAATGTGGTTTTGAGCACCTTAAGGGGTGCAGTTTTTAGAATGGAGTCACTTTTGGGTATTTTCTATCATATAGACCCCTCAAAGTGACTTCAAATGTGATGTGGTCCGTAAAAACAAAATGGTGTTGCAAAAATGAGAAATCGCTGGTCAACTTTTAACCCTTATAACTTCCTAACAAAAAAAAATTTTGGTTCCAAAATTGTGCTGATGTAAAGTAAACATATGTGAAATGTTACTTATTACATTTTTTATGTGCCATATCTCTGTGATTTAAGGGCATAAAAATTCAAAGTTGGAAAATTGCGAAATTTTCTAAATTTTCACCAAATTTCTGCTTTTTTTCACAAATAAATGCAAGTTATTTGAAAGAAATTTTACCACTAACATGAAGTACAATATGTCACGAGAAAACAGTGTCAGAATCAGTGGTATCCATGGAAGCATTCCAGAGTTATTACCTCATAAAGGGACAGTGGTCAGAATTATAAAATTGGCCCGGTCATTAACATGCAAACCACCCTTGGGGGTAAAGAGGTTAAATAGTGAAGCCAAATGCAATCTCAGCAGACTTAAACCAAGGATTCTTTACCCCTTCTGTATCAAAAGAAACAGTAATCTTGCACCACTCATGTGAATGGTAGCATGGACTCCAAAGAAGACCTGTGATCAGTTAACCTCTGTGATCTTCAAATCCAATGTGCATCACAGGTCCTAGGAGGATGTTGTCCACTCTTTACAACAAAGCAACACAAAGGGAAACCTACAATAATCCTCCACTCTTTACTGGGGCTTGGGAGAGAGAATTGGGTTGTCAAATTTCAGAGGAGCATTGTCAAAAAACATTCATACTCTCACAAATTACCTATTACTTGCAATGCTCAGGAGACAAACTGTTCCACTGTCCCACTATACTCCATAGGATCTTCCCCTCTGTGTCGGATTGTGCTGGTGGTATGGCAGTGCAGACGGGTCTATGTTACATATATGGTGGGAATGCACATTGGTTTCTGGGTTATGGAATTACATTTTCTCATAGTACAATAGTCTCGCTGATAGCAGGGCCACACCCCTCCCCAAATAGACCTACTTTCTATTACTCCGGGTTTAATCGCAAAGGAAAAGAAAGATATCCTTAGGCACTTTCTAACAGCTGTTAAGTCAATTTTTCCATGTCACTGGAAATCCACAAAATATTCCACTTTGGATGAATGGGTGGAAGAGGTTAATAATATTATGAAAATGGAAAACATAACATCACCAGTGGACATATTGCATTTTATTCAGTGAGGGGAATGACCTGGCAATCTTGTTGTCAGAAAATAATGCTTAAAATAGAATGATATTGTAGATGTGATCTCTGGAGCGCTGGTTTCAATAAGTCGTGATTTTATGTTTTCTTAATTGTTTTTTTATATCACACCTCCCCACCTCCTTTTCCTTCGCATTCTTTCTCTTTCTACACTCCTTTCCTCTTTACATTCCTCTAGCACACACACAATTATTTGGTTCATGGAGAAGCTTATATTAATACGTTTGTTCTGCCCATTCATGTGCAGCAAGATATTTCTTAAGTGCTGTTCCAGCTATGGCTATTAGATGTCATACTTGCCCTTCTCTTTCCTGTTCATAGATTTAGAATCCTTTCGCTTTAATAGTAGTTTTGTTTAGAACCGCCCCTTCATCTTCCCCGGCAAGAAGCTTGTAGCCATTTCCCCCCGGATCCCTGAGCTGCTTACATGTGTCCTGTTCTCTGTAAAATCTTGCTTCTTTCAAGCGGATTCCGGTGAGGGTTTAATGCAGTTCTGTGATATGTGCAATCTATTTCCAGCTCGTTGTAATGCTTTTGCAGTCCATTTTAGACAGATGCACCCCTGTTCAGTTAGTGCAATGCTGGCAGCCTTAAGTTGTTTAGATATCCCTCTTCACTGCATTGTGTGTTGTATTGCTCAACTTCTGTATTCATGTCTGCTACTTTTATAATAGCCTCTTGTGTTATCTGCCAGTACTGATATACTGCACTGTCTGTTTCTTTATAGTTTTTACTTGATCTCATCCACAATTGTGTTCACCAATCTCCTCCACTATATCATCCGTTATCATCTACCATTGTTGTTCACATCATCTCAATAAATGTAGACTTAAGCACCCATACAGTCTTTTTACTGGGAGTGGATGAAGGGTTTAACCGTATGCTGGAATCCACACAGCGTCATACGTGGAAGAAGGCAGAACAACGTTAACAAGCTGGTTATACCAGTTTCAAGGGCTTCCACTGATTCTGAGACTGTTTTATCGTGAAATATTGTACTCCATGAGAGTGGTAAAATTTATTCAACATGACTTGCGTTTATTTGTAAAAAAACAAACAAACAGAAATTTGGCAAAAAATTTGAATATTTTGCGATTTCCAAATTTAAATTTTTATGCCCTAAAACCAGAGATATGCCAAAATACTTAATAAATAACATTTCCCACTTGTCTACTTTATATCAGAACAAATTTTTAAGCATAATTTTTGTTATGAAGTTAGAAGGGTTAAAATTAGACCAGCGATTTCTCATTTTTCCAACAAAATTTACAAAATCATTTTTTTATGGACCACATCACAATTGAAGTTACTTTGGAGGGCCTATATGGCAGAAAATACACAAAACTGCATCCCTAAATGTATTTAAAGCCACATTCAAGAAGTTTATTAACCCTTGCGGTACTTTACGGGAACTAAAGCAATGTGGAAGCAAAAAATTTTACATTTTTACTTTTTTTCACAAAAAAATTAAATTTAACTCCAATTGTGTAATTTTCATGAGGATAACAGGAGAAAATGGACCAAAAAATATGTTGTGCTATTTCACAGCAGTATGCTGTGTAGGGATTTGCTCTGGTAGGCAGTGGCAGGGCCGCAGTAATGAGGCAACACACAGGCGTAGAGTCCAACTTCAGTGGCTTAATGACACTTTAAACAGCAGGATATCAGAAAGTAAAGGAAAAACACAAACATACTCCAGCTTGGAGAACCACTGGTCTCAGAATCACCCTTTTCATGGGACGGGCTTAACTAAGCGGCTGCCCGATCAGCGGCGTCCGCCAGGTGCCATTCCCAGGGTTGTTATGAGTCTTGCTGCTAAATCTTTGCAGCACGGGTAGTCCAACAAAACAATTTCAGGCTAACTCCAGCCTAGTTCTTCATACCTTGCACACACACTCTCTGTGCCAAACAACAATCTCCATTACATAGCCCATAACCCCACCCACAGGTGAGGTACACATCACATGAGGTGATCACATTACCGTGACATCATCGCAGGTTCTCCACTTTAGGGAGAATCCCGACCAAACTTTATCTTGCTGGGAGAAGTATATCTCCCATCCATCACTACACTCTTTGCTGCACCACAGCTGATACCCCAAATTGGGGGCCTTACTTACAGAAAATATCAAAAACTGACACCATTATAAAAACTGCACACCTCAAAGTCCCCAAAACCACATTCAGCAAGTTTATTAACCCTTCAGGTGCTACACAGGAATGAATGGAAAGTGGAACGGAAAAAATAAATTTTAACTTTTAACTCTTTCTTGAGAAAAAAAATTACTCACTTTTTTTGCAAGCAGTAACACAAAAAAGTGGACCCCACAGTTTGTTACACACTTTCTTCCGACTCCCCACATGTAGTCAAAAAGTTCTGTTTGGGCAAACAGCAGGGCTTGGAGCGGAAGAAGCAAGATTTGCATTTTGGAACAGAAATTTGGCTGAAATAAATGGGGGGCTGTTGTGAACTCATTTTCTTGTTTACCTCTGGCTTCTGGTGAGGGTGGTGGAGCTGGCTGTGTTGACAGTGGAGTCGTGAGTTCTCCATCCGGGCTCCCTCTAGTGGTGACAGTAGGTAATGAAGCTGATCTAAATGGCAGAGACCTGCCACCTGAGGAGGAGGACTGTGAGTGGACATCAGGAGTCTGTGACTGGATTTAAGATAGCCGACTCCCTAATTTTGTGCTGGTGATTTTTCCTGCCCTGAGGTTCTGGTTTCCAGTTCTGTTCCTGCCTTCTCAAGCTAAGTGTGCTCTGCTATTTTTTCACATGAGATTTGGTCTGGTTTACTCAGTCTTTGTGGTCAGCCAGCCCCTGCTGGGGCTGTGCTGAATTTCCATTCTTATGTCTCTGTTTATGCCAGTTTGCTTTTTGTCCCTGATCAGATTGGTCTCTTTTTGCTCTGTCTTCAGAATATACCAGAGTGCTGATATAGGGAATTGAAGTCTAGCGACTTCAGGGTTTTTGTTATCAGAAAGTGTTGGACATTTTTTGGCAGGGTTTTGTGCGTGATTGCAGACAGCATCTTTCCTTTCCTGTCCTTTCTAGTTAGTGTGGGCCCCATCGTTTGCTCAGCCTATTTTTCTATCTGTGTTTGTGTTTTCATCTTGTCCCACCGACAATACATTTAGAGTTCCCCTTTTCTTGCTTTAGGCTTATTTAGTCCTCCGGCTGTGACGAGGCGTCTAGGATCATCGTAGGCACGCTCCACGGCTACTGCTAGTTGTGTGGATAGGATCAGGGGTCTGCAATCCGTTAAGTTACCAACCTCTCTGGTTTTCTGTGGCTTAGCTTGTTTTTGTTTTTCCTCCTCGGTGACTCATTCATAACAGGGGGCACCATGTAGCATTTGTAGGGCCCTAAGGTGCCTAAACATCAGAACCCCCCCCAAAATTACCTCATTTTGGAAACTACACCCTCAGGGATTTTATCCAGGGGTATAGTGAGGGTTTTGAACCCACAGGTATGACATTGATAACAATGGGTTGTCATATTGAAAAAGTTCATTGCTTTGGCACCAAATTTCTTGCTTTTGCAAGAGATAACACGAAAGAGTGGACTCAGTTTGTTAAAAAGTTATTTTTTTGTACAAACAGCAAGGCTCGGGAAATGGAAGGAGCAATATTTAATTTTTGGAACACAAATTTGGCTCTATTTGGAATAGATTGTCATATTTGCAGAGTCTGTGTGGTTCAAAAGCATCAGAAATCCCCCATAAATATCTTTTTTATAAATTATACTCTCTAATGTATTTACTTTATCTAGGGAGGTAGTGAGTGGTTTGTTACCACCATTTTTTCTGCAGTTGATACAACACATTTTTTCATCATTTAATGTTATACAGGATCACCACAGACAGACCTTTACTTTACATTACAAAATTGTGCTGATGGGTTCTCTTTAATTATGTTTAAGGCTAGTTTCACACTTGCTTTTTTTTGCAGCGCGTTTTTCCCGCAAAAAAACGCATTAAAAAAACGCATACAAATGCATACAAACGCTGCGTTTTTTTCCAGCATTTTAATGCGCATGCAGGAAAAAAACGCAGCGTTTTTGCGCGTTTGTATGCGTTTTTTGTGCGTTTGCGTTTTTTTACAGATTTTGGAAAAACCCCACAAAAAAGAAAATACAACCATTCAACAACACACAAGACCAATGGGACTTCATTGTGGGTGTGGTATGTTAATATATATAGACCTTGTCTACAGTATTCTTCACATTTGCTTGATTCTTCTCGTGACCATGGATCTGCGCTGGAAGAGTTTTCACTTCAACTTGGATTTGGACATCGCGATGGCTCAGGCGTATGCAGTTGCTTGCCATGAACAAAGGAAGAGAGAGAGGCAGCGAAGACGGCGGCGTATGTGGATACATCCGATTGTTGAACTCCGGGAGAGCCGTGGGGCATACCACACCCTCTACAGCGAGCTACGTGCAAACCCGGAGAAATTTAATGATTATATCCGGATGTCCCACGAAAGTTTCATGGATTTGCTTGCTCGTGTCCAACAATCCATCCGGAGACAGGACACACAGCTCCGTCGTGCGATTCCTCCTGAGGAACGGCTACTGGTGACATTACGGTATGTTTTAAAAACAAAGGGGTGTGGTCTGATGTTTTTTTTTGGAAATTTAGTATTCAAAACCTTGGGTAATTAGTTTTCGTGAATGTACTAATATCTTATTTTATAGTTTTTAAAAATAATATACATAAATATTAATTTTACTTCTTTGTCTGTTCACAGATTCCTGGCGACTGGAGAAACCCTATCCTCACTACACTTCCAGTACCGTATTGGAATCTCTACCTTGTCTGGAATTGTTGCTGACACCTGCCGGGCTCTCTGGAATGTTCTTTGCCCAGAATTTATGCCCCTGCCCACCGCTGAAAAGTGGATGGAAATTGCTGACAAATTCTGGACAGTATGCAATTTTCCCAACTGTTTGGGAGCTGTTGATGGGAAACACATACGGATCATCAAACCCCAAAGAACGGGATCTGAGTACTATAATTACAAAAAGTACTTTTCAATAGTACTCATTGCAATTGCGGATGCCGGATGTATGTTTGTAGCAGTGGACATTGGAGCATTTGGCCGTGGTAATGACTCGCAGGCTTTTAAAAACTCAGACATGGGCCGGAGGTTGTATGGCAACCAATTTAATTTCCCTATGCCACGGCCTCTTCCTCACACCGAAGCTCCGCCACTGCCCTTTGTAATGGTTGGCGATGAGGCTTTTCAAATGTGCGGAAACTTACTGAAACCCTACTCCAGCCGGGACTTGGACCACACCAAAAAAATATTTAATTACAGGCTGACCAGGGCCAGAAGAACTGTCGAGTGTGCTTTTGGGATTCTTGTTTCCAGATGGCGAATTCTGGGCACGGCCATTAATCTTAAACTTGAAACAGTCGATGAGGTGGTGAAGGCCTGTGTGGTTCTACATAACTTTGTGATGGCTAAAGAGCACCCGACCTTTGAACTGGACGATGATGCTCCTAACCCATTGCCTGAATTCACTCAGCACACTCTCAGGTCATCCGTTGAAGTTGGCCAAATGAGGGACAAATTTGCGGCCTACTTTATTTCTGATGTAGGACGGGTGCACTGGCAAGATGAAATGGTGTAATGTTGTTGTTTATGGTAATAAAAATCCTTATTTGATACCATTACTGAGTGCACTATATTTTTTAAACTCCAATTAATTAAAAAACTTCCCATGTATAACTGAATTTTTTTATGTTCACACACCTGGGCAGGTAAATACACATATGAGTTAAAATTCAGCATTGCTAGTCTGCGTGAAATATATTGGAATGAGCAAAGCTGCAGGCCATGAATCATGAAACCATTTTTTTTTTCAATAGAAAATTGTGCAACTAGTTTAAAACAAAGTATGTGATTTTCTCAAAACACAACCCTCAAAACCCAACCCCAATGAAAGTCCATGGGGAATACAAGTAAGTTACACTAGGCCTTGGAATGACTATACTAGGCCGTGGTATTTCAAATATGAGTATATTAGGCCTTGTGCCTACTAGTATATTCATATGTGAAATACCACGGCCTAGTATAGTCATAACAAGGCCACAAGGCCTACTCGATTTTGGCAAACTAGTATCTTGTTTCACAAAACTTGACAAGTTTCAACAGTTTGAAAATAGATTCTAGTTGGTAAAACTAGAGTTATTACACTAGGCCTTGTAATGACTATACTAGGCCGTGGTATTTCAAATATGAGTATAGTAGGCCTTGGGGCTAGTAGTATAGTAATATGTGAAATACCACGGCCTAGTATAGTCATACCAAGGCCTTCTGTAATAACTCGATTTTTAACAACTAGCATCTTGTTTCACAAAAAACAAACTGGTGAAACTAGAAAGAAACTTATTTTTTAGACAAGTTTCAACAGTTTGTTTTTCATGAAACCAGATTCTATTTGGTAAAAATAGAGTTATTACACTAGGCCTTGGAATGACTATACTAGGCCGTGGTATTTCAAATATGAGTATAGTAGGCCTTGGTGCTAGTAGTATAGTAATATGTGAAATACCACGGCCTAGTATAGTCATACCAAGGCCTACTGTAATAACTCGATTTTAAACAACTAGCATCTTGTTTCACAAAAAACAAACTGGTGAAACTAGAAAGAAACTTATTTTTTAGACAAGTTTCAACAGTTTGTTTTTCATGAAACCAGATTATATTTGGTAAAACTAGAGTTATTACACTAGGCCTTGTAATGACTATACTAGGCCGTGGTATTTCAAATATGAGTATAGTAGGCCTTGGGGCTAGTAGTATAGTAATATGTGAAATACCACGGCCTAGTATAGTCATACCAAGGCCTACTGTAATAACTCGATTTTTAACAACTAGCATCTTGTTTCACAAAAAACAAACTGGTGAAACTAGAAAGAAACTTATTTTTTAGACAAGTTTCCACAGTTTGTTTTTCATGAAACCAGATTCTATTTGGTAAAAATAGAGTTATTACACTAGGCCTTGGAATGACTATACTAGTCCATGTTATTTCACATATGACTATACTAGCCCTTGGGTTTGTTTTTAACATGTATTTACCCATCAGTGTGTGTGAGCGGCGCAAACAACATTAATGAAACTTATTAATGGTGAACCACAAATGTAAATTTATTTTTTATCACAAAAATAAAACTAAAAATTATTTTTTACGGCGTTTGGGGGCAGATGGTTTCAATTTGGGGGTGTGCAGGGAATATGCAACACTTGCAGTTGAAGACGGTGTTTGAGGGGAAGGGGCAACAAAACTTGTGGGGGAAGGTAGTCCAGTTAAGGGAATTAAAGTAGGAACACTTGTAGGAGAGGAAATCTGTTCAGGTACATTAGTTGTAATGGCATGTCGCCGTAGGCTTGTGTGCCTGGACCGACTTTGGCCCAATGCCCGCCTTGATTGATTTCGCCTTGAACTAGGGGCAAATATGGAATGCAGGTCCCCCGTCTGCTGGTATGGCTGCTGCTGCTGAGGTGGCGGCTGCTGCTGAGGTGGCGGCTGCTGCTGAGGTGGCTGCTGCTGCTGAGGTGGCGGCTGCTGCTGAGGTGGCTGCTGCTGCTGAGGTGGCGGCTGCTGCTGAGGTGGCTGCTGCTGCTGAGGTGGTTGCTGCTGCTGCTGAGGTGGCGGCTGCTGCTGAGGTGGCGGCTGCTGCTGAGGTGGCTGCTGCTGCTGAGGTGGCTGCTGCTGCTCTTCGTTGTCAGTGCTCGTCCTTGCAGGAGGACTGGTGGCGGCAGTGATGGTCCAGGTTTGCAGAGTGGTGGTGGCAGGGCTACTACATGTTGTTGTAGCGGCAGGGCTGTTCCATGTTTGCCTAGTGGTGGCTGAGCTCCACGCATGCATGGGATTGGCGGTGGTGCTCCAGACAGGAGCAGCGCTTGCCATGGTGGTGTCGGTGAAGTGACCAGCTGCACTCAGACTTGTGGTGGTGTAACGGTGGGTGTCCTGGCTTTGAAGAGAGGTGTCCGTGCAGTGGTATGCAGCACAAGTCGGTAGTGAGGTGAAGCGAGTCAATGGTGGCACAGGTGGAAAGGACACCACTGACTGCTGACCGTACCGATTATGCTGCATAGCCTGCAAGAAAGCATTGTTGCAGGCCTGCAGCACATTCAGCTGTTGATCAGGACTAAGGTGTTCCGCCATGCCCTTTTCAATCTTACTAAAAAAATGGTGTGCTGGTCTGTTGAGGTCGGCCTCCAGACGGTCAAGGCGCTGTTCTACAGAATTGAAGCGGTGTTCAAAGTGGTTTTAACCACGTTCCATCAGTGCAAAACCGCTTTCAACTCTGTCGGACAGTGACTTGAGGCTGGAATTAAATGTCTCGCTCAAATGCATAAACTCGGGCAAGACATTCCTGTCCAAGGCCCTCTGCCGCTGGCGGGTAGTGCCCGCATAACCAGTGGCAGAGACCTGGGACAGGGGAACACCTGATGGCCCAGCTTCCTGGTCACCAGCTGTGTGTGTGTGGGACCTGCAAGGTGCTTCCTGGCTGTCGGATGGCTGGGACGGGTCAGAGGACGTCCGAGGAAGGACCGCTCCAGGGCCAGGTTGCAGGGTGCTGCTCCAGGTGCTGTGGAAGAAAGGAAAATCATTACTACCATGCCTTTACAAGAAGCATCAGCTGTGGATTAGAAAAACACAGATTAATAAAAATAAAAACCCAAAATGTATAATACTTACGATCTTGTGGCAAGGACCGGTCTTAGGAACTGCAACGCGTGATAGTGACGGTATCTAGTTCTGGTCCTTGACGCAGATCCACTGCGAACCTGGCCCTCAGCACGAACATCACTGTTGAAGCGGTCCTTGATCGAACGCCAACGTGTTCGGACTTTGTCCACTGTTGATAAAAAAAAAACAGTGCCGTCAAGGACAACAGTCACTGCGTCACAATGTAGCAATACAATACTCAAAGCAGTCACTGTAGACCCCGATGACACTGTTGGGTTTCCTGCTAGAATACACCTAGCACGAAACCCAACAGTGCCGTCAAGGACAACAGTCACTGCGTCACAATGTAGCAATACAATACTCAAAGCAGTCACTGTAGACCACGATGACACTGTTGGGTTTCCTGCTAGAATACGCCTAGCACGAAACCCAACAGTGCCGTCAAGGACAACAGTCACTGCGGCACAATGTAGCAATACAATACTCAAAGCAGTCACTGTAGACCCCGATGACACTGTTGGGTTTCCTGCTAGAATACGCCTAGCACGAAACCCAACAGTGCCGTCAAGGACAACAGTCACTGCGGCACAATGTAGCAATACAATACTCAAAGCAGTCACTGTAGACCCCGATGACACTGTTGGGTTTCCTGCTAGAATACACCTAGCACGAAACCCAACAGTGCCGTCAAGGACAACAGTCACTGCGTCACAATGTAGCAATACAATACTCAAAGCAGTCACTGTAGACCACGATGACACTGTTGGGTTTCCTGCTAGAATACGCCTAGCACGAAACCCAACAGTGCCGTCAAGGACAACAGTCACTGCGGCACAATGTAGCAATACAATACTCAAAGCAGTCACTGTAGACCCCGATGACACTGTTGGGTTTCCTGCTAGAATACGCCTAGCACGAAACCCAACAGTGCCGTCAAGGACAACAGTCACTGCGGCACAATGTAGCAATACAATACTCAAAGCAGTCACTGTAGACCCCGATGACACTGTTGGGTTTCCTGCTAGAATACACCTAGCACGAAACCCAACAGTGCCGTCAAGGACAACAGTCACTGCGTCACAATGTAGCAATACAATACTCAAAGCAGTCACTGTAGACCACGATGACACTGTTGGGTTTCCTGCTAGAATACGCCTAGCACGAAACCCAACAGTGCCGTCAAGGACAACAGTCACTGCAGCACAATGTAGCAATACAATACTCAAAGCAGTCACTGTAGACCCCGATGACACTGTTGGGTTTCCTGCTAGAATACGCCTAGCACGAAACCCAACAGTGCCGTCAAGGACAACAGTCACTGCGGCACAATGTAGCAATACAATACTCAAAGCAGTCACTGTAGACCCCGATGACACTGTTGGGTTTCCTGCTAGAATACACCTAGCACGAAACCCAACAGTGCCGTCAAGGACAACAGTCACTGCGTCACAATGTAGCAATACAATACTCAAAGCAGTCACTGTAGACCACAATGACACTGTTGGGTTTCCTGCTAGAATACGCCTAGCACGAAACCCAACAGTGCCGTCAAGGACAACAGTCACTGCGGCACAATGTAGCAATACAATACTCAAAGCAGTCACTGTAGACCCCGATGACACTGTTGGGTTTCCTGCTAGAATACGCCTAGCACGAAACCCAACAGTGCCGTCAAGGACAACAGTCACTGCGGCACAATACAGAGCAGGGAAATACTCACTAAACGCCTTTTTGGCGGATGCTGTGGCGCTGTCCCAGCCATCCATCAACGCTGCGGCCACCTCATTCCATAGCCGCCGGGTCACCACATTGTCCTTGTACAGCCGGTCACGGCTGTCCCACAACGGCGAACGCTCCTGGACCAGGCTGATGAGCTGCTCATTATCCAGGTACACGTCTTCATCTCGTTGTGGAACCTAGACAAAACACATTCATTAGAATAATCCAATTTAAATTGAATAAAAAGTTACAAAAAATGAAACATAAAAAAGAGTAAAAATAGAAGATAAAAAATAAAGAACATTACAAATCATTTGATACTTACATTCCGTATCACCACCGGGACTTGGCTTCGCTGCTCCTGCTCTTCGCCCTCACTAGTCCCGTCCACAGAAGAGGATGATGACGATGTCTTAAAAAAGTTGAAAAAAACGTAAGAGATTTGGAGAAGCAGCAGATATACTTACCAGATGCACAAAAATAATCACCTCACGGTCTGCTTGCGCCAATTCCTGCCGCGATGGGGAATACTCAGATTCTGAAGACATACTGCATGTAAAAATAATAAAAATCATTAGTACATACATAATTTAAAAGGACAGGCATATAATGTAATATACTCACATTCTTCGCTGATATAATGGGTTCTTGGTTGAATGTCTGCTCTTCAATCTGTCTAGTGTAGTATTGGCAGAGTTTTGGCAGGCACCTCCTTTATATAGACTTTTTTTTTTTGACTTTAGAAGATTCTAACTAGGATAAAAAGTGGACACCACCCAAAAAACGCAGCGCTAAAAAATCGCATACCTGCGCATGCCAGTGCGCACGTATGCGCATCCATAGGCTATAATGGCCATTTTTAGCGCAAAACGTGCGCATACGTGCGCATGCGATTTTTTCAAGGACCAAAAAATGCAACATGCAGCGTCTGGAAAATACCAACGCACACCCCAAAAAAACGCAGCGCATGAAAATCGCATACATGCGCTTACAAGCGCGCAGGTATGCGCACCCATGTTAAATATAGGGGAAAAATCGCATGCGCACGTATGCGTTTTTTTCCAGCGCTAAAAAACGCAAATGTGAAACCAGCCTAAGCCATTTTATATGCTTTACGTTAATGCGGATTTGAAAGCCATAAGTGTTTTCATGGGTCAGTCGAAATATATACCCACAAACCTTATAATTTTTCTAAAAGCAGACAATTTGACAATTCTATTGTAGGGATGTTGAACGCCTTATCCTGTTACTGCCCCTGAAAACAAGAAAACAACAGACGCACTTTGTGAATACCATTGTGTGCTTTTTATGTGATTCTCTAACAAACAGGCGTTCCTCACGTGTATTCAGCCTGTCCAGCAGCCGCAAATCATGCAGCTGCGTTGACAAAAACTAAATCTCTGAGCACGCCAAAATACTCTGAGGACACCCGAGCATGCTGGGGAAAACCCGAGCAAGGAGTATACTCGCTCATCACTAGTGCCTAACTTAATTGCGCTACCAAATATAGATAGAAGCCTATGTGCTTTTTGTGTGTCGTTGATATTAAGCACCTGGTTAAGTCAATGAGCAGGACCTTTAGCCACAGAAGGTAATTTGATGAACATTTATTCATCTTCTCACTCCTTCTAGTAAAGAAATGTGGTAACAGCATATACAATTATTTTATGCCTATCTCTTCCCTCTGGCCAGGTTTAATAAAGTTGCAGAAAACCCATTTAATATTTGACTAGTAAGGGCCGTACCCCTTTACTTCATTAGTCATGAGCTGCAGTACCAGGGACAGCCACAACTGTATAGATGGTGCTAAACCTCATTAAACGATTGAATTTACTATGGTAATTTCACTAAAAAAGTTTATAAGGTCATTATTGCCATTCTTGAGCATAAAAAGTTTGCAAATTATGGTTATCGTAGATTATTGAACTGTGTTGCTGATTTAAAGTTTTAATCTTCATTTTTGGGGTCGGGAAAAATTTGTCTTTTGCTTTACAGGAATTAAGCCTTCATCTAGATCAACATTGCAGAATAAAATTGCTGGTCAATGAATGTTAGAGATGATGAAGATTTGCATGACCCTAGTCCAGCGGCCAACGCCAGAGCCCTGAAAACCTCCATCTTATGGGCTACCATCATGGGCTCTGGATAAATGTCCTGTGAATTTTTTTGGTCACCTGAAATGAACGTTTTCTTTTTATTTCAGTCTTACAAACTATATTACTCTGCTACAATAATCATAGAGGTTTTGGCTGTTGAAACCCCACTCATAAAATATAAATGACCCATCCTACAGATAGGCCATCAATATCAAATTCACAGAAAATTCCTTTAATTTACAAAGCAATAATAGCCACTCAAGCTGTTTTTTCCTATCTAGGAAATGCTTGAATGAAAGTTAATTTACTGACCACGGGTATTTCAGTTTATGAATTTCTGTTTATTTTGCGTTTCTGTGTGGTTGCTGCACACATCAAATAGCTGCATACGGATGCATCAGCATACAACTCATGTCCCTGCATATACCCAATATTAAAGATAGGTATGCAGGGAAACGCAGGACGCATGCGGCAGTAGGCGGAGCATGGGCGGAGCTTCACTGAGGAAGAAAGGAGGAAGTACCCTGCCATCCGCAGCCCTCCTCAACGCAAGTGTGAAACTAGCCTAAGTCTATGCCTCATCCTGGCTCTTATAGACTTAAATTGAGAAGAGACTTCCAGTCTTAGACGCCAACACTGGGTGATTCAGCAGGTCACAAATAGCAGACGACCAAAGCAGTGCTGAGAACAGCAAAAGTCAGTGACTTGTAAAGCTTAGACAATGCTGGGTCATGCAACAGGACAATAATCCCAAGCACAGCAGCATATCTTGAAAGGTTGAAAAAGAGAAGACTCAAGGTGTTTCATTAATCCAAGTCCAGACCTGAACAAAATTGAGAGCGTTATTTGTATATAAGCACCACTAATATTCTCCTGCAATTGACCATGAATAAGACGTTTTAGTCGAAACGCGTCATTTTATTCTTTAAGTTTTCAGTTATCAGTGGTATGCCTGTCCACCTGTTTTTATAAGAAGATTCTAAATAAAGGTGAAGTTTTTGGAGACAACTTTTCCTTCTGTTTGGCTGAAATTGAAATACTGTGGCAGGAACTTTGGGTATGTGCAAGTCGTCTTTTTCAGGCAGCAAAAAACATCTTTCAAGCTTTTCTCTAACATTTTGTAGCCCTAAAGCGCCTTTTTTTTCCACATTTTTTGGTTGTCTTTTGAGAGCTTTTTCAACGTTTTTGACTGCCATTTTTATAGCGCTTTTCCAGGGATTTGGGAGAATATTTAAGAAAGTAAAAGTGAGCTTTTATCTTTCCTAGTAGAATATACCAAATATGTGTGCAGAATTATTGAGCAAATATTAATCTGCAGCATAATGATGCAGCTAAATGGAAAACTTAAATTTTCCCTTTTAAATTGTTAATTTTCATCTGTTAAAGTGAGAATAATATCCAAGCTCAAAATGTACAAAAAAACATCAGTGACAGTCATAAGCCGTCCTTCCATGAAGTCTTTTAGATTCTTAATCTGTTGATGATCAACTTTTTGAGTAGTACCAGCTACCCAGACACTGTTCAGAGAGGTGGACTTTTTTCCTTCACTGTAAATCTGTTTAAGGCCAGAGTCACACTTGCAAGAAACTCGCACGAGTCTCGTGTCTCAATACCCGGCAATGTCACCGGCACTCAGGACCGAAGTGTGCGGATTCAGGTATTTCTGTGCAGCTGAGCACTCCGGTCCTGAGTGCCGGCGGCAGTGCCGGGATTGAGACGCGAGACTCTTGCAAGTTTCTCGCAAGTGTGACCCCGGCCTAAGAAGAGTCTTCAACTTCACAATAGGATTTGGGTCAGCTGAGGAAGAGATGTCATGACATTATTCTTTCATCTTTAAGTCCTGAACAGGCTAGCCAAGCAGTGTAGACTTGCATACGATGAACCATTGTCCTGCATAAAAATCATGGTTTTCTTGAAAGATGCAGAAGTTTGGTTTTATTTATACCACTACTTGAAAAAGAGTGTCTTCTAAAAACCGACAGTAGGTGTAGGTTTGAGAGTTACTTTAATAATATCTTTAATAATACTTTAATAATACCAGCCCATAGCAGTAGCCTCCTCCACTTTGCTGGCATCTGAGTCGAAGTGGAGGTCTGTGCTCATTATTGATCGAGCCACAGGCCCATCCATCTTTTGTCAAGAGTAACTCTCATCACATCAGTCCATAAAACCTCTGAAAAATTTGTCTTCAAATATTTCTTGGCCCAGTTTTGATGTTTCAACTTCTGTGTCTTGTTCAGTGCCTTGTTCAGTGGTGGTCGGGTGTCATCCTCCCTTACTTTGGCTGTGTCTTTGAGCAGTGAACACCTTGTACTTCTGGGCTCCAGGAAGGTTGTAATTCTGGAGTATGACAGTACTGGGGATAATGGCTTCCTGGTCACTTCATGTTTGATTCTTCTCAAATCTTATTCTGCGTCTTAGTTTCTTATCGCATTTTTGCGACCCGATTGACTATTTGCAACAAAACTTTGGATGGCTCTGTGATCACCTACTAATGTCTAAGCAATTTTAATTTTTGTGCATCCTTTTTCACCTTTTAGGCTGTGTGCACACGCTGCGGATTAGGTGCGGATTCATCCGCGTGGATTTTGTAAAATCCGCAGGTGAAACCGCAGGTCAAAAGACCTGCGGATTGCTCTGCGGTTTTGCCCTGCGGTTTTTCATCTCCTCAATGGAGGAGATGGCAAACCGCAGCGGAATCCGCAGAAAGAATTGACATGTCAATTCTTTCTGCGGATTGAAAACCGCAGATAATCCGCGCGGAAAATTCCGCACCGTCTGCACTGCGGTTTTTGATTCCCATAGGGAATCATGGTACTGTACACTGCAGCAAAAACTGCTGCGGGTCCGCAGCGGCCAAAACCGCTGCGGAACCGCAGCAAAATCCGCAGCGTGTGCACACAGCCTCAGAGTCAGTTAAATCTATTTTTTGGCCAATTTTTCCTGGGGAAAACAAGCTGCCTAATAATTCCGCTCACGTTGATAAAGGGTGCTGTATCCTTAGGTCGCTCCTTCCCTCATTACACAAACACAAATTACCTGATCTGCTTCACACCAATAAGCGTTCAAGTTTATATGGAAAATATGCATAAAAATGATCATACAGTGAAAATACGTAATAATTTTGCACTCGATGTAAAGAGGGGAAAGGGAAATTTTCTCCAGATCAATGTGAAAAACTGATAGATTTGTGCAGAAAAGAATTACTTAATTGTTGCTAAAAGTGGTTCTACAAGCTATTGAATCATGGGGTGTACTTAATTTTTCACATTCTGCTTTTGCATTTTAGCCTAGATTTTGTTAATGACAGTGTAATTTGTCCTGTGTTGTTGTTTATCTGTATTTAACTACTTGAAAAAAAGTCTAAGGATTAGATTTTTTTTATGTCTTTATACAAAAAAACATGAGATAGGGTGTGTTTATATAGTGCATAATAAGATTGTTTCTGTGTTGCACATTTACAGTACTTGCGAGAACCTGGCATGCATATGTGAATGATGATATGACAAAGCTAATAAAGAGGACATAATAGATGAGATGTTCATGCTGCAACAAGTTAATGCCCAATATGTAATTTGCTCCTTATTTTTCTGACCCAGCCCACACATTATTTATCTAGCACAAAGCGTGCTGTCTGGAAGAAATCAGCTCTGCATTTCACGTGTCTGCCATGAAATCGCACATGCTTGGTTTGGGTTGGCCATTGGTGCACGTGACTGGACAGAAGAATGGATAAGTGAAGGATTTGCCACACATCTAGAAGATGTTTTCTTAGCAAAAGTCCTGAAGGTAATCATTTGTAGCAAATCTGATGCTAATGTGTGACAAAGCATATAGAAATAAAGTCTTGTTAAAGGAATCTGTCATTAGGTTTTTGCCACCCCATGTTAGAGCAGCATGATGTAGAGGCAGAGACCCTGATACCAGCGGTGTCACTTACTGCACCAAGCAACTCCATATCGATGAAATCTCTGTTTTATTTGCTGCAGACCTACCAGCTCTCTGATTGCTGAGCTCTGTATAACCCCGTCCACACCACTGACCGGCAGCTTTATGTGTACACTGTGCATAGGCAGAAAGCTGCCAATCACAGATGGAGGCGGGGTTATGCAGAGCACATGCATGTGGAAGACTACATGACAGCAGGTTTACTATTCATATAGTGATATCTCCTGCTGATAAAGCACTGATTGTATTGAAATACAGAAAGCAGCTCAGTAAATGATACATCACTGGAATCAGGGTTTCTGTCTCTATATCATGCTACTATCATATTAGGTGACAAAAGCTTGGTGACAGATTCCCTTTAAAGCAAATTGTGGTTAATTGTTCATTCTTTAAAACAGTATTGCCTCTTAGCAATGCTGCACAAAAGACACACTAACTGAATTTGTAAGGTGTATAATGAGAAACAGTGAATTTGATTTATCAATCTATCATGTTTTTTTTTTCTATTTTAAAGCATTGTAGTTATTTGATTATTTTTATAAATTCCCATACTGGTAACACACAGATCCTGTCTGCATTATTTGTATAGTAAGCACGGTAGCCTGTGTGTTTTATGTGAATATAATGAATGAGAGAAGACATAAAACTGTCTATAAACTAATATTGTCTGTAGAAAGCGATAGGGTGCAGGCCTTCTCCCAGACACCACTTTGTAACATTTGAAATATATTTTGAGAACATAACATTTTCCAGCATATACACGGGAATCCACAATGATGCCTATTGGCTAAAGTAAAGGTTCATAAGCATTCTACTAATTGCAGAATGACACCCTTTACAACTCTTGAAAGTGGGGGGACTTACAAGCAATGCTTTGTAATAAAAAAAAAAATCTCTTCCCGCAAAAGAAATAAAAAAAATATCTGTGTCAACTGCCACTTGTACATAACTACAGTTGTCTTCCTTCTGGAGGAAAATTATTGTGCATAATTGCCAATTGAACATTGCCGGTAAGACTACCTGCATCCACTGCATCTCATAGTAAGAAATAGTAATTATATCACAGCCAACTAGAATCCTGCTCTGTACTGATGAGGAGCAAAAACTCTGAAACCATGCTTTCTACTGGTGGATGTATCTAGTGTGCCTAGTTATGTCTGTAGCCTTTAGTACGGATTGGAGTGTACTTGCAAAACAACTTTCCAAGTAAGTCAAGTAATATTATGACAGGGCAAATTAAAGACACTTAAAGCCCCCATAAACGTTATACTAATATTGTCCGAATCCACTCATAGCGGGATCTATCGACAGTCTAATGTATAAGATGGTCTCCCAACTCTTCCTTAATATGATGATGTTGAATGAGAAAATGATTCAGCCTGTTGGATTTCCCCAACTTGATCCTTTTGTTCACCTCATAGATAAACCCCTCGCGTAGAGAACACTAAAGTTCTCAGTTGAGCATTATAGTGTATGGTGGAGTTGTGAGACATACAGTTGTGGCCAAAAGTATTGACACCCCTGTAATTCTGTCAGATAATACCCAGTTTCTTCCTGAAAATGATTGCGAACACAAATTCTTTGGTACTATTATCTTCATTTAATTTGTCTTAAATGAAAAAAACACAAAAAGAATTGTCCTAAAGCCAAATTCCATATAATGATATAATTCCACACCAAACATAAAAAAGAGGGTGGACAAAAGTATTGGCACTGTTCGAAAAATCATGTGATGCTTATCTAATTTGTGTAATTAACAGCACCTGTAACTTACCTGTGGCACCTAACAGGTGTTGGCAATAAATAAATCACACTTGCAGCCAGTTGACATGGATTAAAGTTGACTCCACCTCTGTCCTGTGTCCTTGTGTGTACCACATTGAGCATGGAGAAAAGAAAGAAGACCAAAGAACTGTCTGAGGACTTGAGAAACCAAATTGTAAGGAAGCATGAGCAATCTCAAGGCTACAAGTCCATCTCCAAAGACCTGAATGTTCCTGTGTCTACCGTGCGCAGTGTCATCAAGAAGTTTAAAGCCCATGGCACTGTGGCTAACCTCCCTAGATGTGGACGGAAAAGAAAAATTGACAAGAGATTTCAACGCAAGATTGTGCGGATGTTGGATAAAGAACCTCAACTAACATCCAAACAAGTTCAAGCTGCCCTGCGGTCCGAGGGTACAACAGTGTCAACCCGTACTATCCGTCGGCGTCTGAATGAAAAAGGACTGTATGGTAGGAGACCCAGGAAGACCCCACTTCTTACCCCGAGACATAAAAAAGCCAGGCTGGAGTTTGCCAAAACTTACCTGAAAAAGCCTAAAACGTTTTGGAAGAATGTTCTCTGGTCAGATGAGACAAAAGTAGAGCTTTTTGGGCAAAGGCATCAACATAGAGTTTACAGGAGAAAAAAAGAGGCATTCAAAGAAAAGAACACGGTCCCTACAGTCAAACATGGCGGAGGTTCCCTGATGTTTTGGGGTTGCTTTGCTGCCTCTGGCACTGGACTGCTTGACCGTGTGCATGGCATTATGAAGTCTGAAGTCTACCAACAAATTTTGCAGCATAATGTAGGGCCCAGTGTGAGAAAGCTGGGTCTCCCTCAGAGGTCATGGGTCTTCCAGCAGGACAATGACCCAAAACACACTTCAAAAAGCACTAGAAAATGGTTTGAGAGAAAGCACTGGAGACTTCTAAGGTGGCCAGCAATGAGTCCAGACCTGAATCCCATAGAACACCTGTGGAGAGATCTAAAAATGGCAGTTTGGAGAAGGCACCCTTCAAATATCAGAGACCTGGAGCAGTTTGCCAAAGAAGAATGGTCTAAAATTCCAGCAGAGCATTGTAAGAAACTCATTGATGGTTGGTTGCAGTTATTTTGGCTAAAGGTTGTGCAACCAAGTATTAGGCTGAGGGTGCCAATACTTTTGTCTGGCCCATTTTTGGAGTTTTGTGTGAAATGATCAATGTTTTACTTTTTGCTTCATTCTCTTTTGTGTTTTTTCATTTAAGACACATTAAATGAAGATAATAATACTAAAGATTTTGTGTTTGCAATCATTTTCAGGAAGAAACTGAGTATTGTCTGACAGAATTGCAGGGGTGTCAGTACTTTTGGCCACAACTGTAACTGATGGCCAAATGATCCAGGGACCTTAAAGTACCTAAAGATGTTGTTTGGCCAACAGCTATGTAATCTGTATGGAGGACTTTAAAATACTTAAAACTGTTCCTCTCAGCACCACAAGTTATACATTAGCTGGCTCACTTATGATATTTTATAGAAAATGCAAAAAATATAAGTATTTTAAGAATTGTAATAAGTTAGAATGCCCAAAGTGCTTGCTTTTACATCCAGACCTAAACCCATTTTTAAAGCTCTAACGCTGATAACGAGAAGACTTGGTGCAGGGATGGAGTAGAATATGTGATGATGTTGGATCTGTTTAGTTGTGACTCAACTGCACTATTTTTATGTTATGAGATGTTTGCCAGAAAACACAAGCCCTGTCATTTTGTAATGGAATTTCATTTGTCTGTGGGAACACTGAATAACAACTATGTTTTTAAAATAACATGTTTTGATGTTTCATGGTCTATATTTCCACTTGAAAGCTCTGATATCTGACTCAGTTATGGTTCCCTCACACACTGTAAATATGTTTGGATATAGGGCAGATCGATCCATCTTTTGTATTCATCTGAAATGTGAAATATTAACTTTTACATTTTTTATACGGTTTGATTTAAGATAGAACTGTTCCTGCAACTTTCTATACAGTATGTGCCACTAATTTAAAATTTTTTAACATATCTTATGATACAAAAAATTCCACCATGCACACATAATTTAAGAAAGAATAGAGGTACAGAGAGATCATAAAGTGCATGTATACTAATGCCCGAAACCTCACCAACAAAATAGAGGAATTAGAATTAATTTTGTTGAACATAATTATGACATGGTGGAGATATCTGAGACATGGTTGGACGAGAGCCATGACTGGGCGGTTAATTTACAGGGCAATAGTCTGTTCAGAAATGACCGAACAAATAAGCGAGGGGGAGGAGTGTGTTTATATGTAAAATGATCCTTAAAACCCATCCTGCGTGATAATATATGTGAATCTAATGAAAATGTAGAGTCCCTATGGGTGGAGATAAGGGGAGGGGGGAAAAAATAAATTACTGATAGGGGTTTGTTATAAGTCTCCAAAAATAATGGAAGCAACAGAGAATATCCTCATCAAGCAAATAGATGAAGCGGCGACCCAAGGAGAAGTTATTATGGGGGACTTCAACTACCCTCAAATACATTGGGGAACCGAAACCTGCAGTTCCAGCAAAGGTAATAGGTTTTTGACAACTATGAGAGACAATTACCTTTCACAACTGGTTCAGGATCCAACAAGAGGGGGGGCACTGCTAGACCTAATATTAACCAACAGTCCAGACCGCATATCAAATAATAAGGGTTGAGGGTCCCTTGGGTACTAGTGATCACAAAATAATAAGTTTTCATGTATCCTTTAATAAGATGTGTAGTAGAGGGGTTACAAGGACACTAAACTTGAGGAAAGCAAATTTCCAACGGATGAGAGATGATCTTGGTGCAATTAACTGGGACGATGTCCTGAGACATAAAAACACACTAAGAAACTGGGAGACGTTTATTAGCATCCTGAATAGGATCTGTGTACAATATATACCGTATGGGAATAAATAATAGGAGGAGACCACTATGGATAAATAGAGCTGTAAGGGGCGCAGTAAGGGACAAAAAGAAAGCATTTAGAGAATTAAAGCAAGTAGGTAGTGATGAGGCATTAAATAAATACAGAAGATTAAATAAATTCTGTAAAATGCAAATCAAGGCAGCAAAGATTGAGACAGAGAGACTCATTGCCAGAGAAAGTAAAAATAATCCCAAAATATTCTTTAACTACATAAATAGTAAGAAACTAAAAAATTATAGTGTTGGTCCCCTTAAAAATAGGCTGGGTGAAATGGTGGATGAGGAAAAAGCCAATATGCTAAATGACTTTTTTTCAACAGTATTTACACAAGAAAATCCCATGACGGATAACATGATCAGGGATAAAAATTCTCCATTAAATGTCACCTGCTTAACCCAGCAGGAAGTACGGCGTCGTCTAAAAATCACTAAAATTGACAAATCCCCAGGCCCGGACGGGATACACCCCCGAGTACTGCAGGAATTAAGCACAGTCATAGATAGTCCATTATTTTTAATCTTTAAAGATTCCATAATAACAGGGTCTGTACCACAGGACTGGCGTATAGCAAATGTGGTGCCAATATTCACAAAAGGGGACAAAAACTGAACTTGGAAATTATAGGCCAGTAAGCTTAACCTCTACTGTGAGTAAAATCCTGGAGGGTTTTCTAAGAGATACTATACTGGAGTATCTGAAGAAGAATAACCTCATGACCCAATATCAACATGGGTTTATGAGGGACCATTCCTGTCAGACTAATCTGATAAGCTTTTATGAAGAGGTAAGCTTGGGACTGGACCAAGGAAATGCAGTGGACAATGGAGTACATGGACTTTTGAAAAGCTTTTGATACGGTGCCACACAAAAAGTTGATACATAAAACGGGAGCAATGGGGATATGGGAAAATATGTGTAAGTGGGTTAAGAGCTGGCTCAGGGATAGGAAACAAAGGATGGTTATTAATGGAGAACACTCGGACTGGGTCACGGTTAGCAGTGGGGTACCACAGGGGTCAGTATTGGGCCCACTTTTTAACATATTTATTAATGACCTTGTAGGGGGCATAGAGGGTAGAATTTCAATATTTGCAGATGACACTAAACTCTGCAGGGTAATCAATACAGAGGAGGACAATTTTATATTACAGGAGGATTTATGTAAACTAGAAGCTTCGGCTGATAAGTGGCAAATGAGCTTCAATGGGGATAAATGTAAGGTCATGCACTTGGGTAGCGCAAATAAGATGTATAATTATGTGCTTAATTGTAAAACACTGGGCAAAACTGTCACTGAAAAAGACCTGGGTGTATGGGTGGACGACAAACTCACATTTAGTGGCCGGTGTCAAGCAGCTGCTGCAAAGGCAAGTAAAATAATGGGATGCATTAAAAGAGGCATAGATGCTCATGAGGAGAACATAATTTTACCCCTATATAAGTCACTAGTGTGACCACACTTAGAATACTGTGTACAGTTCTGGTCTCTGGTGTATAAGAAAGACATAGCTGAACTGGAGCGGGTGCAGAGAAGAGCGACCAAGGTTATTAGGGAACTGGGGGGTCTGCAATACCAAGATAGGTTATTACACTTGGGGTTATTTAGTTTGGAAAATCGAAGGATTAGGGGTGATCTTATTACAATGTATAAATATATGCGGGGATAGTGCAAAGACCTTTCTCATGATCTTTTTACTCTTAGACCTGTGACGGGGACAAGGGGGCATCCTCTACGTCTGGAGGAAAGAAGGTTTAAGCATAATCACAGATGCAGATTCTTTACTGTAAGAGCAGTGAGACTATGGACCTCTCTGCCATATGATGTTGTAATGAGTGATTACCTACTAAAATTTAAGAAGGGGCTGGATGCTTTTCTTGAAAATTATAATATTACAGGTTATATACACTAGTTTCCTTGGTATTGCGTTGATCCAGGGAGCTAGTCTGATTACGGTATGTGGAGTCGGGAAGGATTTTTTTTCCCCAATGTGAAGATTACTGTTTGCCACATGGGTTTTTTTTACCTTCCTCTGGATCAACATGTTAGGGCAGGCTGGGATAGAATATGGGTTGAGCTAGATGGACTTAAAGTCTTCCTCTAACTTTAATAACTTTTTTACTGTGCTACTAATACAAACAGTGATCTATTTCAAGTGTTTATTTTTGTTAATGTTGCTAATTATGGCTTACAGCCAATGAAAACCCAAAAGTCATTATCTCAGTAAATTAGAATACTTTATAACACCAGCTTGAAAAATGATTTTAAAATCTGAAATGTTGGCCTGCTGAAATCTATGTTCAATAAATGCACTCAATATTTGGTCAGGACTCCTTTTGCAACAATTACTGCCTCAATTACTGCATCAATGCAGTGTGGCATGGAGGCGATAAGTCTGTGGCACTGCTGAGGTGTTATGGAAGTCCAGCTCACTTTGATAGCAGCTTTCTGCTCGTCTGCATTGTTGGGTCTGATGTCTCTCATCTTCCTCTTGACAATACCTCATAGATTCTCTATGGGGTTAAGGACAGGTGAGTTTGCTGGCCAATCAAGCACAGTCATACTGTTGTTTTTAAACCAGGTAAAAGTACATTTGGCAGTGTGGACAAGTCCTGCTGGAGAATGAAATTTCCATCTCCAAAAAGCTTGTCGACAGAGGGAAGCTTGAAGTGCTCCAAAAATTACCTGCTTTGCTGACTTTGGTCACGATTAAACAAAGTGGACCTACACCAGCAGATGGCTTTGCTCCCCAAATCATCACTGATTGTGGAAACTTCACACTGGACCTCAAGCAGCTTGGATTGTGTTCCTCTCCACTCTTCCTCCAGACTATGGGACCTTAATTTTCAAATGAAATGCAAAATTTACTTTCCTCTGAAAACAACACCACTGAGCAACAGTCCAGTTCTTTTTCTCCTTGGCCCAGGTAAGACGCTTCTTGTGTTGTCTATTGGTCATGAGTGGCTTGATACAAGGAATGTGACACTTGTAGCCCATGTCCTGGATACATCTGTGTGTGGAGGCTCTAGAATCAATGACTCCAGCAGCAGTCCACTTCTTGTGAGTCTCCACCAAATTTTTGAATTGCCTTTTCTTAATCCATTCAAGGCTGCGGTTATCCGGGTTGCTTGTGCTCCTTTTTCTACCACACTTTTTCCTTTCACTCAGCCTTCCATTAATATGCTTGGATACAGCACTCTGTGTACATCCAGCTTCTTTAGCAATGATCTTTTGTGACTAAGGCTGGGTTCACACGTAGCGGAAATTACCGCGAGAATTCCGGAATTCCATTCCGTGGGAAAATCGCATTTTAAATTCCCTCGATTTTCCCGCGGAAAAACTAGCATTTTGCAAGCGTAATTAGCTTGCAGAATTGCTAGCGTTTTCCAAGCGATCTGGAGCATCGCTTGGAGAACTGATTGACAGGTTGGTCACACTCGTCAAACATAGTGTTTGACGAGTGTGACCAACTTTTTACTATTGAGGCCGCCGGTGCGGCATCAATAGTAAAAGATAGAATGTAAAAAAAAAAAATAAAAAAAAATATATTGTTGTTCACACCTTGCGGCGTCCCGCACAGCCTTCCCGCCTCTCAGTTCTCGCGGGATCGCGACGTCTCGCGAATGACCGCGAGACTTTGCGATCCCGCGAGAACTTACTTCATCGCTTGCAAAGGCTTACTGGGACCGGGAGCGTGGAGAGAGGCGGGAAGGCTGCGAGGGAGGTCGGAAGGTGAGAATAACAATATTTTTTATTTTAAATCCTATTTTTTACAGGGATATGGTTCCCAAAGCCCGGAGGACAGTCTCCTCTCCTCCGGACTGTGGGTACCATCCGCAAATGTTCTGCTTACTTTTCGCATGGTGTGCACAGCCAAGTAAAGTAAGCAGAAAAATGCATTCCTATGGGTGCGGGATCCCCGCGATTCTGCGAAATTAATGAGCATGCTGCATTTTTTACCGCGAAGCGATTCCGCCGCGGTAAAAACCGCAGCATTAGCACAGCATTGTGGAATCCCATAGGAATGCATGGGATGCTTATTTTTCGAGCCCCTGACGAAGCTACCCAGCGGTAGCGACACGCGTCGGGCAATCCACAAGCTCCCCCTGGTATGGTAATGGCTCTGCACCCAGCGCTTGTATACATTTTTTAGCGCCCATTTTGGAGGAGCGTCATTAGGCTCCGAATCATTGTAATCGGGGCCTTGATGTACCTTCTGGTTTTCTACCTTCTTAGGCCTCTTTCACACATCAGTTTTTCGCCGTCAGGCGCGATCCGGCTTTTTTTTGTAAAACCGGATCTGGCGAAATGCAATGCCGGATCCAGTTTTTCCCCATTGACTGGCATTAGCGCCGGATCGCGCCGGATGGCATTGCGTTTCATCCGTTTTTTGCCGGATCCGGCTACTTGTCTCATTCCGGCGTCTGGAAAAAACGGCTACTGTAACGTTTTTTGTCTCCGGCGAAAAGCCATAAACGCCGGATCCGACGCTTCCGGCTTTTTGCCACAATGAAAGTCTATGGACGCCGGATTGCGCCGGATCCAGAAAAAGACGGATCCAGCCACCGGATCCGTTTTTTTAAGTCTGCGCATGCTCAGATCCAATTGGCCAGCCCCCAGGAAACAGATATAACCTGCTAGACGGATCCAGCAGAAAAACGGATCCGTTTCTACAGTTCTCCAAAATTTATGCCGGATCCGTTTTTTCTAAAAATAGCCGGATCCTGCCTGACGGCAAAAAACTGATGTGTGAAAGTAGCCTTATTATTAGTGTTGAGCATTCCGATACCGCAAGTATCGGGTATCGGCCGATACTTGCTGTATCGGAATTCCGATACCGACTTCCGATATTTTTTCAATATCGGAATTCGGCATCGGAATCGGAAGTTCAAAGTTGATTGACAGCCTGACGTCATCATGATGCGCGGTGTGTGCGCATCATGATGCGCCGTCATTTCGGGCCTTCCGGGGGTCTCTGCCGGCCTGCCGGGGGGCTGTGTGGACTGCCCGGGGTCTGTACCGGCCTGCCGGGGGGCTGTGCCGGCCTGCCGGTGGTCTGTGCACCCTGTGGGGGTCTGTACCGGCCTGCCGGGGGGCTGTGCCGGCCTGCCGGTGGTCTGTGCACCCTGTGGGGGTCTGTACCGGCCTGCCGGGGGGCTGTGCCGGCCTGCCGGGGGGCTGTGCTGATGTCCGGGGGTCTGTGCAAGCATCGTCCGATGGGACTACAAGTCCCATCTGGCGATGCCTGCTACCATGACAGTGATTGACACATTAGCCAATGATGGGACAGTAGTAGTCCCATCATCCGGCTAATGTGTTAAATGTTAAAAAAAAAAAAAAAATGCTACATATACTACATGCATGCTACATACATACTACATGCTACATACATGCTACATACATACTACATATATACTACATGCATGCTACATACATACTACATGCTACATACATACTACATATATACTACATGCATGCTACATACATACTACATGCTACATACATACTACATGCTACATACATACTACATATATACTACATACATACTACATATATACTACATACATGCTACATACATACTGCATGCTACATACATACCACATACATACTACATACATACTACATACATACTACATGCTACATACATACTACATATATACTACATGCATGCTACATATATACTACATGCATGCTACATACATACTACATGCTACATACATACTACATATATACTACATGCATGCTACATACATACTACATGCTACATACATACTACATATATACTACATGCATGCTACATACATATTACATACATACTACATGCATGCTACATACATACTACATGCTACATACATACTACATATATACTACATGCATGATACATACATACTACATATATACTACATACATACTACATATATACTACATGCATGCTACATACATACTACATGCTACATACATACTACATATATACTACATGCATGCTACATACATACTACATGCTACATACATACTACATATATACTACATGCATGCTACATACATATTACATACATACTACATGCATGCTACATACATACTACATGCTACATACATACTACATATATACTACATGCATGCTACATACATACTACATACTACATGCATGCTACATACATACTACATGCTACATACATACCACATACATACTACATATATACTACATGCATGCTACATACATACTGCATGCTACATGCATGCTACATACATACTACATACATACTACATGCTACATACATACCACATATATACTACATACATACAATACATTCATACAATACATACATAGACATACAGTACATATAACATAGAGTAACATACTTACCAATACTTGTCACATTGTTCCCCGAAGCCATTGTCTTTTCCGGAATAAATATTAACATAACAAACCACAAAAATACTCACCCACGATCCGAAGCAGTCCACGAGTGTGTCCCACGACGATCTTGGGTAGAGAACTGCAGCATCAGCTGTTGCTGCCGTTCTCTACGGGCTGCAGGAATCCAATGACGGAAGGTAGGTATCCTTCCGCACTGTATTCCTCCGCCACTTAAAAAAAAAAAAGTCCCTAGTCTCACTTTATGCCATTGCTGCGTGGGAATTTCCCACACAGCAATGGCATAAAGTGAGACTAGGGACTTTTTTTTTTTTAAGTGGCGGAGGAATACAGTGCGGAAGGATACCTACCTTCCGTCATTGGATTCCTGCAGCCCGTAGAGAACGGCAGCAACAGCTGATGCTGCAGTTCTCTACCCAAGATCGTCGTGGGACACACTCGTGGACTGCTTCGGATCGTGGGTGAGTATTTTTGTGGTTTGTTATGTTAATATTTATTCCGGAAAAGACAATGGCTTCGGGGAACAATGTGACAAGTATTGGTAAGTATGTTACTCTATGTTATATGTACTGTATGTCTATGTATGTATTGTATGAATGTATTGTATGTAGTATGTATGTAGTATATATGTGGTATGTATGTAGTATGTATGTAGCATGCATGTAGCATGCAGTATGTATGTAGTATATATGTAGTATGTATGTGGTATGTATGTAGCATGTAGTATGTATGTAGCATGCATGTAGTATGTATGTAGTATGTATGTAGCATGCATGTAGTATATATGTAGTATGTATGTAGCATGTAGTATGTATGTAGCATGTAGTATGTATGTAGCATGCATGTAGTATATATGTAGTATGTATGTAGCATGTAGTATGTATGTAGCATGCATGTAGTATATATGTAGTATGTATGTAGCATGTAGTATGTATGTAGCATGTAGTATGTATGTAGCATGCATGTAGTATGTATGTAGCATGCATGTAGTATATATGTAGCATGTAGTATGTATGTAGCATGTATGTAGCATGCATGTAGTATGTATGTGGTATGTATATAGCATGTAGTATGTATGTAGCATGCATGTAGTATATATGTGTTATGTATGTAGCATGTAGCATGCATGTAGCATGCATGTAGTATGTATGTAGTATGTATGTAGTATGTATGTGGTATGTATGTAGCATGCATGTAGTATGTATGTAGTATATGTGGTTTGTATGTAGCATGTATGTAGCATGCAGTATGTATGTAGCATGCATGTAGTATATATGTAGTATGTATGTAGTATACACTCACTGGCCACTTTATTAGGTACACCTGTCCAACTGTGTGTTAAGACTTAATTTCTAATCAGCCAATCACATGGCGGCAACTCAGTGCATTTAGGCATGTAGACATGGTCAAGACAATCTCCTGCAGTTCAAACCGAGCATCAGTATGGGGAAGAAAGGTGATTTGAGTGCCTTTGAACGTGGCATGATTGTTGGTGCCAGAAGGGCTGCTCTGAGAATTTCAGAAACTGCTGATCTACTGGGATTTTCACGCACAACCATCTCTAGGGTTTACAGAGAATGGTCCGAAAAAGAAAAAAAATCCAGTGAGCGGCAGTTCTGTGGCCGGAAATGCCATGTTGATGCCAGAGGTCAGAGGAGAATGGGCAGACTGGTTCGAGCTGATAGAAAGGCAACAGTGACTCAAATTGCCACCCGTTACAACCAAGGTAGGCAGAAGAGCATCTCTGAACGCACAGTGCGTCGAACTTTGAGGCAGATGGGCTACAGCAGCAGAAGACCACACTGGGTACCACTCCTCTCAGCTAAGAACAGGAAACTGAGGCTACAATTTGCACAAGCTCATCGAAATTGGACAGTAGAAGATTGGAAAAACGTTGCCTGGTCTGATGAGTCTCGATTTCTGCTGCGACATTCGGATGGTAGGGTCAGAATTTGGCGTAAACAACATGAAAGCATGGATCCATCCTGCCTTGTATCAACGGTTCAGGCTGGTGGTGGTGGTGTCATGGTGTGGGGAATTTTTTCTGGGCACTCTTTGGGCCCCTTGGTACCAATTGAGCATCGTTGCAACGCCACAGCCTACCTGAGTATTGTTGCTGACCATGTCCATCCCTTTATGACCACAATGTACCCAACATCTGATGGCTACTTTCAGCAGGATAATGCGCCATGTCATAAAGCTCGAATCATCTCAGATTGGTTTCTTGAACATGACAATGAGTTTACTGTACTCAAATGGCCTCCTCAGTCACCAGATCTCAATCCAATAGAGCATCTTTGGGATGTGGTGGAACGGGAGATTCGCATCAGGGATGTGCAGCCGACAAATCTGCGCCAACTGTGTGATGCCATCATGTCAATATGGTCCAAAATCTCTGAGGAATGCTTCCAGCACCTTGTTGAATCTCTGCCACGAAGAATTGAGGCAGTTCTGAAGGCAAAAGGGGGTCCAACCCCTTACTAGCATGGTGTACCTAATAAAGTGGCCAGTGAGTGTATATGTAGTATGTATGTTGCATGTAGTATTTATGTAGTATGAATGTAGCATGTATGTAGTATGCATGTTGTATGTATGTAGCATGCATGTAGTATATATGTAGTATGTATGTAAATGTAGCATGTATGTAGTATGTAGTATGAATGTAGCATGTATGTAGTATGCATGTTGTATGTATGTAGCATGTATGTAGCATGTAATTTTTTTTTTTTTTTTTTACATTCAACACATTAGCCGGATGATGGGACTACTACTGTCCCATCATTGGCTAATGTGTCAATCACTGTCATGGTAGCAGGCATCGCCTGATGGGACTTGTAGTCCCATCGGACGATGCCTGCACAGACCCCCGAAGCCTGCACAGACCACCGAAAGGCCGGCACAGCCCCCCGGCAGGCCGGCACAGCCTCCCGGAGCATGCACAGACCACCGGCAGGCCGGCACAGCCCCCCGGCAGGCCGGCACAGCCCACCGGAGCCTGCACAGCCCCCCGGCAGGCCGGCACAGACCACCGGCAGGCCGGCACAGCCCCCCGGCAGGCCGGCACAGACCACCGGAGCCTGCACAGACCCCCTGGCAGGCCGGCACAGCCCCCCGAAAGGCCCGTACAGACCCCAGAGAGGCTGTACAAGGCAAAAACAGGGTTTTTCTTATTCCGATACCGGAAGTCCCATAGACTTGAATGGGACTTCCGGTATCGGAATCGGCGATACCGATACTTTTTTTAAAGATCGGCCGATCCATTCCGATCCGATACTTTGAAGTATCGGACGGTATCGCTCAACTCTACTTATTATATGATCATTCTAAATGGAATATTGATCCATCGGTGTACAGGTTTATGGGCTAGTATTCTGTAGTTCATGATTAGCTTTTTTGTTATCAATGACTTTATGCATGTATATGCACTATGATCTGTACCTTGACCTAAGTACACCATTATTTTGATCTGCCATTATTATTATCATGATATCTATGCATGAGGGGAGTCTGTTTTGTAGGGTTATATTATTAACCCTTCATGGTTCAATTTCACTGTCATACAGTGACTTTTAATTGTTTTTATGGTGTTTTGGTCTGTCTTGGCAATTAATAAAATTTGTATTAACTTTATTCAATGTGTGATCCCATTGTTATGGTCAGTAGCTTTTTCTTGTCTTTTCATTATTTTTCGCGTTTTCACGTCAAAATCGCGCAGTTAAAACCGCTGCGGAAACGCAAAAATAGCCACGTGTGAACTCAGCCTTAGGCCTCTTTCACACTTCAGTTTTTTGCATCAGTCAAAATCCGCCAAAAGGACGGATGGCGGATCCGTTTTAGTACTGATAACAACGGATGCCACCCGTCCGTTTTTTGATGGAACCGCAAAATGAAGAATTTTAAAGGAATCGCAGCCGAGAGAGAGAGAGAATTTTTTTTGTCCGGCACCCAGAAAGAATTTCGGGTTAAATTTGTGTCTGGAGGATCCGCCAGAGAAAAAATACATTGCAAGCTCCGTTTTGAAATCTTTGAGGATGGTGACGGACAGCAACTCTTGGCGGATCCGCAAATAAAACGGATGCAACGGACGCCAATCCGTCACAATCCGCCAGTAATGGAAGTCAATGGGGGAAAAAAAACGGATCCTCAAAAGAAAATTGAGGATCCGTTTTTTTCAAAACCTGGCGGATTGTGACTGATTGTAAAAAACTGAAGTGTGAAAGAGGCCTTACCCTCCTTGTGGAGTGTGTCAATGACTGCCTTCTGTACATCTGTCAAGTCAGCAGTCTTCCCCATTATTGTGGAGCCTACTTAAACATATTAAGGGACATTTTAAAAAATTTAGGAAGCCTTTGCCAGTGGTTTTTGTTAATTACTCTAATTTACTGAGATAATAACTTTTGGGTTTACACTGGCTGATAGCCATAATCATCAACATTAACAGAAATATACACTTGAAATAGATCACACTGTTTTTATTGAGTTTCACATTTTGTATTGAAGAACTGAGATAAATTAACTTTTTGATGATATTCTAATTTGTGAGAAGCACCTGTGTACGTGTATGTATGTGTGTATACATATATATATATATATATATATATATATATATTATATAGTGCACATGTCCAGCTGTTCAATGTTTCAGTACTATTTGCACTTGCTGTTCTCTAACAAGGAACTCAATGACAAATTCACAACAGATGTTTGATCCATGAATGTCAGGGTTCAATTACAATTGGTATTTAAACAGTCCTCCTTATCATGCAGTTCAAATTTTCACATCTTGAGACCAAGACACTTAAAATTTGATCAGCAGCACCTCGTCGTTTCAAGGTTTTAAGATGGATTTTCTGAGACGGAAGAGGCCACTGGACTTAGAGCGTCAGAGTGTCATCAGCAGGTTGCAACAGAGATGCAGAGAGACTGGTAGAGTCACGGAAAGGCATAAAAGTGGATATCCTTTGGCCATGTCCCACACTGATGACCGCTTCATTGTGAACAATGCACTTCAGAACAGGGTGATGTACGCCACACAACTCCAGGCACATTTAAAAGAGGTGATAGGCACCCAAGTATCACATCACACAATTCCAAATAATTTCCTTCTGCATGCTAATCAACCTTCATGGTTACCTGCTTGACCACACCATCAAGCACCAGGAATCATCGTCTTGCATGGGCCAGGGAGCATCTACGCTGGACAAGTGACCAGTGGGTCTCAGTGCTATTCATTGATGAAAGTTGATTCACTTTGGGCAGAAATGATGGACCCAATGATGCTGTTGACTGTGACTACACAGCATTTATTCTTAATTAGACAGCATATTTTTCAGTAGGTCAGGAGACATAGACTATTGATCATATGAAAAAAACAAAAAACTGAACTGGAGTAGAATTGAATGACATGCATGATGTAAAAGCATGTTCACACTGGCCATAAAAGCAAGCAAAACCAGAGGAAAAAACAATGTGTGTATATACCCTAATGAAAATAAATGAGTAAAAAAGCAAGTGCATTAAATAACATAGTGTACTTGGTAAACACTGTTTTGATCAAAAAAGTATAAAGCTATCCCACCACGGCAAGGCGTACTCATTTGATCAAAACAGTATTTACCAAGTACCCTATGTTATTTAATGTACTTGCTTTTTCACTTATTTATTTTCATTAGGGTATATACACACATTGTTTTTTCCTTTTGGTTTTGCTTGCTTTTATGGCCAGTGTGACATGCTTTTACATCATGCATGTCATTCAATTCTACTCCAGTTCAGTTGTTGTTTTTTCTTCAGCATTTTTGTATTCAGTACAAATAGAGTGTGGCCTCCTTTCTACTGAGCTGTGTAGTTCACTTATAGTCCCTCTGAAGCTGGGTGTCCGTTTGGGACCCAGAGACTCTGCCACCATTCACACTAGGTAGGTTTTAACCGTTAGTGTGGTTACTGTCTCAAATGGGTACACCTTGCCGTGGTGGGACAGCTTTATACTTTTTTGACTAAAACAGTGTTTACCAAGTACCCTATGTTATTTAATGCACTTGCTTTTTTACTTATTTATTTTCATTAGGGTATATACACACATTGTTTTTTCCTTTGGTATTAATCATATGAGTCTCAACATTGACTCATGTAGATTGAATTGATGTTTGTGAATTATTGAATGGCTGTTGCTTACCTATTATATCAGCTTCTACAGTTTGTGTCGCTATCCTTGGAGGTCAGGGATGCAGGGTCATTGAACAATTGATGTTTGCTAATATGTTGTATGAGGCAGCAACTAGTATTATTTGCGAGGGTCACTGTGTGTCCCCCAGGATGCACTCAGAACCATATTAGATCCGCTGCTGAAGCGCCTTGTGGTCACAGCAGGACGCCTGTGAGTCACAAGGCAGAATAAAAGTAAGCATGAACCTGGTCAGGTTATGTGACCAGGGAATTGTTCAGAAAAACCCGGTATGGGCTTTTATTTTTTAAATTGACTGCAGTAAGGTAGTGGGGCTGGTCCACTTCCTCCAGGCCAGAGCTTGCAAGTGGCCCATGGCCACAGATTGCAGTTTAGAGAAAAAAAACCCTACAGGAAGGGTTTGGGGTGTGTCTGTGGAGTTGGCAGCAAGTAGTGCAGTCGGCTCTGCAAAAGCTCAGCCTGTGTGAGTGAACACAGAGCCCATCAGAGCGAACTCCCGGCACCACCCTCATGGTGCAACCGCCCTCGACAACCGGACGCATTTGCGGACTGTCTTGTTTCCCGGCTGCGATCCGTAGGATACCGGTGTGTTTTGTTTGTAAGTTTTGACATTAAAACTACATTTTACTTTGAACTTTCCTGGGTCACTGCTTCTTCACTTCAGTTTGCATATCCCTGCACTACGGTTGATTACCCATTGTAGAAGTCCATGTAGCTTGTTTACCTGCAAACAGTAAAGGACAAATTATGCAGATTGATTAAATACTCAAACAATGAGAGTTGACCTTATACTACCTTCCTGCTAACCTGTGGAAGATAGCATGAAGAACAGATGTGGGTATAAAAAGGGACCTTTATCTGTGACCTTGGGTGAAGGATAAGTAAGTGCACAACAATGGAAAGAGGGAAGGGGGAGCCCAAACACTAAAGAAGAGGGGAGTGAGACCCCTAGGCAGATCTAAAATCACCCTGTCTACCCTATATGTCCCTATATAGGTTCTTCACCTATCGCCGAGCAGGAACCTAATCCCTGCCATAGATACTTCAGAAAGGGAAATGTTTATGCAGTTAAAATTATAGTAATCTCTCCACTCCACAATTTCTCTGGATTGCCAATCCTAAATCGGATTATATTTCACCCAGCAGGGTAAACCCAGAACAATTGGAGTGGGAAAACCCTCCAGGACACAAGGAATTACCTCATAATGGAAAGACTCCATCCTCAGTTTCATGTTATGTACAATTTGTGTCAGTGCTCTCTGTGCAATTAGTGGTGAATCGATGGCATAAATTGGAATAAGACTTAGCTAAGTTATAGCAAGCCCATGAGTTCTAGCAAACTCGGCATCCACCATACTGACTCCAGCTACACTGTCTACAAACACAGAATTTTTTCAGTCCTCTCTGGCACCACATCTGCTGTCAGGACAAACTGAGAATTACAGGTTGAAGGCAAACCCACCCCTTGATTATCAAACTCCAGGCTCCCAAGGGTTAATCGAGTCTCTTTTTTTTGAGAATCAAAGGATAGGCTCCAAGAAAATGTCCCTTCCTCCCACAAAAAACACATGCCCTTTTTCATGCAAATGTTGGGAGAGACTCATGACGTGGCCCATCTCTTAACTGCATGGCTTCCTCTACTCCACAAGTATAGGTTCACCCCCCAACACAGGGGTATTGTCCCAGAAAGAGGGCTCAGGAGAAGGTGGTCTTGCCCATCTATCCCACAGGCGTCTATCCAACCGTATAGCCAATGACATGGCAGCCTCCAATGACTCACGAGTTTTATACACTGCCAAAGCATCTTTTAACATTTCAGTAAGACCTTGATAAAATTGGCATCTAAGAGCTGAGTTATTCCAATTGGTATCCGTTGTCCACCTGCGGAATTCTGAGCTATAAGTCTCCACTGAACGATTCCCTTGCAGAAGGCGACGGAGCCTGGATTCAGCCAAGGAAATATGGTCAAGATCATCATAGATAAGGGCTAAAGTCCTGAAAAACCCTTCTATTGACTGGAGACACATAGAATCCTGTGACATAGAAAAAGCCTAAAAATGAGGATCCTCTTGCAACAGTGAATTTACAATTCCCACTCGTTGCCCACGGAAGGGTGAGGCTGTGTAATTTGCATCATCCTGTATATTTGCTGGAACTGTTTTATGTTATTGTTTGCCGATTTCAATAAAGTATTAGCACTCTGTTTTACCCTCATTTTGAGCTGTTTGAGTATATTCTGCCCACGGGAATGGAGTACGAGTGTTCAGTGAGATGAGTCCTGGTCCATGAGGTCTTTTTAAAGACAGCCGGGCCAGTGGACAAGATCATTCACTGACCCTCATGTCTCTACACTTGGTGGCAGCGGTGAGATACTATTCAGCCCGGGGGAGCTGCAGGTGACATGTGTTGATACCATCTAAGGGCTCTACAACCAGAAAGACATATAGCCAGACCCAGCAGACCATAGGTGAGGCATGCACAGGAGGTTTCAGATGTCAGTATGTCCAACCCCACAAGCTCAGCCTTGAGAGCAGTACTGGAGTGGAAATGCAGCCTCAACAGGAAAAGGCAACTACAGGATTTATGCCAGCTTCAACGGATCGAATACAGGGCCACAGACACTGGGTTGGATTTGATACAGGAATTGGTACCTTGGGATTCCCAGAACATCATATAGGATGATTATTTTTACCAAAGAGGAATTGTAGTGCCTGTGTAGAATTGAACTGCCTGATAAATCAAGGATCCAGTCGCAGTCTGGTATCAAATACTCAGTCCCAAGCAGCCGGAATCCAGGAATTGTTGGTCATATTGAGACCGGAGCCTCAAGCGGGAGGAAGAACTGAAGGACTTGTTCTATTGGTATGGGCGGATGCGTAACATCGAGCTGAAGAATCATGGGGGAGTTGGTGCCATACTGTTCACCTTAATCAGCTTCCGGGAACCATGGGATGCGGAGGACACCATGTGTGGACTTAATGGATACTTTTCTCAATAGTGACGTGAGGAGTTACCAAGGTCAAGTCGGGGACTAGAAGAAGGATGATCGGAGGTGTAGTAGAAATATGTTTTTGTAGGCAATGTATGGCCAGCAGTTAATTAGCATCTGTCCATAGGCGGCAGGTTTCACAGAGGTGATAGCATATGTTATCCTGAGAAAAGGCAGTTTCCTGGTCTCCAACCCCAGGGGGCCTTCCTTCGAACACCAGAATTGTGAAATTTCACACCTCTGATGCCTTGAGGGCAGATGCCAAATGGGACCTATTTGCAGCCTGACAATTTCTATTTACTATTGGAAAGAAAAGTTAAGACAAAAACCTTTAGAAAAATAATGTATTCATTGGTAAAGTAGCCATGGTCCAGTCACAAACCAGGAATTAGAATATTAATATGAGAGGCTGGTCTAGAAATCTGATCTGCAGGCTAAACCTATAAATTAGGCTCATACACAAAGAAAGTCGTTCACAGATGAGGGCAGCCAAGCTGATGTGATCTGTTTCATATTCCTGCCTCCCTCAGGGAACAGAATATCAGACTGCAAAGTTTAAATATTTCTGCAAGTTTTCTCCCTTTTTGTTTTATAACTGTTTTGCCTATTTGTATGTCACTTTTTATTTCCATATTTTTTTTTATATCCTTTTATTGTAAGCAGGGCTGTGGAGTCGGAGTCAGAGTCGTGGAGTCGGAGTCGGAGTTAGTTTTGGTTGGAGTCGGTAGAAATGTACCGACTCCGACTCCAGCTTTAAAAAAAATGTATTAATATTTCATAATTGAACTTTCATATGAATTTTATAAATGTTACTCAAATATATATGTTCTATCAAACTATGAACAACAGTGATAAGCAGTTCTGCTGGAGATAGAGACATTTCTTACTTCTTGTGTGTCACTGTTCTCCACTGCCCTTATCTAATCTTATACTTGGTTAACCTCATGCTGCCCCAACCCCCCTACTTACAATGTATGAAACTGAAAGTGAAAATGTGTTGCAAATTCTTAGAAGTAAAGCTCCTCCTCTAGACTGGATCATACTAGGTGTGCGTCTTCCAAGCATCTCACAGCTGCCTGCTACTCAGAAGAGGAAGACTGTAAGAAGTATTATCCTTTCAACAAACTTTGCATCAGTTAACTGTGAGTACATGAGGAATAATAACAGTATTACTGACCACTATATCAGTTGTACGACCTGGCAATAATTTTGTACAATTGTTTTTAGAAAAAACAATTGTCATTTGGATTGTGAATGCAGAATTAAAAACCTGAGAATGTCAAAGAAGCATCACATTAAATCAGCTGTATTTGAACATTTCACCATCACTCAAGATAGAAAACATTATGTCTGTCAGTGTATGACAAATGACAAATGATCGAGACGAAAACAAATGCTGTGAAGCCAAGATGAGTGCATATTCAGGCAAAGATAAAAATGCTCCTACCAGAGCTTCTAAGCTAAAGAGACATTTACAGCGCTTTCATCCAGAAGTACTGAAAGCAGTGGATGAGAAAGACTGCATCCAAACCAATGAACCAGTGCCCAGCTCTTCCAGCCAAACAAAGGAGCAGAGAACTTTGCAGCCATCAGTTGCAAGATATTTTGTCAGTGACAAAGTTACTGTGACAATGACAGTAGATACATTTAAAAAACAGATCATGGAGCTTGTTGTAAAGGATAGTGTGCCTATTTCATTATTTTCACGACCAGCTTTTATGTGTCTGAATGGGGAAATGGCCCGCAAGCTTGGTGTTTCTCTGGAGAGAGAGAGTATTAGAAAATTAGTAATCGAAGAAGCTTTTAAACAAAAGGAAGAACTTAAAAAAACTCTCAAGGGACGCTTTCTGTTTCTTAAAATGGATGCCTGCACACGTCACAGAGTGAACTATTTTGCCATCAATGTCCGATTTGTTTGTGACAAAAATGAAATAGTTACCAAGACATTGGCAGTAAAAGACACCAAAGCTCATCACACCAGTGAGTTTCTCCAGGTCTTGGTGGAAAAGGTTCTGCAAGAATATGAACTTAAAAAAGAGCAAGTTCTTTCTGTCGTAACTGACAATGCTTCAAATATGATAAGTACTATTAAGCTAATGAATGACAGTAATGATAGTGACCAGCAACTGGAAGAACATTCTGGGTCCACAGACACAGAAATGTTTGAAATAGAGGAACACAGTATTGTAACTGAGGAGCAAACTGAAGTTGCTTCAGATGAACAGCAACATGATAGTTTAGATGATCTTGTTGAAACTGTGTCAATATGTTCTTTCATTCATCACATGCGCTGTGTTGTGCATACGCTACAGCTGGCTATAAGAGACAGTCTGCAAGAAGGACATGCTGCTGCACTGATTGGCAAGGTGAGAAAATTGGCTACTGTTGCCAGAACCCCTAAAGTTGACTCAATTTTGAAGAGACGTGCTGGAAAAGGGGCAATTATTGATCAAGCCACACGATGGGGCAGTACTTACTTAATGATTCAGCGCTTGGTTGAACTGAAAACCTTTCTTGTAGACATGGCTAACCCTCAACTGACGCTAAATGAAAGTCAGTGGAATCAGGTGACTGAGCTGGAAAAATTGCTAGAGCACCCATTTACAGTGACTAAAAAATTACAAGCAGAGGACTTAACTCCAGGTATTTTCTTAAAGGAGTGGAAGAACCTGATGTTTCGCCTGTCCCAAAGAGGAGGGTTAATTGCAAGTGGCATTGCTACATCAATGAAACGGAGAGAGGAGCTACTATTACAAAATAACATTCTTTTGGCAGCTGTTTATGTAGACCCAATGCATCGGATTCTTCTAGATGATCAACAGCTAAGTAAAGGAAAAGAAGCTCTGTTTGAAATAGCAGTCAGGATGAAAGGGTTGCAGAACAGTCAGGAGGAACAAGAAGAATTTGGTCGTCCTGCCACATCTTCACCTTCATCATCAACTGATGAAGAATTTAATTTCGAAAAATATTTGGATCACAAGGACCGTGCAAAGCGTTCCCGCATAGAAGAAGAGTCATCCCCATCAAGGAACACAGCCAGTACATTTCAGCAGAATTTTTCATGTGCACTAAAAGAAATTGAGAAATTTGACCGTTCATCAAATCTAACAGTGCAACAAGCGATTCCTCTATATCCTGACATTGTCAGAGATGTTGCCCGAGTGGTTACTGCTTTGCCACCAACACAAGTTAGTGTAGAGAGGTTGTTCTCTGCTCTCAAAATAATTAGATCAGATTTGAGGGCATCCATGAAGGAGGATCTGACAGAGGCAATACTTTTTTCTGAGGACAAATTTATAGATTTCTTCTTATTAACTGCATAAAAATGTTTATTGCATATTTACTTACAGTTTAGAAAAGTTTATAAAAGTTATTTGCTATATTCTAATTGTATTCTAATAAATGTAGTTTTTGCTCTAAGTGGTCTGATTACTTATATGATGATGAGAAACTGAATAAGCACGATGTTTAATATTTTACAACAGTAAATTTGTTGTTATGAATTGGCCATTTATGAAGGAGTCGGAGTCGGAGCCTGATAAAATCCAGGAGTCGGAATCGGAGTAGCAACTGTGGCTTACCAACTCCGCAGCCCTGATTGTAAGCACTGTACCTTTGCTATTAAAGCTTAAAACTTTAATAAGTTTGAACCTTGTATGCTCTAAAGAATCCATAGCCTTTGAGTGTGTGATCCTGGTGAATGGCATATAGTAGTAGTATTTCCAGGACTCATCTCCCATATGTTCGGTGAGTGGTGTCGGCGTGTATGAAGCGGGGGTGTGTGGTCTGTGTTGGGGTGTGATTTATTCTCCCATTGCAGCATAGGAAAGAGGTTGAATGCTGTACTGAGGGAGAGGAGATAGGTGCAACCCCAAGCCACATGCTGAGAAGCGGGTACGTGACAGGAGGCCTATCAAGTCTAGCCAATTAAGATGGGGAGGAATGTGAAAACACAGCATTTATTCTTAATTAGACCAGTCGTATTTTTCAGTAGATCAGGAGACACAAATTATTGTTCATATTAGTCAGAACATTGACTCTTGTTGTAGATTGAATTGATGTTTGTGAATTGTTGAATGGATGATGTTTACCTATTGTATCAGTGTGTCTGCATGAACAAGACAGGTCTAATTTCATCTTCATGGACAACAATGCTCCAGCTCATCAAGGTCATATCATTAGGGAACGATTGCTGGAGACAGGAGTCCTTCAAATGGAGTGCTCTGCACTTTCTCCAGACCCGAATCCAAACTCAATGACTTGAGGGCCGACTTTCAAGAAGAGTGGGATGCCATGCCTCAGCAGACAATAACTCGCCTTGTGAACAGCATAAGACATCATTGTCAAGCTGTAATTGATGCTCAAGGCCTCATGACAAGTTATTGAGACATTGACATTTTTCGGGGGTATACCCACCACTGTTGTTGGCTTTTGTTTCAATGAATTGTTTGAGATGAGGGAATCAGCATTGCATGCTTCAATTTAAATTCCCTACTTTCGTGATAAAAAATTACTGCAACGTGAACTTTTTACATTTTCCATAATTTTCACCCGAAAGCAAAATATCCCTAACTTTATGCGAATAGTGTATGAATACACCTTAGCGTGTCATGTCGTTTTGTAACCGACATACTGTCACCATATGGTTGGATGACAACATGATACACTAAGGAATTTCTATACAGTATGTGAGCCAATAGAAGATGATATGACACCTAATTGTTCATAATGTAGAGGACGCTGTTGTCCACACTCACCAGATGTGAAGTTGGTGGTTGAGAGAGAACAATGACACTCCACCCACCCCAATGTCTTTCAGAACCTGAATTTAAAAGGAAAAAGGTCATACTAATAGACACCCTACCATTGTCATCCAAACATAAATACTGTAGCTGATAATCATTACACAATTGATAACAGGCACATGTCCATCATATATAACCTGTAACACTTCAAGGTGGACCCATCGGAAGGCAAAACTTCTTCCTATCTCTAAATTTGACGTTCAGAATAAATCCATGGCTCAACTATATATGGCAGTCTAGTATATATACATAATTTGCCATCACAGTCTTGTGTGGCAGAAACTTCCATTTACATCAGCCAACTGGCTGCACTGAACGCCTACCGATTGGCTACTTGTTTGCTGATCGGTAGTCATTTAATAGCCTAATACCGCCGGCTAACCTTGCTTTATATGTGCACTTAACGGTCTGTACAAGATTGTTCTGTGTGTGTGTATAATCTGCATTGTTCTCAGCAGAGCAGATATTGTTTACACAGGATGAGCCACTGCTAAGAACGATGATGATTTGAGCAAGCCAAAAGATCATTTCAGTTATTGCACCTCTCGTCTGTACACTAAAATGGTATTAATAAATACTACAGCTCGGCATGCAAAAAGCAAGTTCTCAAACAGCTGCATGGGCAGCAAATAAAAACAATAGTGGAATAACATTTTCTCACCATTTCATCTCTCTTGGAATATTTTTCAGTATTATAACATCACCCCTTAAAGGTGCATTAGGATGCTTTGCTAAAGGGAATCTGTCACCTATTTTTTCGCATATAAGATGCGGCCACCGCCATCAGGAGCTTATCTACAGCATTCTGTAATGCTGTAGATAAGCCCCCGATGTAACCTGAAATATAAGAAAAACGAGTTAATTATACTCACCCAGGGGCGGTCCGGTCCGGGTCCGGCGCCTCCCATCTTCTAGCGATGACACCCTCTGCTTCCCGTCGCGACTCCGGCGCAGGCGTACTGCCCTGCCCTGTTGAGGGCAGAGTACTGCAGTGCGCAGGCGCTGGACCGCTCTGACCTTTCCCGGCGCCTGCACACTGCAGTACTCTGCTTTGCCCTCAACAGGGCTGATAAAATACGCCTACGCTGGAGCCCTGACATGAAGCAAAGTAGTGGACATCATCACTAGAAGATGGGAGGAGCCTGACCCGGACCGCAGCACCCATTGGACCCGGATCGGATCGCCCCTGGGTGAGTATAATCTAAATTGTTTTTCTTATCTTTCAGGTTACATCGTGGGCTTATCTACAGCATTACAGAATGCTGTAGATAAGCCCCTGATGGCGGTGGCTGCATCTTGTATGCGAAAAAATAGGTGACAGATTCCTTTTAAAGGTAACCAAACCACACTGTGCACTAGTCGTGCAGGCGGGTCCTCTGTGGCTTGTCCCCGCCTGCTGACAGTGACTGACAAGCATCTGCTTCTTCTATATGTGCACATGGTTCAATCCCTGGTGGCTATTCAAAGCTGATTTTTCTATGAAATGCCGCAGTGTTTCAGAGACAAACATACTGGGATACTACAGCCAGTGGCTGATACAAGTTACTCACGGTTTGGGCATATACAGTAACAGCTGAAAGGTTCCCATTATGGTCCATAGGAGCCTGGTCATAAAGAGCCTGCAGGAGTGAAACCAGGAGATGGTTTCCCATGGCTATGAAAGATGCAGTAAACCTTTGTATGCTAAACCTATACACAATACAAGATAAAGCCCATCTGCCTACTGTCCCCATCTTCAAAATCAAGTATTATCTAGGAATATGTCACAACACTACCCCACATATAATAATAATAATATGGAAGGTCTCCAATCTTTCTCCCTTTTAACTTACAAATTGTTTTGATTTTACTCTGCCACGGTATTGTGCTCTATAGATACAAGATGTAGTATTTGTGTCTCTGGTTTTAATTATAACAGCAGGAAATATAGATTTCTGTGATTATTTTTGAACAAAGGGAAGGAATGTTATCATTTTGAAAGGAACTTGAAAGAAAGTTTTTTTTTTTTGTTTTTTTTTCCCCTGCGGTAATTAAATTTAGAGCGTGTACCTTAAACTGTTGTCATGCTATAAGTTAACAACAGGCTGAAATCATTTTCTATTCTTTACATAATATCAATTGACATAAATGAGATAACTTGTAATCGGGGCATATTACTACTCATAATCAGCATTTTAGCAGCTATCTTTAAGCAGAAATACTCTGTAGAACTGTACCAACAATGCCTTGCAAAATTATTCACTCCCTTTGTGATTTTGCAGTTTTGATGCATTTCAGTGCTGAATTGTGATGGATTTTATATTAGTCTAAATGTAATAAATGTTAAGTTCAGGAGGCAGGGGAGGAGGGGACGACATGGTGTATAAGTGGAGAAAGAAAGAAATTTCTCTGGGAAGATGCATCAGGAAAGTTCTTATTCACTTGTACTGTTGATTTATGCAAAGTTTCTTGAAGCTTGAGTCATCATTTAATAATGGTCTCTCCTGCAATTTATAGGCAATAAAAAATGGCATGCTGTTTTAAATGTTCCTCTTTTTACTGTTGAATCATAATTAGTTTATTCGGGAACTGCATTAATGGCAATTTCCTAATCCTTGCTGAACATGAAAAGTCCATATCTTCACTTATTGACTCTTATTGTGTCACTGAACAGCTATCCGATGAAGAGTCTAAAGAACATCAAGATTTAAAAGCAGTTTTGCGATGGCGTCGTCTCAATGATGAGCTCAGTAATTCTCAGGAGGAACTACAAATACTAAGGTGCAAACTTTATATCCCGTTCTCTTTTGCTCTGCGTTGTCCTTAGATCCATTCCATCGTTAGGTATGATCTCACATGTGCTTCATATGAAATTTTAAATGTTCTAATTTAAAGTATGTATCAGCTTAAGGCTAGTTTCACACTAGCGTTTCGCAGGGCTGCGGAGGGCTGCATACTTCCTCATTTCTTCCTCTGTTAAGCCCTGCCAACTGCCGCACCTCTTCCATTCAGCGCCGCCTTCGTCGGCATGCATCGGCATGCATCCTGTGTACCTATCTTTAACATTGGGTACGCAGGCCATGCGAATATATGCGGATGCCAGTGCATGCGCTGAACGCAACATGTTGCATTTTGTTGCAGTCGGCGCAGCGTCAAAACGACGCAGCACAGGCATCCGCACACATTCACGTGGCCTGCGTACCAGATGTTAAAGATAGGTACGCAAGATGCATGCCGACGTAGGTGGAACTGAATGGAAGAGGTGCGGCAGTGGGCGAGGCTTAACAGAGGAAGAAAGGAGGAAGTACGCAGCCCTCCGCAGCTCTGCCAAATGCTAGTGTGAAACTAGTCTTACATAGAAATATGCCACTCTTATTGAAATAATCTAAGTGCTTGAAAGGGAACCTGTCATGTGAAATAATGCTATTAACCTGCACATATGGGGTTATTCTGCATGTTATTAGCGTTCTGACACAGTGCCGGCATTGCGAGCCCCGCTGCCGAGAGGAAATTAACTGTTTTCTCACGCAGCCTCGCTCTTTCAGTCATAGGAGTGGCGCCGGCATGGTTTCAGTCACTGCTCTGTGTATAGAGAGTGGCAGCTGTAACTGCACCCTTGGCAGTGACTGACAGTCAGCTTTAATGCTGAGTTCTAGTACTGAGTCGTCTGTCAGTCATTGACAGCGGCACGATTACAGTCACTGCTCTGTATACACAGTGCAATGACTGAAACCATGCAGGCACCACATCTGTGACTGAAAGAGCGAGGCTGTCGGGGGGGAATAGAGTTCATTCAAAACACTATTAACTGGCAGATTAACCCCATATCAGCAGGTTAATAGCGTTATTTTACATGACAAGTTCCCTTTAAATGACTCCAGACAAAATTGTTATACCGTGTTATGCCTAGTAGTAGAATATAAGAGAGTGGTGCATGATTCTAGAATTTCAATAAAACCTAAAGAGGATTTTCACTACTAATTTAACCTTCTTTATTTAATCCTAACTCTTCCTAACTAACACATTTCTAATACACTTTTATGACCTGATCTGCTTCTGTAAGCTCATCTTTATATGGGTCATATAGTCCTCTGTTTTGATTCAGGCTCTGTTACTTCTTGTCTGGGGACCAGAATCTGGTGAGCAGTCACTGGTGGGGGAAGTGATACTTCTGTGAGTGACAGCAGTCTGAGCACGCATGCTCAGATCAGGCTTCACTCTCCTCCTCTGCTTTTCAGCTGAAGGCACAACACTTCAAAGCAGAATTTAGGCATAGTCAGTCTATACTACACATGACCGATTTCACATCAGGCTTCACTCTCCTCTGCCTGAATGCTGCTTTGAGTTGCTGTGCCTTCAGCTGACAAGCTCTGTGATATACTTTCTAGTGATCAGCACAGCACAGCTCTTGTCAGCTGAACAGATGGCACTTCAAGGCAGGATTCAAGCAGAGAGGAGAGTAAAGTATGATCTGAGGCTACTTGCTCAGACTGCTTTCCTTCACCAAGGCGTATAGAATGCTGTAGATAAGCCCTGAAAGGCAGTGGCCGCATCTTATATCGGCCAAACAGGTCCTGCAAAGAACAAAAAGATTAAAGGGGTTGTCCACTACTTAGACAACCCCTTCCCAATCCATATGTGTCCCTCTGCTAAAGTAACATTTATACTTGCCTCCATATCTGATACCGTTCTAGTGGGGTCGACCCTGTCTATCCCTGTGATCACATAGTAGTGTGAGATCATGTTAACCCTGCAGCCAATCAACAGTTGCTTCACTCTCTCCGTCTTCTGACAAATCGCCTACAGCCAGAGGAAGAGAGTGCTGTTGTTCTCTCTCTTCTTCCGGATGTGACGTGTCTGAAGGCGGAGAGAGTGAAGCGGCTGCTGATTGGCCACAGGGTTCATGTGATGTCACACTGTTACCCGATTTTAGAGATCCGACACCACTGGAACTGCGCTGGCACCGGAGGTGAGTATAAGTGTTGTTATTTTAACAGAAGGAAGCATACATATTGAGAAGGGCTTGTCCGAGTAGTGGAGAACCCCTTTAATCTCCTGCTTATCATTTCCATTATTTTCTGCATTGTCTGGTGGCTGACTGAAGCCCAGCACCTTTTCCAAGCGAGAAGGACTTAAAGTTGTGGCCAAAAGTATTGACACCCCTGCAATTTTGTCAGATAATACTCCGTTTCTTCCTGAAAATGATTGCAAACACAAGTTCTTTGGTATTATTATCTTCATTTAATTTGTCTTAAATGAAAAAACACAAAAGAGAATGAAGCAAAAAGCAAAACATTGATCATGTCACACAAAACTCCAAAAATGGGCCAGACAAAAGTATTGGCACCCTCAGCCTAATAATTGGTTGCACAACCTTTTGCCAAAATAACTGCGACCAACCGCTTCCAGTAACCATCAATGAGTTTCTTACAATGCTCTGCTGGAATTTTAGACCATTCTTCTTTGGCAAACTGCTCCAGGTCCCTGATATTAGAAGGGTGCCTTCTCTAAACTGCCATTTGTAGATCTCTCCACAGGTGTTCTATGGGATTCAGGTCTGGACTCATTGCTGGCCACCTTAGAAGTCTCCAGTGCTTTCTCTCAAACCATTTTCTATTGCTTTTTGAAGTGTGTTTTGGGTCATTGTCCTGCTGGAAGACCCATGACCTCTGAAGGAGACCCAGCTTTCTCACACTGGACCCTACATTATGCTGCAAAATTTGTTGGTAGTCTTCAGACTTCATAATGCCATTGTCACGGCCCCCGGTCCTACCATCACGGCCCCCGATCCCCCTGTCACGCTCCCAGCCCTGCGCCCCCGTGCGCGCAGCTATACTTACCTCGCCCGGCAGCCGCGCTCCCTCCAGCAGCCTCGCTCCCTCCAGCCCCGGCGTCGGCCTCTCTCTTCCTCCGGCCCGCGGCTGGTGACGTCACCGCGGGTCTCGCGCATGCGCTGTAGGTCGCGGCCGGCCCTCCACAGCTAAGCTGGTCTCCGGCGGTGCCCTGCCCCGATTGCACCGCTGGACCAATGAGGGCACAGCGGCAGCCTTATCAGGCCGCCCTCCCCTAGTGGAGGCGCCTGACCGTGGTTGTTTCTTACAGTACCTCAGGCCCTGTGTTCTCGCCTGGAATCAGGCTCCCTGCCTAATCTCTGTGTTTGCTTCCAGCCCTGCTCCTAGTCCTGTGTCCGTGCCTGCTCAAGTCCTGTGTCCGTACCTGCTCCAAGTCCTGTGTCCGTACCTGCTCCAGTCCTGTGTCCATGCCTGCGCAAGTCCTGTGTCCGTACCTGCTCCAAGTCCTGTGTCCGTACCTGCTACAGTCCTGTGTCCGTGCCTGTTCAAGTCCTGTGTCCGTACCTGCTCCAAGTCCTGTGTCCGTACCTGCTTCAAGTCCTGTGTCCGTACCTGCTCCAAGTCCTGTGTCCGTACCTGCTCCAAGTCCTGTGTCCGTACCTGCTCCAAGTCCTGTGTCCGTACCTGCTCCAAGTCCTGTGTCCGTACCTGCTCCAAGTCCTGTGTCCGTACCTGCTCCAAGTCCTGTGTCCGTACCTGCTCCAAGTCCTGTGTCCGTACCTGCTCCAAGTCCTGTGTCCGTACCTGCTCCAAGTCCTGTGTCCGTACCTGCTCCAAGTCCTGTGTCCGTACCTGCTCCAAGTCCTGTGTCCGTACCTGCTCCAAGTCCTGTGTCCGTACCTGCTCCAAGTCCTGTGTCCGTACCTGCTCCAGTCCTGTGTCCGTGCCTGTTCAAGTCCTGTGTCCGTGTCTGCTCGAGCCCTGTGATCCATTCCGAGCCGCCCCTCTTGGTTCCGGCTGCCGTGGCATTCGAGTCTCTGGTCTTGCGCCAAACGATCCCTGTATAGGGGTCGGTCACACCTGGTTGCTCGTCCGGGGCCCCTCGGTGCCACGGTCCAGAGGGTCCACTCCAGGGAAATTCCGCCTTACCGTGTGCGGTGCTAACAGTACGGTCAGGCCATGGATCCCGCCGGTGTTTCCGCTCCCGGTCAAAAGGAGCTCCTCTTTTTACGGGAGAACCAGGGGCGCATCATGTCGGTCATGAAGGCCATGGAGTCCCGCCTGTCCGCTCTTCAGGCGGCCGATCCGGGGAATGCCGCTCAGCTGGCCAGCCTCCAGAAGGAGTTGAGCCAGCAGCGGAACGCTCAGTCCCATATTTTGTCGTATATGGCCTCAGTAGATAGCCGTCTGGGAGATCTCCAGTCCGCCGCCGCCGCGGCCTCGGCCGCCATCCCCAGTCCTGCTCCGTTTCCCTCTCCTCGCCTTGCCAAACCACCCCGATACGGTGGGGACCCCAAACAGTGTAGAGGGTTCCTAAACCAGTGTGGCTTGCATTTTGAGCTTCAACCTCATCAGTATCCCTCCGATAGGGCCAAGGTGGCCTTTATCATGTCCCATCTGGAGGGAGAGGCCTTATCTTGGTTAAATCCGCTCTGGGAGAGGGACGATCCTATAGTCTCTAACATCCCGGTTTTCTTGGACACCTTTCGTAAGGTGTTCGATGAGCCTGGACGGGTAGCCTCGCTTACTGAATCACTTTTCAACCTCCACCAGGGCACCCTGACAGTTGGTCAATACGCCATTCGGTTCCGCACCATGTCCTCCGAATTGGGTTGGAATAACGCGGCATTGGTCGGGGCCTTTTGGCGTGGGTTGTCGGGCAGAATTAAGGATGAGTTGGTGGGGCGGGATACTCCCACCACCCTCGAGGACCTCATCTCCCTGGCCACTCGAATAGACTTCCGGTTCCAGGAGCGCGCCCGAGAAACGGCGAGGGATAGGAGGCCCATTAGGCCTGCCCCGATCGCTAACCGGTCCTTTAATCCACGCCCGCCTGGTCCTGTACATACTCCACCCCCTGAGCCCATGCAGGTGGATCGGGTCCGGATGGCTGAGAGACGTCAGAGGGAGAGACGGGAGCAAGGTCTTTGTCTTTATTGTGGAGGGGCATCCCACTTCATCCGCTCTTGTCCTGAGAGACCGGGAAACTCTTCCACCTAGGCCAGGTAAGAGAGGCCTTCCTAGGTGATTATGATTCCTCTCAGGCCCTCACACTTTCTGTTCTTCTACTTTCAGGGGAGAGGCGTGGGTCCGAGGTGGCCTATGTGGATTCGGGCTCAGCAGGCAACTTCATCCGGCGTGAAGTTGTGGACAAATATCGTATTCCCGTGGTCACCCTGAAGAACCCCCGGATTATCGCTTCCGTTGATGGCCGACCGCTATTGGAATCCATCACCGCAGTCACAGAAGAGGTAATCTTGCAAGTCGGTGCCCTCCACCGTGAAAAAGTAGCCTTCTACGTGTTGCCCGACTTGTCTCATGCCATTCTACTCGGTCTCCCGTGGTTACGGACACACCAGCCGGTACTCAACTGGTCGACCGGGGAGGTCTTGCGCTGGGGAGACCCGTGTCATGGTCACTGTCTGAACCCCATTCATCCAGTGGTTCCCGTCCGTCCACCTCAGGATCTCTCTGGGCTTCCTTCAGCCTATTGGGCTTATGCAGACGTTTTCGACAAGAAGGAGTCGGAGGTCCTCCCACCGCATCGGTCCTTCGACTGCCCGATTGAGCTAATCCCAGGTTCTACTCCTCCCAGGGGCAGGATCTACCCGCTGTCCCCTGCAGAATCCGCAGCCATGTCCGAATACGTCACGGAGAACCTCGCCAAAGGATTCATTCGGAAGTCTTCATCTCCTGCCGGCGCCGGGTTCTTCTTCGTTAAAAAGAAAGACGGTTCGCTGCGCCCATGTATCTATTATAGAGGATTGAACAACATCACTATCAAAAACCGGTACCCACTCCCTCTTATCCCGGAGTTGTTTGACCGTCTCAGAGGGGCACGCATCTTCTCCAAATTGGACCTCAGGGGGGCATACAACCTCATCCGCATCCGTGCCGGCGATGAATGGAAGACCGCCTTTAACACCCGTGACGGTCATTATGAGTACTTAGTGATGCCATTCGGTCTGTGCAATGCCCCGGCGGTGTTCCAGGAGTTCGTCAATGAAATCTTCCGGGATCTCCTGTACTCCTGTGTCGTAGTATACCTGGATGACATCCTGGTCTTCTCCCCAGATCTTCCATCCCACAGGAGGACTGTCCGCCTTGTTCTTCGGCGTCTTCGAGAGAATCGTCTATATGCCAAGATGGAGAAGTGCCTGTTCGAGCAGACCTCACTGCCTTTTCTGGGCTACATCAGTTCCAATGCCGGGCTACAGATGGATCCCGAGAAACTGTCCGCCATTCTCAAGTGGCCTCGCCCCGTTGGCTTAAGAGCCATTCAACGTTTCTTGGGGTTCGCCAACTACTATCGGCAGTTCATTCCGCACTTTTCCTCACTCTCCAGGCCGATCTCGGCCCTTACCCGAAAGGGGATCTCTGCTAACTCTTGGACACCCGAAGCCGAAGAGGCCTTCCAGTCGCTAAAACAAGCTTTTTCCACGCCTCCCGTATTGATCCGTCCTGAGAGCAGCAAGCCTTTCGTGCTGGAGGTGGATGCTTCCTCGACTGGCGCCGGGGCTGTCTTATCCCAGAGGACCGGTTCGGGCCGCCTACGCCCTTGTGGGTTCTTCTCCAGAGCCTTCTCGCCTGCTGAGTGTAACTATTCGATTGGCGACCGTGAGCTTTTGGCCATGAAATTGGCATTGGAGGAGTGGCGTCACCTTCTGGAAGGAGCAGTTCACCCATTTGTTGTTTACTCTGACCACAAAAATCTAGCCTACCTCCAGACCACCCAGAGACTCAATCCTCGACAGGCTAGATGGTCCCTGTTTTTTGCTCGCTTTGATTTCGAGCTGCACTTCCGCCCTGGAGACAAGAACGCTAAAGCCGATGCTCTATCCAGAGTCTTTCAACCAACTGAATTTGGGGAGGAGCCTTCCCATGTTATCGAGCCTACGAGGATAATCACAGTGGCTCCGTTGTCTCTGCTTTCTCCACCTCCGGGCAAGACTCTCGTACCAGAGGACGTCAAGAGGAGAGTTCTTCTGTGGGGGAATTCCTCCAAACTGGCTGGTCATGCCGGAATTGGGAAGACCCTGGCTCTCATAACGCGGTATTATTGGTGGCCCACTCTTCGTCAAGATGTGGCAGACTTCGTTGCCTCCTGTTCCTCCTGTGCTAGGAATAAGACACCCCGTTGTCCTCCATTTGGCCTGCTGCTTCCCTTGCCGGTACCGAAGTCGCCTTGGGAGAGTATTGCCATGGACTTTATCACGGATCTGCCCCGCTCGTCTGGCTGTACGGTGATTCTTGTGGTAGTGGACCGCTTTTCTAAAATGGCGCATTTCATTCCGTTAAGCGGCCTTCCTTCCGCACCCGGATTAGCCAAGATCTTCGTCCATCAGATTTTCAGACTACATGGTCTACCTGAACGAATTGTCTCTGATCGTGGGGTACAGTTTACGGCTAAATTTTGGAGAGCGCTTTGCAAACTTCTGGATATTTCCTTGGATTTTTCATCTGCCTATCATCCACAGACCAATGGGCAAGCGGAACGAACTAACCAGATCCTGACTGCATACCTTCGGCATTTTTCCAACGGCCACCAGGATAATTGGGTTGATCTGCTTCCTTGGGCAGAATTCGCCTACGACAACCATGCCGGCGAACCCTCTACTAAATCGCCCTTTTTTGTGGTATTCGGCAAACATCCTAACATACCTCTTCCTGTCGCTCCAACCTCCGAAGTACCGGCAGCCAACTCCTTGTTCCAGGAATTCTCTGAAATCTGGTCTGAGACCAACTCCGCTCTCAAAAGGGCCAGTGAGCGAATGAAGAACCACGCAGACAAGAGGAGACTGGATCCTCCACCGTTTCACATTGGGGATAAGGTCTGGCTTTCATCCAAGTACATTCGACTAAAACTACCCTCTTACAAGCTGGGCCCCCGGTACATAGGTCCTTTTGAGATCCTGGATCGAGTCAACGAAGTCGCCTACAAGTTGAGGTTGCCTGTTTCGCTCCGTATCCTGAACACCTTCCACGTCTCTCTCCTGAAACCTGTGGTCCTGAATCAATTCCATCCTTCACCTACTCCAGCCCTGAAGCCGGTGGGCTCGGATGATACTTTCGAGGTAAGGGATATTCTCGCCATGAGGAGAGTTAGAGGGAGGACCTTTTTCCTTGTTGACTGGGAGTGGTTTGGTCCTGTGGAGAGATCCTGGGAGCCCCAGGAGAACATCAACGCCCCCCACATTCTCAGGAAATTTTTTGCCAACCGCAGCAGGGGATGGCTTAAGGGGGAGGGTACTGTCACGGCCCCCGGTCCTACCATCACGGCCCCCGATCCCCCTGTCACGCTCCCAGCCCTGCGCCCCCGTGCGCACAGCTATACTTACCACGCCCGGCAGCCGCGCTCCCTCCAGCAGCCTCGCTCCCTCCAGCCCCGGCGTCGGCCTCTCTCTTCCTCCGGCCCGCGGCTGGTGACGTCACCGCGGGTCTCGCGCATGCGCTGTAGGTCGCGGCCGGCCCTCCACAGCTAAGCTGGTCTCCGGCGGTGCCCTGCCCCGATTGCACCGCTGGACCATTGAGGGCACAATGGCAGCCATATCAGGCCGCCCTCCCCTAGTGGAGGCGCCTGACCGTGGTTGTTTCTTACAGTACCTCAGGCCCAGTGTTCTCGCCTGGAATCAGGCTCCCTGCCTAATCTCTGTGTTTGCTTCCAGCCCTGCTCCTAGTCCTGTGTCCGTGCCAGCTCCAAGTTCTGTGTCCGTACCTGCTCCAGTCCTGTGTCCGTGCCTGCTCCAGTCCTGTGTCCGTACCTGCTCCAAGTCCTGTGTCCGTACCTGCTCCAGTCCTGTGTCCGTGCCTGTCCAAGTCCTGTGTCCGTACCTGCTCCAGTCCTGTGTCCGTGCCTGCGCAAGTCCTGTGTCCGTACCTGCTCCAAGTCCTGTGTCCGTGCCTGCTCCAGTCCTGTGTCCGTGCCTGTTCAAGTCCTGTGTCCGTGCCTGCTCAAGTCCTGTGTCTGTACCTGCTCCAAGTCCTGTGTCTGTACCTGCTCCAAGTCCTGTGTCCGTACCTGCTCCAAGTCCTGTGTCCGTACCTGCTCCAGTCCTGTGTCCGTGCCTGTTCAAGTCCTGTGTCCGTGCCTGCTCGTGCCCTGTGATCCATTCCGAGCCGCCCCTCTTGGTTCCGGCTGCCGTGGCATTCGAGTCTCTGGTCTTGCGCCAAACGATCCCTGTATAGGGGTCGGTCACACCTGGTTGCTCGTCCAGGGCCCCTCGGTGCCATGGTCCAGAGGGTCCACTCCAGGGAAATTCCGCCTTACCGTGTGCGGTGCTAACAGCCATGCACGCGGTCAAGCAGTCCAGTGCCGGAGGCAGCAAAGCAACCCCAAAACATCAGGGAACCTCCGCCATGTTTAACTGTAGGGATCGTGTTTTTTTCTTTGAATGCCTCTTTTTTTCTTCTGGAAACTCTATGTTGATGCCTTTGCCCAAAAAGCTCTACTTTTGTCTCATCTGACCAGAGTACATTCTTCCAAAACGTTTTAGGCTTTTTCAGGTAAGTTTTGGCAAACTCCAGCCTGGCTTTTTTATGTCTCGGGGTAAGAAGTGGGGTCTTCCTGGGTCTCCTACCATACAGTCTCTTTTCATTCAGACGCCGACGGATAGTACTATGGCACTGTTGTACCCTCGGACTGCAGGGCAGCTTGAACTTGTTTGGATGTTAGTCGAGGTTCTTTATCCAACATCCGCACAATCTTGCGTTGAAATCTCTTGTCAATTTTTCTTTTGCATCCACATCTAGGGAGGTTAGCCACAGTTCCATGGGCTTTAAACTTCTTGATGACACTGCGCACGGTAGACACAGGAACATTCAGGTCTTTGGAGATGGACTTGTAGCCTTGAGATTGCTCATGCTTCCTCACAATTTGGTTTCTCAAGTCCTCAGACAGTTCTTTGGTCTTCTTTCTTTTCTCCATGCTCAATGTGGTACACACAAGGACACAGGACAGAGGTTGAGTCAACTTTAATCCATGTCAACTGGCTGCAAGTGTGATTTAGTTATTGCCAACACCTGTTAGGTGCCACAAGTAAGTTACAGGTGCTGTTAATTACACAAACTAGAGAAGCATCACATGATTTTTCGAACAGTGCCAATACTTTTGTCCACCCTCTTTTTTATGTTTGGTGTGGAATTATATCCAATTTGGCTTCAGGACAGTTCTTTTTGTGTTTTTTCATTTAAGACAAATTACATGTAGATAATAACAAAGAATTTGTGTTTGCAATCATTTTCAGGAAGAAACTGAGTATTATCTGACAAAATTGCAGGGGTGTTAATACTTTTGGCCACAACTGTAGCTATCTTTTGACTTTCTGAGAACAGGGTACAGCAGAAAGGCTTCTTCTGGAGCTCATTGTCTTACTGCCATAGGACAGTCCGCAAGAGGAGAGGGACATGGATGAGCTCCTGGGATCCACAGAGCTTTACTTACAGATTTCTTAGTTTTAATTTTAGTATGAAACAAAATAAAAGGAGAAGGAAAGAAAGGTAGATTTAATTTTTTCATGTGTGAATTTGTGTGTAGTGTACTTCAGTGGGATTCTCCTTCAGTGCGGTTATTAATAAAACAGCTTTGATTATAAATAAATGTGACTTTTCTCCAAGTTTCTATGTGTCACTTTAGGTGTTGAGTCATAAGCAAGTTGGATAACTTTATTTTGAAAATAATACTTCTATTTATCATGTCTTATTTTCAATGCCACCTATGTGACAGCTGTTCTAGTTATTGTTATTATTCAGTGATGCTTGCATATGTCACCCTTAATATGAAATAAGATCTGGGGGAAGTGAGTCTATATTTATAGTGATGCTTTCTTGGGCACTGCATATTAATACAGCCTTAATTAGAAGTTTTGTCTCCCATTGGTGAACCCCAAGAGGTAAGGGGGCACTTACTTCCTCTTCCAAAGCAGCAAACAGCTTCTGTCATAGACACATTATTGGACTGCAAAGGGCCCATATAGTGTTCTTGCACGGTGGACCTCTTTTCTTTATGTCCATCCATACACCACATACTAGGCTTATTTTAGTAAAATCAATGACAATTGGTAATTCTAAAAAGGAGAAAATTAATAATACATACTGTATGTGTGGAATACCTAATTGGTTCATTATAGATATGTTGGAAAATAAATAAAATACTTCTAAGCATTTGAAAGTGGATATAGCATTGAAATTCTCAGTACAAACTGCATATATTATAAAATTCTTTTATAACTGAGGAAGCTGGCATTATTATTTTTAAAATCCATGTACAGTGGGTACGGAAAGTATTCAAACTTCTGTAAATTTTTCACTCTTTGTTTTATTGCAGCCATTTGGTAAATTCAAAAAAGTTCATTTTTTTCTCATTATTGTACACTCTGCACCACATCTTAACTGAAAAAAAGCAGAAATGTAGAAATTGTTGCAAATTTATTAAAAAAGAAAAACTGAAATATCACATAAGTATTCAGACCCTTTGCTCAGTATTGAGTAGAAGCACTCTTTTGAGCCAGTACAGCCATGAGTCTTTTTGGGACTGATGTACCAAGTTTTTCATACCTGGATTTGGGGATCCTCTG